>NW_022170509.1:19129791-19180513 GCF_008802855.1 Photinus pyralis
CAAAAGCAATAAAGACCGTTATTATAACCATGCAATATCAAAATATACCAATTGTGATTTTCTACCAAATGCAACAGTGAGAAAATTTCATTCGAAAAAACTGAGTTTTTAGTCTTTGAAATTTCTTAAATTCCATCTCCATAGGTGAGGTCGTACGTCAATTTTCAAGGTACGTCCACATCCGCCATTTTTTTTAAGTCAAAACAACTTAAAAACCATAAATTGTAGATATCGACATGTTGGTATCAAAAGAACTGAAATTTCACATAGAATTCAAACATGCAATAAAAATAGGGGTTGCCATTAAAAATAACGAAATTAGTATCTACTTTCGGTATTTTCGGAAGTGCCACCATTTTGAAAATATTTTACATCGATTCCCTACTTACACCTACTTAACTTTCCCAGAAACGTTTAACTAAACCTCCCCGTGTCAACCGCACGAAGTGAACCTAAAAGTGAAATTTTACTTAACAAGTTCTGTAAGATTCATAGTTCTAAAGTTATTAATATAATTCTGTAATAGATAGTTCAATAACGCCATCATCACGCCATCCTAACTTTAAAGTTAAAGGTAAACGAAGTTTAGTCCCTTTGAAGGATTATTTGATATTTTATACAACTTTAACATTTTATCAAACATACCCTACAAATCCCAAACGACAAAGGTTAAAATAGTATTCACAAAGGGATTAAAGTGTACGTTTTAAATCCGAGGGTGCAGGTTACCTATTAAACGACGCGAAGTTTAGTTTAGGGTACGAAATTTGTTGTACTCCGACAATTAGCCATACTCTATAGCACTGTGCAAATTTTAAAGCAAGAATATTGATTAATTGTAGGAATCATTCTACTACAGGTGAATTCACGAACGCTGCGTCACTAGTTTATGAACCAATTTCCAACTATTGCACATTGTTAGCATCTCTTTCTCGCTCATGTGTTGACATGTGATAGAGAATCAAGAGAGAAATTGGTTCACAAACTAGTGACATAAGACTCAACTTTCGTTCAACTGTAACCACAATATTTTTGTAAGATACTAAAAAAATCGAATCAACGATACTGTATACAAAGACACAAGTAAAATAGTATTTAATTCCATATTTGGAATAATTAGAAAAAAAATTAGAAATACTCCTTGAATTTACAGTACAGGTTCTTATGGTTAACAACGATGCCAAATGTCATTAGAATATGATTTGTGGAAAATGGGCAGCTCGGGTTCGATTCCCGACCGATGCAGAAGTAATTTTAATATGCTATCTTTTTAGATTAAAATATACAGGGTGTTCCATTAAAAAAAATGAGGTTAGGTCCAATAACTTTTTAACCCGGCTCCGTATACTTATTTGGAAAACAAAGATTATTCAACAATCATTATAAAGAAACCTTTGTAATAATCATTTTCCCGTGTTTCTTTGACTAAGAAACTAAAGGACCATTCTCAAATTGACAATCAGGTATTTGATTTTCCCCCGTATCTCTTAAGCGAGCGAATATTTTCAAAATTTTACCACAGAGCACACGACGACTAATATCACTTTTCCGATAGCGCTAACAAATACGGAAACCCTATAAAAGGGACGAAAATGGGACACCCTGTAGTATGTTGTTGATCCGTGTTAGTAGAACTGTAAGCTACCAGAAGAATTGTTTGTTGCCAAAAGCAAAAATCCTCTATATTTTTAACGCACTTTCCAACGAAGTTGGGTGCGCCGTTGCAGCCACTTTCTCTATCCGTCCGACGTCCGAGGCTGGTTCACGTTTCTGAGGCTTGCAGATCTAGATTTATAATGTCTAGGTAGTCCCTAACAGCAATTTTTGGCAAAAAAATTGTCTATATGACAGGCATAAAACCCCTAAATAGTTCAAACACACCGTAATGGAGCTACCCTTATAGTACAGCATGCGGAGCAGTCAGAAGAGCCGATTCCTGCAAAAGGTGGTGTAAAAGATTTTATTGTTTTCAATGATCCATTTGGGTCCAAATAACATGTATTTGAAGAGTGCACACAAATTTTTTCCCGGCACAACTTTTGGCAGCCAAAAAGACCTCAAAATGTTTGGCATTTTTTCAGTTTCTCGCTTAAAACTCCAAAACGGTCCATATTTTATGAATAACACTTCTTTAGTAAATTAAAGAAAACAAAATTCTGCGACGATAAAAAAAAACAAAATCGGTACAATAGAAAAATTTTTACAAGCGAACAAAAAACGCCGATTTTTTCCAACTGTTCTATAAAAAACTGAGCATTGTGGCTCCTAAAGAACGATAAAATCCACTCCCCCCCCCCCCTAAATATTGTAGAACATCAATCGGAGGGTTCAAAAAATACCAACAATTTAAAATTGGACCAATTTTTGAAATTCGTTGGAAAAAATGGGCGTTTTTTGATCGCTTGTAAAAAAAATTTTTTTGACCGACGCAGAATTATGTTTTCTTTAATTTACTAAAGAAGTGTTATTCATAAAATATGGACCGTTTTCGAGTTTTAAGCGAAAATCTTAAAAAATGCCAAACATTTTGGGTTTTTTTTGGCTGCCAAAAGTTGTGCCGGGAAAACATTTGTGTGCACTCTTCAAATACATGTTATTTGGACCCAAATGGACCATTTAAAACAATAAAATCTTTTACAACATCTCTTTCAGGTCAAAATTATCAGCATACTGGACTATTACAAAAATAATAAAAATTTTCCATTTGCCGTTCGTATATTGGTACTTTTTGAAATGAATGCACTTTAATTTTCGAGATGGCGTTAAAATTTCGGAAAATTATCCACAAATACCCTTCATCAGAATAAGGAAATTGTGATCGATAAGTTATTGTAGCGATCCTTCTAGAACATTCTCGAGGCGACATCAAGTCGATCCTCCAGAATCTTTCTGTCTGCAATTTAGCATATTGAATTGTTTATTCTTAGCCTTAACATCGATATCGAAGTGATAAATAATGAATTACGCGCACGTGTTATAGGTAAATGTGTCTGCAGGTAAATGAATTGTTATAATTTATCTATTTATTATTTATTTATAAATTCATCAATAAATAATTGTATATAATTAATCACGTACCTAATTAAATTTACGTTATAGTATTTATTTATAACATTTTGGGCCATACTGGGCGTAAGAATAAACAAGTCAAATACCTCCAATGATGTTGGAAAATGTGAAAAGGTTTCCTCATATTCCCGATTTTTAATGGCTGGGAACTATAGCAAGAAATTCTGAAATGTAGTGGTTTGCCTAACATTCTGGCCAGCCGACTCATAGTTGAACACTCTGTAGCACGAAGTTTTATGTTAACTTTATAATTAAATGCCAAAGAAGGTATTCAGGGCGATTTTATACGGGATGTCTAGATTGCGTGGAAGCATGGGTATCATTTTTATTCTTAAATATTTGGGAACAAAGCTCTGCAGTTTAAAATTCCCTTTAGAAAATTTGAATTACAAAAACCGAAAAACGTCAATTTTCGAAATATTAAATTAAACAGTGGCGTAACTTCATTTTAGGGGCCCGGGCTTCAGGAATTGAATGATTTAACCAAGTTATTTCTTCGCTGTTCAGCGTTTTTTTTTTTGCTTTTCTCTTACAGGTCCCAATTTGGTATTTTCGTCGGGACCCGTCCTCATTGCGTACCTTTGAGGCATTGTAGTTACGCCACTGCTTCTAAATTATAATTTATCTTAACTTTTAAATGAGACGAACAACTTTTGTCAAATTTTGCGATCCTGTTGGCCATATTGAAATTTATTTATTTCTTAAATTACTTTGGGAAAACAGTAAAATGCAGAGTTTCGGTAACGAAGAACTTAAAATTGATGCTTTGCCATGTTTTTGTTAGAAGTGTTACAAACTCGTTTTCTTCGTGCAATAAATAGAATTCATTTCATACTCATTGCCCTCCTCCTCTATCCCCTATTGAAATCGATGAAAACATTCCTCATATTTCGCAAACGGAGTGTCAGAGCAAGGTAGATAAATGTGTTCTTCTAATTAAAAATATTTTCTGAATGTGGGAAGTGTTAAATCAGGAACTACAAAAAATGAGCGTTAGCGCCACCCCGGAAATAGCTCAAAATACAATATTTTTGGCTTGAGGAGATTTTTGGACATTTATTCAATTCTCGTATTTTATGTTCAATTCCTGAGCGTTTAGTTCCATCCAGTTCAAATAATGAATGCGATTGCTTGTGTTGCAAAATTTCAAAATGTGGTTGTCCAAACACGGCGAGGCGCACACATGATGGCTTCTCATATACTTCATAGAACTTTACAAATCGGAATTTCTTCGAAGTAGCGATATCGAGAAATGTGAAGTGCTTTAAAGTGAAACAGGATTTAAAATTAAGCAAGCGTAGGTAGTGGGCGTATTGGATTTTCTACCCGAACCAGAAAACGATGACGTCAGTACACTTCTAAGATCCTTTTCCGGTGAAAATCGTGGAGTACATCCCTAACGTGAGTAAATATTTACGCATTGTTACAGCCAATTAGCAAAATGAGTGGCGGTAAGGGCACCTGGTCAGTGTTATTGCGTAACGGCATTGACCGAAGGGCAGCAAAAGAGCAACGCACCCTCTCCGATGACGTAAACTGTAGCGAGAGAGGGCGTCAGCCTCGCCCTTGAACGTGGATGCTGCCGCTATCGATTTCGTTTTCGAGAAATTATATCTGCCGCTGCAAGATAGACGGGACGGGGATGAAGTGAAGTGAAGTAAGCGGCTCGCAAATCTTTTCGTGCACACGCTAGAAAATGTTCAGATAGATCTTGACGATGCGTTTTCGTTTATCGATGGAATGTGTGGGGTCCACACGAGGTTGTGAGATGAGATTAGTGCCGTACTTCTTGGAATTGGTCCATCGGTATGGTAGCAAAGGAAAAAAGCCGGCAGCGATCGACTATATCTTGATCTCTGTCGACCGAAGGAAGTTTGACGGTGTGACGTACGCGCGGGTGTAATTTGAATTCGGACGCCACCCCTATTTAGGTCAATTATTCCTCTCAAGTTACTTTATTCATATAAGCCGGAGAAAGTGACGTTTTAAAATTAGTATACTTATTGAGGGTGCTCCTTTTTTATACGATACTCGTGGTTTTAGGAAAAATGCGGAGTTTTAAATTGGTTTTTCGCTTAATGTTGACTTATAAAAGGCTATTTTTGAATTTTATTAAAAAAGCGAATTTGATTACACCCCTTGTTGAAAGTGAAACATAAGTAATACATTTATTTGAGAAAATTAGTCTTATTTGATACTGTTATAGAGACTCGTATACCATTTTGCATGTAATTGGAAACATTTCGTCGATTGTAATTAATTCGTGGTCATTAGATCAACGAATTTGTCGAAAAAAATTGATGAATGATTTTTTAAATCAAATTTACACTTACACGTCACTTCAAAAAAATATTCTTTCTTGCCATTCTTTTCAATGCAGAAATCTCAAGAATGAGCGGACAAAATGCTAATGATAAACATTCATTTTGAAAAATGCCCTAAACCCAGAAGCAATATGACGGTAATGGCGGATTCACGAACTTGATCGAGATATTTATGAGTTACACCAACCCTTAAAGTTTTCTTTATTTATTTTTTATTTATTATCCTTTTCTTGTTCTGACCCCTCAACAGGCTTGCGCCCAATTATAGAGTGACCCGCATAAAGCTTTGGTCGAAATCAGTAGGAATCTAGATAATCAGTTCAAAGAACTAAAATAATAGTTTCCTATGGATCTGAAATCCGATAGGCGCTAGTTCGCATTTGTATTTGTACTTTCCGCAAGACGGTGCTCCGCCACATAATGCTCTGGCTTTAGGCAATCGCTAAATCGACAGCATCCCGGTAAATGGATTGCCAGAGGGGTTGCCATAGAAGAGCCACGGTTCCTGCGACTTCACTGAGCTTGATTTCGCTCTTTCAGAACATTTAAACATGGTAGCGTATAAGACTCCATCCAGGACTCCTCCTTACCTTAATATTCAGCACTTAAGAAACAGAATAAGTCGTGACTTTATAAAAAAAAGTCAAGAAAGTCCGACTTTTTGCATTAATTCGCATTTCCTCTTCACCTTCGGAGCATCCTGATCCACTAATATCTTATTGTATAATTGTATTTTAAAACTATTGTTGTGTTTTTGCATGCGGATAACTAGCGTGACAAGTAAATAATAATAGATGACCTTCCTTATCTATCTGATAATCACGAAACACAATTTCTTCTATTATGCGTATTTTAAGGATTTTCTTTACCATTCGCATCTCTGAAGCTAAAAAGTACTATCTTTCATAAAATGTAACTGGTGACATACTAGGGAAGACACACTGATTTCTTTGTTACAGTTCCTGAAATACTTCAAGATAATCTGACCAAGTTAATTTGTAAAATATTACTTTTATGATCTCAACCACGCCGGAAATGTATACGGGGTGTTAAAACTTGCAGTCGGCCATATTTTCCAAAATAAAGGGGATATTGAAAATAGCGAAAAACCGTTTCGGGGATATCGAGGGGGAACCAGAATGACGTTATGAGTGACAACCCCCCCTCTTCAAAAATCCTAAATGGCAATCCCATACTTGTGATACATCGTTGGAAAGCTACAGAAAAATGCTTTCCAGTGGTACCAATAAAGTCAATATTGATTAAGTTAACAAAAATTTAATAATTAAAAAAAAAAAACTAAATGTTGACATTGAGCGATTTATGGAAAATTGGCCAAGAACTTCAACCTGAGCTGCTTCATTAAGCAATCTTGGTTGCTTTCTTTTTTTATTGATAACAGATCCCGCTTCTTCGAATTTAGCGACCAAATCTTGAACATAGGCAATTAATTTTTATTTTTTTTGGTTAAATATTAAATGTTTGTTAAATTGTCTTAATGAATATTGACTTTATTGGTACCACTGGAAAGCATTTTTGAGTAGCTTTCCAACGATATGTCATAAGCATGGGGTTGCCATTTAGGAGTTTTGAAAAGGGGGGACTGAGGGGTTAAGGGGGGTGGCGGGTTGTCACTCATAACGTCATTCTGGTTCCCCCTCCATACCCCCGAAACGGTTTTTCGCGATTTTCAATATCTACTTTAGTTTGGAAAATATGTCCGACTTCAAGTTTTAAAATTGATACCCTGTATACTGTATAGTATACCTACAATCTACAAACGATTGGATGCATTGCCATAAACTGGCGAAAACACAATAAGAGCATTAAGTGCTTTTAATATAATGGAATCCGCCAGAACTTATTAAATCAAATACTGCTTGTCCAGCATAGACAATTACACAGTTATACTTCAATTGATGAGGGTACAGGTTTAATTAATAATCAATTGTCCGCCAATAAAATAAGGCTGTCGAAAGATTCCTGGATTTGAGAAAAGTTACTGTTATTTGTACAGGACCTATGGTAATTAAGTCATAAATCTGTAAATCGGCGACGGATTTTATGTAAACAATTGGAATTCGTGCCACTTGAAGGATTTTCCTGTTTAAAATAAAATAAATAAATTTTTAAAAAACTTCGAGGCCAAACGAGAATCTAGGTTTCATATGAAACACTCTGTATATTATTGTATCATATGACACCTTATTAAATTCTTTACAAAAGTCCTTAATGTACGGTACCCAAAATACTTCAAAAAACTATGATCTTTCAGTCATTTTCATTTCGATCTAGTTATCCATGAAAATGATAGAAATACATAATAGTATTTAAAACAATAACTGGAACTACGACTTATTAGGGTAGGTTGATAACAAAATAAGAATAACAGATGAAACTAAATAATACATATCAAAATAGCTTATAAATTACAATATTATAGATACCTATGTTAAAGAAGGTGTTGAAAAACGTTTCCATTTTCTTCAGCATGAGGGCGTAAAAATCATCCTTTCTATGAAATAACCTTACACAGCACTATGTTGTCGGATATTTTACAACAAACAGGGTCATTTTACCATTTTCATGGATAATTCGATCGAAATGAAAATAATTGAAAAATCTGGGCTATTTGAAGTATATATTTTGGGTGTGGTTGAGGGTGTGGTGTATTAAGGTGGCGTTTACATTGAAAGAACTTTTGTAGAGAATTTAATAGGCTGTCATATGATGTAATAATATGCAGGGTGTTCCATATAAAAAAGTTGAGATTTTTGTTATTATCTCAAAAATGCGATGTTGATTTGTTTTTTTAATTTCAGATTTGGATTGAGTACCAAAAAATACACAATTTTAATAATTTAACCGTCTAATCTACAACTAAACAAGTTGTAAATCAGCATATGCATGACTAAAGCGCATTTTTGGTAATACACGTCAGTATTGTATTAGCGAAGTTTAAAATTATCGATCTCACGAGTAATTTTGGCTGCGTTAAATAATTAATTTTATTTAATTTCAATTGAGGGTACGTCTTTATTTTGTAAAACATCACAAAGTAAATAATTAAGTTTTTATACTGGTAGCGCTATCTAACGGTAAAATTATAGCACCTCCGAAAACCATATCGAAATTATTTTCTTAAATTATCGATCTCACAAGTAATCAAACTCAAAATAGACTAGAGCCTGCACATAGCAGCTTTTAGTGAAAATTTGAAGTCTCTAGCTATTGTAGTTGCCGAGATCTCACCCAGACAGCCAGCCAGCCATAACGAGTATAACGTATTTTTTTCAAAAATGCGCTAAAAAATTAGCAATAGTACCGACTTAATTTGAAACAGACTATATACGTAGATAATATACTATACAACGTTTCCCAAAAGTCTCAGCACGGATATTTCCAAGAACCGTAAAATTTCGGGATCAACAAAGGGTTATAAAAACTGAATTTTGGATGGTTTAAACCTTTCATACATTGGGGAGTTTTTTTGGGAATGATAATTCCAAAATTTTTAAATTGTCCGATCGAGTTTCACCTTGTAACGAAACACCTGTTTTCGGCTCTGAAGTTCAAACCCGAAGTAATGATCACACTGTGTACATATTTGATTCGCTGAACACCCGGTATCTAGAGCGTTTTCAGTTTGGCGCTTCGTTACTAAGAAAGTGGAAGAAGTGACTTATTCGCTCTAGGAGACGAGGACACAAAGGACAAAAAATTATGTGACAGTGGAATAAATCTTACCCTCCGCGATTTAGTTTCTCTGAAAAAAAAATTCGAAATATTTAAACTTTCAGAAAAAAAGCTATAACAGCGAAATCGTTAAAGTTAAGGGTGTAACATGTTTACATAAAAAAATAGGTACTTTTCAAGTACTTCTCGAATCTGCAATAAAATATGGTGTGTTCCATTAAAAAAAAAAAAAGAAGTTTGATACACTGGAATACAGCATGTCCCTGGCGATCAAAAAAAAGTTTTCAGTTTTGTAGTATCCTTTTTGCATTTAGATACAACGTATTAAATGTAACAAATATTCTAAGTAACATTTTTTCAAAATACCAATCGTATTTTTCACAACTCAATTTTTAATCCGAGTGATGGTGGATTTACTTTTCCACTATCCGTCTTAAAGGCCGCATGACACTACACTAAATTTAGTACGAAATTTTTATGACAAAAATTTGTACAAAATTTTGTGTAGTGTCATACGCATTTTGTAAGAAAATTTGCAACAAAATTTGAGGGCAAAAATTATTTAGAACGTGTTCTAAAAACTGCATAAATTATATACAAAAACTGCGCAGAAAGTTGCCACGCATCATATCTGTTTATTTGTAATGACATAACCAAACATATAGCATACACGTGCGTTTGTGCCACCTTATAATCAAACAAGTTAAGTATTTTTGAGCATCAATGTCGTGGTCTAAGGAACAATGCCAACTCTTAATTCAAGAATATCAAAAACGCCCTTGCCTATACGCAACAAAATCCGCATTATACAGAAATAAACATGCACGTATAGATGCTTTGCATAAAATAGAAGCCGTGCTAAAAGAAGTGAAGCTAGAACCACAGAATATAGTGCTGGAAAATAAGCACAATTCTCTACATGCTGTAACGGAAATGCTCCAGACATGACGTCGCCTTTGGCGCTCTGGAATTTTCTACGCGCGCGATAGTGGGATTTTGTGTAGGAATATTCGAGAATGTACTGGACTTACATTGCTTGCGTGTATAAATGGGTGCGGACCGAACATCGCGGCAGTCTACTACCGAACGAGATCGAGCGCGGAAATATAAATTACGAAGTGTGTGTGATATAAATAATCGATATAAATTGTACGGTTTTTATAGTGTTTTGGTTTTGTTTAATAAATATTGATATAAATCGAACCCGAATTTATAAATCACGTTACAATACTAATCCAAACAGCACAGGCGCAAATACAATTTTCCTTGCAAAATTTAGTAATAGTGTCAGACAGAAGTAAATTTTTTTATTCAAAATTTTGTATCAAATTTTGATTCAAATTATGTTTATAAATCTGGTACTAAATTTAGTACAGTGTCATACGGCCTTTAAGGATCATTGGCGGGACAGAATTCTCTCGAATTAAGCTATCATTTGTTTACAAAATACGTCAAAAAAAAAATCTTTCCGATTTTAATAGTTATCCAAATATTTTGCATTTGATTACCACTTTCTAGGCGAACTCACTTGCTGCGAGTGAAATTTTGTATTCATTGAGGATTTAGCTACCTTTAGATCCTAGAGTTACAGAAGGATAGACGTACAGCTTTTTCCAACTTGATGTCAACATATCAATCTCCTGAAAGCTCTCATCTGTGATCATCAATCAAAGGTATTTAGCAAAGATTCACTAGTGAAGATGTTGCTGCAGAAGCGAATTAAGGCTCCTCTGTAGTCAATTTGTATTTCAATGTTATTGCAATTGGTTAGACCACCAACAATACACATCTCTAGACGATGTACCTCATCTTGAGTGAGACCAACGATGTATCTCTATCCTTTCCAGTTATGCATATTCTCTTCATTTATTGTTAAACACAATAGACCATGGCGTCGATTCCCGAAGATGTGCTTTGTTCACATCGACTGACCTTGATGTGAACGTGAATGTCACTGCATTCTCGAACCTACCACATCGAGCGAAAAGTTGATCGAACGCAACGACTGGTCTAGACCACTCGTTGCGTGAAAGTCATGCGCAGTAGCAGCTACAGGACGGATCTTGCAGCTGTTTTGCTATAGAGGTTATTCAGTGCCCTAACCTATAAATTCACATATTTTCTGTGAAATAAAACATGGAATTGTTCGAGGATTTTCTGTTTATTAATAACAGTATCCATAATGCAAATAGAAAACTGACAAATGACAGTTCAATTCTTGTCTGTGATTGGTTAGATTGGTTATAAAGTTTGTCCACGATTCGGGAATGCAGCTAAACTTGAACTTATCCCTATCGTATACGATCATGACGTCATGGCAGCCGGTCACATCACATGCACATCACGGAGCATATCGACTAACTTCGGGAATCGATGCCCATGTATAATGGTCAAGGACTAATATTATGTAAACAAGTTTAGCGAAAAGCTGTACAATATTTGAATGGAGATGCACAAATGCTTATTTCTGTTACTATTGAGTAAATTACTTATTCAATGCATTTACTGCATTTTTCTATAATGACACCTTCTGTAAATTACCTGGTTCTTAGGTCATTAGTGGACTAGATTAGCATTGTTTGTTAACATTTTTAATTAACCCTTTATTTCCTGTGAGTTTTTCTAATTAATTTTACTGATTTATTAGATGTTTATAGTTATTAGATAGACATGTGCATGAATGAATTCACATAGGATTTAGGTATGGTAGAACCTAATAAACCGGCACTTCGAACACCTAAAATAAATCTCTTATTTTCTTATACAATAAGGGTGAACAACAACAAAAAATGTATTTTTTTTATAAAAATGGTAGCTAACATTTAAAATTCTGTTACAATGGTTAAAAGTATAATACCGATTTTTAAATAAATTCTTATCTTTTCAAAAAATAATAATTGTACATAGTTATACCACAGACAACGTGGTTATACTTATTTATATTTATGCACAACTCATGTAGAATTTTTCCGAACATCTTATGTGCAGCGAGATGACTTCGCTTTTTTGTCCTAAATTGAGAATTCAGTTGTAAAATTTGTTGATTCCGCGGTTGATCCTCTATTTTCTAAGAGGCAAGATCCGAGATGATATCAGTTCATATTCGCTAAGTTGAGGTGAAGTTTACGGGATTCCATCATATTCCCAAACGGAAAAAATAAATAGTTGAAATTTTTTAAAAGTGGGAGAATTTTTTAACCCACTTCTAATTACCGGGAAAACCCAAAATTTCACCCATGTTTTGATACAAATATTCATTTTCGTGATGTCTCACTACCTTGACTTGACATGAGCAAAACAATGACACTTTTTTTAAATAAATTTGTCAGTGTCGCCTATTAGTTATCGAATCCCGCTTAGAAATTTAGCTAAAAAGGGGAATTGGAACATTTTTTGTAACAGTTAAAATTAACAAAGTGGAATCGAATTTCTTTGAAATGGTAGGCTCAGAATATGTGAAAATTATTGGGCGCAACTTTCTCGCCAATTTATTTGTAAAAATCGAAATTTGTCGTTCCTTTATTTTTTTGATAAGTGGATATTCCTGATATCTGATCATATTGAAAAAATAAGCAGCACTTGCCTCTCTAAGTTTCGACTCAGTAGTAGTGTTTGCGAATTGTGATACTGTGCTACCCGCTTGTGTGGTGGTCATGCGTTAGTCCAAAAAATCAAAACGGTGCCACATTTCTACACAAGAACAAATATGCGGCAAAAATGTTTCTAATTACTGGTACAGTCGTATTCCGCCTAGGGGTTTAGCTAAAAATTGGGCTACTATTTGATACCTTCCTAAACAAATTTCTTTAAGCATCCTGATAGAATGAAAAAGGTTTTAGAAATCAAAAATTATTTCCAATGTACCTACAATAAATATGCATATTTAGTACACTTTTCGTCTTGGGAATATGTGACATTATGATTCACAAATCAACAGCATTCATGAACATTAGCTAATTATATAGTAATTTATCTAATCCATATCATTAGGAACGGCGTAACAATGTGCAGGATAATACCAGGTAGTTTCTTTTGTTTTCCCTTTCAAGTAGGTAATGAGTTGTCGCCTCAGGAGTTATAGTGCAATATGAGTTGCCTATCCTTACGTTAGCGTTTTGATTTTTTTCTAAAGATCGCGATACATATTTTTTTTAAATATATGCATTATCATAATAGGTGGAAATAATATCTTTAAGTACCGCCGTAGGAAATTCTGTCGGATTTCCAAATTGGTGCTGTAGGTTTTTCTACTTCCATTACAACGGCTGTTATTTACGAAAAACGATTTTTCTATTCATCGATCTTCCTAAAAAACCAAGACCGATATTTCAACTTTCTTTAAGTACCGCCGTTCTTTTCATCATTGCAAAGAATATCCCCTATCGAGAATTTGTTAGACTGCAATCACAAAAGCAGCATTTGATAAGAAAGTTTAGCTATTTTTCCAATATGGCGGATTGACTACAGAGGAGCCTTAATTTCCATGCAGCTTTTAATGAATTGTTTGATTTCATTATATAATCATCATATTTGATTTTGATACCGTTTTCTATACGATGTTAACAACTTTTTTAACGTATCCACTCTTTGAGCGAGTATATAATTCTTTTAGAAGATTTAAGGTATCTCCCATTTTTTTAATACTATTAGATTTTGAAGTGGGTCTGATGAGATTTTGTAACCGTTTCGGGAAACGCAATATCACAAGTAGGACAAAATACAATTTAAAAAGAACCGATTTAAATCTTTGCTAAACCTCCAACAATTGCCCAGAATACTGGTATAAATAGAAAGATGGCAATGGGGCTCCTAGTAGTGTAAGATTTTCTTTCGTAATAATTCGGATCTCAGGAGATAATAATTGAAACTTCTTTAAATCTTCTTCATCGACATTAGACATAAAATATAATTCATTTTGGTTTGTAAGAATTATTTACAGTTAAAATATCCGACTTTAGTGCAAAAATATTCTTTGGAAAGTGCCATTTTTTCTATTTCCGGTATATCTTGATTAATTCACCCATCAACTGTGGCTGTCGATTTTGAGGTTCTACATTTACGTTATAAATTTTAAATTGACTAATGCTAGTTGTTTCAAGATGCAAAATGTTTAGTGATACGCTATTAAATGTTGTATTAATTTTTTTAATTGTTATAATTCGAACAAACGGATTTTTCCTAGAAAGAATTGTACGTGCAATAAAAACAACTCTTGGTTACTACCGCGTCCTCGGTTAAATTTTTTACGCAAAAATTTGTCTAATTACTTATTTATCGCATCTTGGTGGAATGCATATTGTACTATTCTCTAACGCACTGAAAATTGGGGTGGTAATTGTATGTTGGCCTATTCGAATAGTCATAGTCCAATAAAAATAATTCAAATTCGCTTTATAATTGCCTAAAATGTCTCTGCCCAAAATACCATAACACGGAATAGGAAAATGCTCTTAACGCTATGAAAAGTGTGCTTTAATTTATGGCCACGTATTAAAATTGACGATTCCGTATTACCTCATGAATTTGTAAAACCTTCCGTTACGGCGTTACTCCTCTTATTTTACTAAAATTTGAAGTATTAATGACTTGGTTCGACCTCATTTTTGAATGTTTAAAAAAGTAGAATTTCTATTATAATTCCCACGGCCTCGGTAGCATCCTCCTCGATAATTGAAATTATTGTTATAACCTCGATTGCTATAATTAAAATTACAGTGTGTCAATTTAAAAAGGTACCACCCCAAATATATGAGCCGCAATAAAATATCCACGAAAAAACAAAAACACGGGACATTTTATAGGCTGGTCATATACATGAAATTGGATCAACCCTCTAATGAGGGTAGAAGCAACTAAAGTTTAAATAGGGAAGACGCGTTGAGCGACCCCTCATTTTAAAGGTCATTTAATTGTCTTTTCAAAAATATTACAATACTTGTTGTTTCTTTTCAGTACAGATTTTCATTAATACGTCCTAAGATTAATATTTCAAGCAACTTTAACACCAGCGACAGGAGGCTTATAGGACGATAGGAAGTGGGAGGCTTGCCAGGTTGAGGGATAAGGATTATTTGCGCAAATTTTAATTGCAGCGGCCAATAGGGAACGAATACCGTGGTACTGTTTGAGTACTATTGTCGTTCCTCATCTATTCCATTAGAATTTGGTTGGAAAACGCCTGCAAATGCTTCTGCTTTTTCTTTGTCAGACCTTAGCCACGAAGTTCCTTGATCGCGTATTGGAGAAATATGGGTTTTTTGGTTTTTTTATGTGTTAGTGGCTTTCCATATTGTATATTGTCGGTAATAGTGATTTCCAGTATGTTTGAAATGTCTTGAAATGTAATTTGTTTCGGAGTGTATTGTTAAGTTGGTTAATTTTTCTCTTATCTTCAACACTATGTATGCAGTGCTATTGTGCCCTTGCTTTTCTTTTATCCTGTAATAAACTTGTGCTCCATTAAAGGACCATTCTTTCTGCGGTCATATTATTTGACTGAAGTTATTACTACTACTGAAGAACTGCTAATTACCAATACCGGTTTACTTAACCTAATTATTTTCGGTTAAAGATGTGCATTGGACTTTGGATATGAAAGTGCACAAACGCTGAATGACAATTTCCACATAATTATTAGTAAGTTAAATGAGTAATTATTTTTCAATGCCAAATTACCAAATATAAATTTCGTGTCCATCACAATCCTTACGACTTTCATGATTTCGTTAGGAATATTAGGGTTATGAATTTTAATGTTTGTTGGCTGGGGAATGTTAAATTTAAGTAACATCCATGTATTTAGGGAATTATAAAATAATGTTCAGTAATCTTATCTACAGTCTTCCTACATGTATAATTTGACGGTAGTGTACTCAACGTAAATGTTTACTTATATCTTTACACCTATTCAAAAATCCCCTTTCGACCTTTTAATGACTTTCTTAACGCAGGTTAGTTGTCGAAAGACATTTTTACAATAAAAGAACCACAGTCGTAAATTAGTTTTAGAGTTTCTCACACCAAACTAAATGTACATTTTAGCGCCGTAACTGTGATGCAAATTTTACAGTCTTTTTGTGGCAATTAATCGCAACTTCTCCCATTTCATTTTTTAGTCGCTTTCGTAACAATTTTTTATGCACGCGAAGAAGGAGTTTTAAGTGCCTATTGAATTGATCAATTAATGTAAGTTCCATCAAACTCGGTGTTGTATTAAAATAAAATGGGGTAGAACGGGGCGTTTTTAGTATTATTACATGACTAAATCGAAAGGTTGCCGGTTTTAACGGCAATTTAAGTAAACTTACAAACTGAAAGAATTGAGAAGCTAAATCCCTTTGGCTTTTAGTTGAATCGATTTTTTTAATACTCTGATTCTTTTGAACGCGTGTCATGATTCTACAATGAAACCACAGCACTTTCAAACTTTATACCTAAGTCTGAAGGAGCTTAATAGCTAAGTTTGATGTATCAGCCTAAAACTGAAGCAACCAATCACATAACGGTCAATACCTATTAAGATAAAGTTCGTCACTTCAATTTATGATGCGCAATAACAATGTGTTAGTTATTTTTTAAAAATCGACTTATGAAGCTTTCGACGATGCCTTCGCTCCACAATTTTAGTAAAATTCGCACGAACTGCAGAAAGCTTATAGGTGCTTTCTACTCCAAATGGAAATGCCCGCCCAAACTTTTTTCAATAGGATATATAATTTCTTAAGCACCTGTGCGGGAAACTCGTATATCCCGTAAACCCGATCAAAAGACACATGTCCACATGTCGTATAAAGTTCGTTCATAACATTGTATCTCTAGAAACAAGATGCGAAATAGAAAGCGAGATATATATTTATAGCGGTAAGTGACGTGCAGTGTGGAAATGTAAACTATCTATTTCCTTTAAAACCGAAAACGATTGTAAATTTTAACAGCAAAAGACTAGTAAGGAGATACTGTCTGTTCGTGAAAATAAATAAACCTTACAGATTAGCTAACTGTACTTTCTTTCAATTTGACTACAACCGTTAAATGATAATAAGTGGGTACCTAGTTCCATTATTGGTTAATTTCACTAGGAATACGATAAATGGCCACATATTGTAAGGGCAACTGTAAATTTGCATTTAAATTTTCTCGATGTAAAGCTAGAAGTTAGAAGTAGTTTGGACGGTGTGTATCGTAGAAGATTTTTACAGGGTGTCGAAATTTAGAGAGTCGATTGTAGCGGTTTTGGCGCTTGGGAAAAGCAAGCTTGCAGTTTTTGAATTCGTATGGGATGCTGTTTAGTTAATTGATAGTGCAGTAGCAAATGAATGATTAGATATGGTCGCCTGGGTTGATAATTCGCCATGTTGTAGTTGGCTGTACTGCGTGATTACACAAAAAATGTTTTGGGTTGTGAAACATAAACATCGCAACTCAAAGGTTTATTTTTCGCGTCCAGATAGCGATAGAGTCAATAGTATCGAGTGGGTTTACTAGAAATTTGAAAAAAAATTCGTACCTCGAACATATCGTAGTGGGAAATTGAAAAAAAATTGAACTAGGTTTGATTTTTCATAGTCAGGAATTTATTATTTCGTTCAGAATTAGTAGAAGAAAACCTACAATTTAGCGGGTTCAATAAATATGATATTTTAGATGAAAATGCGTCGTACTTAGATTCGATATTCGATAAACATTTTGAAATACTAAAACTAGTAAGGCTAAAGGGTCATGTAAATTGGAATTCTTTCACCACTTGATCATTTCATTTATATATTCAAAGTGTTTTGGTTATATTGTGCTTGAATTTGCCTAGACCCCTTCTCACTATATTGTGAATCAATTTAAAAATTCTATCCAATTTTATTTTATTTACTTCTTTCAAATTATAAATAATCCTAATTAGTTCCACCCTCAAAGGGGCAAAACGTTTGGAGCGGCCAGGTCCATTTCAAAGTAGCCTTTCCTCTGCTTACCTTTACTTGTGTCAAATTAACTTTTAAGCACGAATCACGAGTAATTTACAGTCCACTTACAAGTAATCCTAATTTTTGATGTGTAATGTGCAATGGGAAACTGTCACTAAACCACCAACCTGTCCAGCTAGCTTAATTAAACTCAGGTGCTAACAAAACCTTTTACATGAAATTTTAAACATTTTCGCAAGGCAATTTCAGCAGCCTTGATCACTCCTACAATTCCAAACAATTATTTAACACATGTTTAATTAACACTTGACATAATCCTGAGTACAAATAAGAAAGTTTAACTTAAAAACTCTCATTTAGTTACAATTTGGGTTCGACTAAACACAAAGCTGCTCATTTACAGACGAAACCAAATTTATTCGACATAAATCAATCAATAAAGTTGAAATTATAGAAGGCATTCGGGGCCAGATGAGAAACTCCACTCCACGATTGACACAACTCAGACGCTCATACGTTAAATAGAAAGGGAGAAGGAGCGACGGACGGACTTCCTCACTGTATAAAAAAGTCCATCCGTATATCCATGTTTTTATTCAATGGTCTGGTCGTTATTTGAGTAAACATTGAGGTGCATTTTTATGGCTGTAAGAGGTAAAGTATCAAAGAAGTTAAAAATGATGAAATGGGTAAAATTAAAATTAACGTTATTTGGAGGGTTGACTCAAATATTTATACAGTGCGTAATAAAAAAAAGGCACATTGTAAAATGGATATTTTCAACTGATCCTGTTTTTTTTTTGTAGAGAGTGTACGTGGATCATATATCATACCCTACCATACACTTTCTGTATCATCCGATAACGTGTCAAATTTCTTCAAAGTAATAAAGGAATGAATACGATTTAAGAAACGGCTAATATTAATATTATTCACCTTTAGTTTAAAACCAAATTAGTTCGCAATTTGTGAATAGCTCGTAATTCGTGCATGAAAATTAAATTGAAATTAGTAAAGGAAAACACAGACGGGACTATGTTCGAATGTAGACCTGGCCTCAAGGATTATTTCTATTTGACCTTTTACAAGTGAAGCTCTAAAATAATTGAAAGCTCGTAAGTCATGGATAAAAATTAGTATTTGCTCTTTTAAGATTGACTCTATAAATTGTAATTGCTTGCAAATGAAAACTGTTCAATAGCTCGTTAGTCTAGTACAAACTTTAATTTGAAAAAAGTAACTCCAATCAGTTAGAATTAGATACAATTCTTAAAATTGATTTACAACAGCGGGGTGGGGGGGGGGCTAGGTCCGGTGGGGTTAATCGCTAAAATGATTCTTGAGGATCTAGTTTGTTCCTATTAGTTTACTAAAAAAAAAATAATAACACATGGATAAGGAACCTCAGGGCCAATTTTCCTTACGAGCGAAAATTCCTGCGGCCTACTTATCTTGAAGGCGGTTTGCACAAGTGGAAAAAACTTCTGGAATTGGCTACATATCATTAATCCCAGTTTTCCTAACTGAAATTCTTGAAGATCCAAGAGACGAATGTTCTGGAGGAGAATCCATTGTGAAAGATTGCTTTGAAAGAAAACAGGCAATATTGAAAAATATTACAGCAGACGTGGCGTGAGGGGTTCAGATTTGTATTGCCTAGGGGCCTAGGGCTCAAATGTACGGTTAATCCGCCCCTGTAGAGAAGCAACAAAAATTGTAAATTGTTTACCCTATAAAACAAGTAATTTTTCCCTGTCTGTTGAAAATAAGCAAATCGCTTTTTCTATTATAAATAAAATGCAGAAGTCAAGGTATAGACAGATCGAACTGGATAAGTAAGATAATAGAATGCTTAACAAATATCTAAAGCGGAGAGGAAGGGTCGAATGGGAGTGGTTGACCCTAAGGAATAGGGAGAGAGACATTAATCAAAAATATCGTTCACCCTTTCGCATTGGCTTGATGTAAAATTGCTGGTTTTCTTTTCCATTTCAATTCGAAAGTCAAGTTTCGCTTTCAGACTTCCATTTATATAAGAAGAGTTTTTGTTTGTGAAGCATTTAACGGCTAGGTATCTCTTTCCTTTTACACTACGAAAATTACTTATATTTATCTGCTGCAAAAGGTTCACAAATCTGGGTTTTATAAACACTCACACAACATAAAAGTAGATCACGCACATCATCCCTTAAAACGCACACGCACCCTGTAATAGATTAAATTAAACTCACTTTGGTTGCACAGCAAAAGTGACAACTACGATGTTGTGCCTATTTGCTTCCAAACGTGATTCCTCTTGTAAATTTTATATTAATAATACAATTTTGTTTAAATGCGGTATTTCCAACCCCGATTATTTGAAGTTGGAAATATCGCATAAAAACAAATTGAACTTCAGGGCTTGCATCTGCTACAAAAGGTTATATCAGTAAAGTAAATTTGGCAAAATGCCTGTATAAGGTCCTTAATTTTTTGGTCCTTTAAGCTTATTCATAGGAATGGATTGTACTTCAAAATCGAAATTTTACTACTTTAATTTGAGATCTCCTTTAAAGCATTAATAGCTGCTCACAAACGCCTTACATTGACATTCGTCTCGGAACGAAGTCAATGACGTTCACGCTAACGATTACGTTTTTTTACGTGTCTTTGTTATGTGATTGTTAGGAGCGCATTGAAATGATAAGCTCGACTGAGCGTGCCTCATTCCATACCACGTGGATTTAAAAGTGTGCAGTTTATTCAATGCAAAGGGACTTTTTTATGACTGCGAAAATGGTAATTTCTATCATAGTTTATAATAATTTGATATAATTTACTTTAGTAAAGGGGCAGCATAGATTTCAGGGTTTAGGCAGTTCTTAAATGCTAATTTTTAAATCTGCACAACATTTTGAATAAGTTTGAATATTATGGATTTTTTTAGGAAAATTTACTCCTTCCCAAAGTAAATTCTTTTTTGTAAGATTCTATACTCAAAAATAGGGGTAGTTTGTAATTATATTCAAATTGTGCAGCTATTAGTGGGATGTGCTTTAACAAAACCGTCACGAAACAAATGCTGTTCTGTGATAGAGCCCAACAAAACTAAATTTGTCGTTCAATCATGATCAAAAGAAAACCCTCGAAAGTGCGGAATACTGTATACGATATTTTCACTGCGAAATTGCTGTGCACCTTATTGTATACATTTTTTTAGCATATTAATCGATTGCTTTATAAAAGTCAGCGTAGCAATTTGCAGGGGTTGTAATTTTCGTTGTACATCAGAAATGCTTGTTTATTTGGTAGATTATGTTTAAAGTACTTACCAGTAACCCGAAACTTGCCATCTAAAGATAAAATGCCTTTCCCTGTTAAAATTTCGTAATTAGAGAATTCGCTCTTACATACGGGGCAATACTCAACTGCGGGGGTTGTAATTTTTTTCTTACATAACATTTTGTTTTTTTGATATATTATGTTTAAAGGACTTACAAACAATGCTGCAGTTGCCATCTAAAGATGAAGTATCTTTCCGTTTTAAAATTCAGTAATTTTACCTTAATTACGGTTGTTGTATTGCACATTAAAAATATTTGTTTCTTGGCGTAGATGTTTAAAGTCAAGATCGGCTTCCGCTATAAAATTTCGGGATTTTTAAGTAATTCGCTAGCTACACCGTAATATACAATTTCGATACCAAAGGAGTATATTTTCCAAAAACTTCTGAATTCAAGAACGTTTCAATTTAGCCCTTTGGTTACTTGTATCAAATGTGGACGCAATTTTGCATAGTAAGGTTTCTGGATTTTAAAAGGTTCTAAGTCGTCTAATTTTAAATATTGATTTTGAAAGTTTGGAGTTTAACGACAAAAGTGCGTCTTCCACTTTAAATTTTCGATGAACTGCATTCCAAGTATTTGCAAAGATTCCGTATGTTTAATGGAAATTCCAACTTTCGCATTTTTGTTTTGAGCCGAGGGCATGTTAAACAGTGTGTATCTAGTTTTATCTTTATTTAGGAACAACTTATTAGCAATAGGCCATTTATAAACGTTACGGGTGCTACTAACCATTATGTTGATGTCATCTGCATACATGGTTACTTGAACGTACTTACATAAATAAGTTACCAAATCGTTTATATAAACGTTAAATAAAGTAGGGGATAAAACTATCCCTTGTAGAACACGAATTGCAATTGGTCAGCTTTCTGATCGCACTTGCTGTTTTAATTTATTTGACCAAGACGAAATACAGACCACCTCTGGGTCCTCTTCGACAAATATAACCATTTAAGCGCGACACCTCTTATTCCCATCAAATCCAATTTCTGTATCAGAATATTGTGGTCGACACAATCGAAAGCTTTGCTTAGGTCACAGAAAACTCCTACCATTATTTAGATATTTAGTTAGAGCAGTAAAGTTTAAGTGTCCAAAATAGCCTTTACACGCGCATATTTGTAATACATTTTCAAATCAGTTTGTTGACACGTCAATAGGTGATGCTTGAACATCAGAACGTGAGATTTTTAGAGCCTCCAATTACTGACACTCTAAAAGAAGTTTTGAATGTAATTTTTCACATTTTTTCTCTGCAAATTTATTATCTACCAAGTACTTAATTATTTGATCTGTAGGTATAATGACGCTGAAATCCAAATTATAAACATGTAAATGTGAAAGGGTTTAGCCGCTTTTAAACTTGTACAATCACCAGAACCTTCAATTATTTTTTCATTGCAACTTGTGTGAAACCGTCACAGTCCACTTTAGGTACTTTTTGACTTAAGTCATCACTTTGTGTTGTAGTTATTTTGACTCGTGGACGAGTTTCTTGGGCGATATGGATGCCTGTAGCCGCATCTGTGATTTCAAATGTAGGATTTTGAGTTTGAAATAAGATCCTGTTTAGCTGGTGAGAGTTTTCGTTTCAATAAGAAATTGATAAGGAGTACCTGATTTTTCCTTTGTTGATTGTTTAATTTTCAAAACATTTTGATGACTTATATCTGTTCTAATCGGAGCTGCGACCTTCGAGTACGATAAACCATTGGTTAATATTTCCGGACATTTTTAATTCATTCGGACTTTTTTCATTCGGTGTGAAAACAGTTTAAACATTTGCCTGAGCATTGAATACAATTTTCAAACCGCGTTACAGGATTACCACATATGTGACACTCGCGCGCCATTTTTCAACATTTTCCAACTTGTACCTCATCACTATATGGGAGGAGTGAATTGTAGGTAAAAGGTCATTTGAAGATTTCTTTGCGGTGCTTAGAGCTATACGATGTCATTTCTTAGACTGTTTTTAGAACGGGAGGTAACATTTTCGGCGAGATTTCAAAAATTCGCCAATAGAAAACAGCGCTATGAAACCATTGTTTCTCCTCCATACTTACACTATTATTGCAGCGTATATTTCTTTTCAAATGTGGTCATTTTCGCATTTTAACAAAAAGGAGAAGTTTAGGTAGACATAAACATGGGATATACCAAGACCAAATGAAGACGTGGAAAATGAATGAATCTTCACCACCAACTCCGAGGGCGTAATGATGGATATTACACCGGAAGGAAAATCTGACATTGTGACAGGCCTACTAAACGATAGTACTAGCGCAAATAAATTAATATAAACCCATCATGTTCAGGGGTAAAAGACATGCTCGATGCTAACTAAAAACTGGATTATATAATCCTTATAAAGTATTTTCAAAATGTTGCACTTGCAGGAGTTCTGAAAAGAAATATTTGTTTTAAAATGGAAGGTTCGTGGTAAAGAGAGGAGGAAATAAAAACACACGTAAAAAAACGACACCAATGGATTGTTGTTACTGGGGGAAAACTATGACCGCCAACGCCTTAAGTAAAAAAACACTAAAATTTTAAGCGCCAAATTCAAACTATCTGCAGTTATTTTGAATCATCCGGTGACAACACGAACAAGAAAAAGTGACTAATTGTTCAGTTTTTCGCTAAGGAACGAAGAAAAACTACAAATATTACGAAAATCACGTCGAGGTCACCAATTGTCGGTTGCCAATCTGGTATGTGTCCGCAAGGAGAACGGGGTGTACCAAATACCACTTTAGAAGGTGAGCGAAAAATTAGTTAGCCCTTAAAACAATGTTTCTTTACGTTTGTTAGTTACGCAAACTTTGAGTCACATTTATAATAATGTGTTTTAGAGCAGAAAGACCCTGACAGACAGAATAGCGTTTGTCCTTTATTTGTCTGAGGCATATACAAATATGCACAGTACATAGAGTTTTCTATCGATCGCAAGCACTTTATGTGTTGCATCTAAGTGGTATATTATTTATTAATAATTATATGCCTCCTGACCGCCATGTTGTTTAAAACCATTTTATACTACCTACACTTTTTAGGAAAGTGGCGGGGTAAATTACATTTCTATTATTGCGAGCTTTTTTAATGTAGCAATTACAATGAATAACGATAAGCAACACAATTTTTTTCATTATCTATAATCAAGCCCTTGGAGATTTTGGATGAATTGCGGTTCCTAAAACTGCATTAGCTTTGCGAAATTAATTTTTGTACGTGGTTTTAAAACGCGCTGCAGTCAAAAAAGAGACATGACAATTATACGATTTTAGTTGCAAAAGTGGTAGAAGCTTTTAGTAACCACATCCCAGGAAACTTAAACTTTCTAAAAGTTTTTCAGTCTTCGAGAATTCATTTTAAGTACACAACGTTTTTAGTAGTATATAGTTGAAAACAAGTACAAGATAATTTTAACTAATGGAAGAGTGGATTTACACATTGTAATGTAAATGTTAATTTAACAACCCCTTTTAGTCAGTCAGACAAGTTCGAATCTATCGATTATTAATAAACTTTATTAATATAACAAGTTTATCTTTAAAGGTGGAAACTGGGTATAGGAAGTCTCTAATTAAGAATAGAATTTCATCCCCAACATCTTTATGAAGGGTATTGAAACCACCGAAACGTATAAAGTACGATCTCCAGATACTTCAATAGCCACAAGTCAATATTGGTTCGAAGGGGTTTAAAGCTGTTTTATTAATTAGATCGAAAATTTTTTACTCTGAACGTCTCTAGTAAAAATTTAATTTGAAAAAAAACGAAGCACGAACCATTTCTGACAAAAGATTTTTAAAAATTCAGTATTACGAACTCGAAACACTCTTCGTAGGTCTCCATAAATTTTAAGATGCAAATGCAAAGTATAAAAAAGATACACTGCTCAGAGCACATGACATTATCGATCTGACAACGTTCTTTCTGCTAGGGTCGCAAATGAAGTTGAGAACGCTAATTCTTAATGCTAAACCTTTATCTTTTAGCTTTAATTGACTTTAACTCTGAATTATAAAACACTTCAAACGAAACTTTGAGATATTACATTTTAAAATCTGATATAATCAATACGGAAAATGAAAAAGGTCTGAATTGTTCAACCATTGAATTGACAGTTGATTGATTGCCTTGTTTACATCAGAACGTACGTGAATATGTATTACGTTTATTAAAATTTTCTGATTTTTAAACTGTTCTCTATGTGAAAAAATCGCGTGTAGGTATTATTTTTAGCATATGGCGCGTACAAAAAATACATTACTGGTTATTTACTGCGAATATATTCAATATTTGGCTAAAAATTCGACTTGTAGTTTAGAAGAGGAGAAAATTTTATTTTTCATTGAGTTTAAACAATTTATTTCACAAACTATAGATGCGATTTCCAAAAGTAGTGGTTACTCTTTTGAATGAAAGGTGTAACCTACCTCGGTTATTAGTAATACTTGGTTTAGCGTATGTGGCATGCTAAAAACATAACCTCTAATATCACCTACTATGTATAATGTATTTACACACGAAACACACTTTATACTATTGTATACATTTGGGAGAGTCCTTTGATGCTATGGTAATCGTTGGTAAACTAGAATATGCTGATTACAACAGATGTTTCCTGCTTTTATAGTTTAATTAACTTAGAGGTTTCCGTTATAATATCGTATCGAAAGGTTAAGTTTTTTCTATAAATTAAGGGTGCCACATACTCATCCACAGTTAATTTAAAACCCCGAAATTACAAATTCGCCATTCTTATTTTAAAGGGACACCTGATAAAAATGTGAACTGCGCCTAAGTAAGTAATTGGATAGGCTACAACTACTGTTATCGTCATTTGACCCTCTGAAAATATACCTGCCCTTATACTTTAAATATCATTAGTATAGCGATGTTATTACCGAAATAGTGGGCAGTAATGTCATATTTTTTTATTCTTCCACTCATTACTTATAATGTATGCTTTACATGGTCTTGCAGTTGATTGCCTGGGAACTTAAACTACCTACATCACAGTTATGTTCTAGACATCTCTCCACTTCTCCTTCCCTCTTCCCTCATTTCTGCATCTAAACCACGCTATTATATATTTCTTCATCCCTCCCTTAGGCATTTCGGCAACCACTTCCTGGAACTATTTATTCGTTAGCTCTCGAGTATTTCTTTATCTTGCTATATAACTTGCATATCTCTCTTCCATCCTTTCCTCGATTTCTGTCCTTTCGACCTTTGCCCATTCGTATCCATTTTTTTCATAACATTTTTTCTTTGTTCGTCCCAATTTCCTTTTTTGTTCATCCTCGTTGACAAACATTCTTGAACCAATTCACTCTTTCACTCCTTTCCTCGCATCTCACTGCTCTGCGTCCCGACGCTATCCTTATCTTCTCCATTTTTGCTTCTTTCGCTAATATTTGGTATGCTTCCGTTTGGGCCCAGTGTCCGTTTGTAATACCATTCCTTCTATTCCCATATCTCCGTTCCATACATACGCACCTCTCTCACCACGGCATCAAAAGGGCATTTTCTTATTGTTATCCTTCCCATCATTACCTTTGTCTGTTCTTCTATGTAAAAGTTAAGTAAGATTGGGCTAAGTGGACATCCCTGTCTCAGCCATGTTCTTCATACTCCTCCCCCTTCCTTCTTGTCTGTCCATATATTTCCTCGATCCTGTATTTTAACGTTTAACGTTGCCATATTCCATCATTTTCCCTTTCCACTCTCTCAAACGCTGCATTTAAATTCATGAAAAATGCCATCACGTTTCCACCTTTTTTTCAAATTCTTTTTCAACCAATTTGTGTAGTGCGTATATACAGTCGATCGTTCTCCTCGCTTTGGCATTTTTTCTTAGTTCTCGGCGTTTTTCCGATCATTTCCTTTGTCTGTTCTACCTCTGTTGCCATTATTTCTGTGTCATCAGCGTATTCCACGAACCACGCCAATTCCTTCTTCCCATTACGATTCCTTGGTTTTGCCGCAGTCTCAATATTTTTCCCATATCGCTTATGTAAAAGTTAAATAGGTTTGGTCTAAGTGGAAATGCCAGTCTCAGTCATGTTTAGAACACTTCAGGTTTCCCCCTCCCCCATGCTTGTCTTTCCATATAATTCCTAGATCTTGTGTTTTAACTTACTGTCTACGTTCCCATCTTCTATCATTTACCATACTTTTTCCCTCTTTTCTATCTTTCCTTCCAACTCTTTTTCCACCAATCTGTGTAGTGCGTATATACAGTCAATCGTTCCCCTCCATTTTCTAAATCTCATTTGCGTTTCCTCTAACATCCTATTATCTTCTATTTCCCTTTCTAGTCTTTCATTCAATATCATTGCATAGTCATTATTATCGTGATTTTCCTTTCAACACTTTCCACACACTTCTGTTGAAAATCGACACTCTATTACCCCTTCCTTCCATTCTTCAAGTACATTTTACGCATTGTACTGGATCACTGGTACAAATTCGGTACCAAACACGCAAGGGCTACACAGACCCATCTATTATTTCAGATGGATAATGCCCAAAAAGCGAGTGGAATATTTATATCAATTAAACACATTGTTACCTACCGTCCGACTTGATGCCAATTTGGAAAAATGTGAAAAATAAAAAAATTCACTTTAGGAGCATTCGTAGTTAAAAAGGCTACAATATAATTATGTTCAATTCCAGAAGAAATTTGAAGAACTTTTCCCGATGAAGATTTAGCCGATGTGTATGCGCTTCCACACGTTTTCTCAATGGAGGTGTTGACCAATAATACCGTTACTGTAATTAAATTCAGAAAGTATAAATTTATTTCTACTGAAAAGATCGTATATTGTTGTCTCAGAAGTGGTAAAATTATTTTGAAACTGTAAAATTGAAACAAAAACAAATATGGATACGTGGTTCACAGTCAAAAGTGTCTAATAAAGTGATACTAAAAAAGTGAGCAACGCATTGACGAATGAAGGTGGTAGGTAATACTACGTTTAGAGGATGTAAAAGGATATAATGCTTCCGAATTTTCTTTTATATAAAATTAGGCACCTCGAAAAAACATAATGTGAGCTGTATAAATTTATATCTACGCAACACAAACGCATGATAAATTCATCTAGTTTAAATTTTAACTAGAATCCTGAACGTAGAGCTGGTGGAACCGGTGCTAACAGAATTCATATATAAATAAGGAAGCAGTCCTCGTCTTTATACATTCTATGTCCTGTTAAAGCATATCTTTTATCTTTTGCCCTGTCTTTCAACGCACAACGTCGTTGTAATGTTTGCTTCAACTTGACAGTTGAATTATTTTCCCTGCATTTGTAAGGTAGCTTAGATCTGTCTAAACTCATGAGGTTTTTGTTTTAGCTTTATTCGCCTTTTGGTGTCGAGTCAAAGTATTTACTGTAAGCTCGTTGTGATATTTCTCCTTAAACTGCCCCATTTTACACTATCCGTTATTTCACTCAAGCTTTCGTTTGTTTACATTTCCTTATTCGCCTCAATTCCACGTAACTGAAATAAATGACAAAAATTATAATTTAGTTCCGGTTTCGTTATTTCTACAAAAGTTACAATAATTTGGTCTACCATGTTATGACGCATCCGAAGGGGCTTTTGTAGGTAGGTACATTACAGCTCAAACATACTCGTAGAACGGCTTTGTGTAAACTTTAGAACGTATACAAAATTTTGAAAGAAGTCGAAGTGAGAAAACAGATTTTTCTCAATTGTCTTTAGTTCGGGAACTCGATTCGTTTGCTATTTCCGCCTTGTAGAAAACCCTATTGTTGTACAAAAACAAAGCGCCTACTCGCATTCAATTTATAGCGCAAATTTATTCTATTTATTTTCATTTTCAAAATGTACATAATTCTCTCGCGGACTGATAAATTTGTATTTAGACTATTTGAATATGTTGTTGTTATGGGTGAAACACTCGTGTTCGGTATTCTTATCGCAGTAAATGAATTTTAAAACTTCTGTTGCATTCCGTTCACCCTCATATTTTGAAACTTCCACCCATTTTGCTTTTACTGGTATACTGTCCAATAGTACAATTACTTGATTAGTGCTTAACTTCTCGTTTGCTGCGAATACAGTCCTTTATTTAACTAAAAATGCTCCTTTGAAAAGGGCTTAACTGTTCGGATTCAGGCAACACTAGCAGCTATTAACGCATAATTGCGCCTCTGCGAAAATTAAACGGTATAACCTTCAAAGATAGAGTTCTAGTCATTTTGTTGTATATTCAACAAATATTACGTGCCGTAATTCTCACAGATAATGGAAAATTAAAAAATATCTGTGATGGAAAGTGTAAAAATTCACTGTGGAGAAGATACGGCGGATCAGACTCATATTAAGGCGGAAGCGACACCAGAACTACTATAGGCAGTTGAACTCAAATAAGCAACATGAAACGAAAGATCTAATCCTTTGACTTATTATTTATTATCATTATTACTTCTTTATGTTTTCAAATTTGCTGCATATTAAACAACCCCCATCCTTTATGTTTTCCAATTTTGCCTTACCGTTATACTTGTTAGTGTACACATATTTTAGTGTTTTTGAACTAATTGGGTGTGTCACAAGCTTTAGGTGTTGCCAACATTATTAATTAAGAAAAGTTGTAGGTAGCGGATTAAAGTGTAAAAGAGGCATTTTCACTTTCGCCACGAATTGCCGCCACTTCCAGAATGTTACGCTCGATTTTTCATAGCGCACTATACTCTCAAGCACAACTTATCAACTTCAATGTACATTTTGTGGACGTATGAGAGTTCATTCCAAAAATAGAAGCCGAGGTATTGCTCTAAATTGCTATAAGAGTCGATTCTGTCTACACTCAAAACTTACAATTTCTTTTATTCAACGTTGCTGGAATATTCCTGAAATCGTACTTCAATACCTGGTGGACAACCACAAATGTGTCACAACGTTCTGGTTTACACGAAAGCAGTTCAAATTTTATCATCTCTGAAATGCATTGCTCTATACCTCTGTCGTATGATTTCTTTTCAGAGGGAACAAATGTATTTGCATAAGAACTTATCTATCAGTTAGGTCCCATCTTAGAATTCCGTACCTTCAACAATAGAGTCATATATCATTTTAAGGTAGACACTATTAAAAATATTTGAATTTAGTTTTACAGGCATTATTGTTTTTGTTACATTTGTAATGTAGTAATGAAACACTTTGAAATAAGCACGTTTCTGTTATTTGTTTTTACCGGTCTTTCAAAACGTTGTAGCTCTTCTCGTGCTGCACGTTGTTGATTTTCAACGGACTTTTGTTGCATGGCAAAGTACTGAATTCTACGCACCAAAATTAATAAGAAAAAGTCTTTTCCCGAGAAAATTTGGTGCAGTCGATTTTTGGTAAAAAAGGAATTGTATACACTGCCTTTTTTTGAGGCTCGAAAAAAAAATTCTCTCAGATCGACCCGGAAAAAAATTTTCTTATAGAAGTTTGTTAAACCGTTACAAGATCAAAATTACAAATAACAGATGAAATTTCAGCCTACTAAGAATTTAAAATTGAAGCAAATGGAATTAGAGAAAATCGTGTTGCAAGGATTTTCCTTACTTGTGTATATTAAATTGGAATTATTTCAATACTTTATTAGCTCCCACAACTTTACTACAAAACTGGGTTAAATATTTTCCTGAAGACAAAAGTTAACAGAGGGGTGAAAAATTAGCCTGTAAAATCCTATGGCCAGTCTTAAAAAAAACTCAATATATATAATCAGGAGAAGACTCTGATGACATGTGCCTCTGGCTAAAAAGAAAGGAACAAAGATGGCAAGGGTGTAAGTGTAAGGCAAGGGTGTCCTTTATCACATACGTTATTTAATATTCACGCTGAGAACATGGCTTCAAAGTGTTGGAAAGGTGATAAGGGCGTAAATATTAGACGAAGAAGAGTTGTATCCCCATTCGGTTTGCTGATGACTCCTAAATCAGAAAAAGACTAAAGTAATGAGAATTAGAGAGGCAGAGGAAATGCAAGTGTTTGTGAAAGATGAAATGTTGGAACAGGTAGAAAGCTGTAAATATCTAGGAACCACTGCAGTAGATGATTGGAGAAACTGGAAAGAAATAAAGAATGGGAATGGAATGGCAAAAGAAGCATTTTTCAGGAAAAATAGAATTCTGTGCATAAGGAAAAGAATAGCGCTTTGTATGGGGTGAAACGTGGGCAATTGTGAAAAAAATAATTAAAGCTATGGAAATGTGGATGTGGGGAGGAATGCTTAGCATAGCCTGGTTGATAGGATTAGGAACGAACAAAAAGAACTAAAAAGAATAAGAGACGGAAGATCTTTTGTATAAGAGAATTTTGAGAAGGAAAAGAATGTGGCTTGTTCATGTTAGAATAGTTTGCTGAAAGACATGATCTAAGGAGCCGTGGAGGGTACAAGAAAAAGAGGAAGAACACGAGTAACGATGGTAGACGATCTGAAAGAGGGGAGAGGATACGTGGATATAAAAAGAAAGCCAATGGATAGAGAAGATTGGAGACGAGAAAAAAAGTAGATGCCAATAACTATTCACTGTTTTTCATTCCTTATTCACTATAATACAGCAAAATAGATTGAGAAATACGCGTTTACTGGATTATTATCTTCAGTAAAGACGGGGTTTTACTTTAAAACAGTGTCAGATTTTTCGGAGATACCCAAGGTCCACGAAAAATGTTTCAGGGTTTGTAGGATAATTTTCTAGTAGGTTTACAATTATAAGAAAAATACTATTCCTCAAAACGTTCGGAAAAGAGGTCCTTCTACAAATACTTTACAAAAGGTGCAACCCTGGGGTGCAACATATGAACAGTTTGTAAGATTTTTGAAACGCAAAGAATGTGTCAAATGTTTATCAAGGTTCTAGGAGGATCTATATGCAGATTTCTAATATTTTGATATAGTTTTTTGAAACTTCCTGAAAACAAACAACAGATCGGTATTTTAATAGCAAAGTTCAAAACGACAAATCAAACCTTTAGCAAAAGCTTTTAATCCAAATAGAATTTGTCATTTATCTATCTCGCGAAGAATCGAACTCAAAATAGACTGCACATCCACATTATAGCAGAAAGCTTTTAGTAAAAATTAGAAGCATCTAGCTATTGTAATTGCTGAGATCTCAGCCGGACAGCCAGCTCGAATAGCGTATTTTTTCCAAAAATGCGCTAAAAATAAGAATGAATAAAAATGTAATAGAAATCACTAACACGCAAAATTGAGATTAATGAATTTTGTAAGGTAGATACATATTACATATTAAAGACGCCTTACAGGATCTGACTGCAGAAAACCGATAATAATAGTAATAATAATAATATATATTTACCCAATAGCATTTGCGTACATGGGAGTTTGTCGTCTATATGAGATCCTTCGATCTTTCTTTTGCCATCCATGTTTAATTGTACCTGGATCTGGTACGCTATCTTCTGCCGTCTGCAGCGTGGTAGAGAAGTAGTGCATGTTCCGGTTGGGGGTCTACTTTTTGGATTCTGCTTTAAATGACAAAATATATATTTCTTATTTTACGTTATGACTATTATAAGGTGCTGAGAAATTTGGCTACGTACGAAAGCCAAGCGGTGGAATGAATTTCCACAAGCTCATCGTCCTTTTTAACCAATGTGCATAATGACGCTCCATAAAGCACTGGACATACATCTTTGTTTACATTTCCCGAAAGCAGAAAATTGACCAGGTCTGTAATTGCTGTCAGTGCTCGTTTACCAGCCCCACCAGCTGTATGTGATATTAATTGTTTTAGAAATTGTGGCCTAAATCCATCCAATCCAGGAGCTGAACCTGGTTTGAAGGTGTTGCTACTGTATAGACTGTATAGAATTTAAGCACCATAGGAATTTCAATGCTAATTTCTTTATATCGAAATATTTTCTCCCCTAATTAATTTAAAGCAAAGTTGTAAATAGGTTTCTTGTACCTTGAAAAATTCTGCGTCTGCTCATGTCCTCGTTTATTATTTTTCAATTCGGGAAACCGGAAAAATAAATAAATTAGAATCTAGTATTATCGTAAAAATCGAAATTTTGTTTCAATAATTACATTTATAATTATAATTATTATAAATTCCTTAGTTTCTCCGATTTTCCACAACAAAAAATTACAAATGGGCACATGAATCGACGAAGAATTTTGCAATCTACAAAAAATGTTATTTACAACTTTGCGGTACAATAATTAGGGGAGAAAATATTTCAATATAAAGAAATTACCACTGAAAACCTTATGGCGCGTAAATCGTTTCTACACCCTGTATAGTGTATACGTACATCTTGCTTAAAACAAATGCGTTTTCTCTCAACGTCCGATTTTTTGTGGGTGCGTTCTCTTCCGCTCTGGTGCACGGAACAAGTTGTTTTTTTATGACCTAGTCCTATCGATGATGACCTCTAACCTCCTGTACGTAACTTTTGTAATTCATCCCTCTTTCGTTATGGTAGGTTTGGGTTTGAATTTAGGAACAAACCCCTTTCTTACACAAGCATTGCATGATGTTTAGAAATTTTCTCTTGTGTGAAATGACTAAAAATCTCCTATTCTGCACCGTGTCGTTTGTTCATTTCCTTCATTGCAAAACCTTTTCAGCACCCATAATTGTACTACCCACCAGGTTGCGGCTAAAATTAGGATTAAAATTATATTTGTCAATTAAATGCTGGTACAGTATTTCATTAATTTAAATTACGGTAAAAAGAACAATTGTGGTAATATGGGAACCACATTCAATTGTATAATTTTATTAATTTGTAAACGACCTCGACTAAATGTATTAAAATTTCCCGTAAATTTTGTGTCCAGTAAACTTTTCGGCCGCTAATTTGCATACCAGAATACACATATTGCTGTTTTGCATTTTTAGGGTAAGCCGTATAGAATGAGGACAGAATTCCTTACAACGTATTTAACGTTGCCTCAACAGCTAGTTTTTGTTCCAACTTTCGCATCCTTTACAATACATTTTCTTATCTCAGGTTCGCCCAAACTCTATTGTTCCTATCATATTAATACTTTTCTTTTAAAACTTCAAAGCTTTTCTGAAAAGCTTTTTATTTCCATGTGATTTTCATGCAGTAGTTAAAGCATTAGGATTTCTTCACGCGTAACAATTTTATGGTTACTTTTTTTTACAAATGCAATGCCGTTATGTCATATAACGCTTTTAAACAAGTCAGATTTTACACGAAACTCAATTGTCGTTTCGCAACCGCTGAAAGGCGCTATCAGTGTCGCTTGTATGCCCGTCGTATGCGCGACAGCGTGCCTCAAATGTAAGTAATTAAGCCGTATATACAGTGCTCATTAGTAATTTTTGTCATTTTATTTAATAGGATTGACGTTTCGCATATAGAAGTTATTGATTAGGTACGTGAAATACTGAATACCTATGTGTCGTTCTATCATTTACATGCATGCGGTTTTGCCATCAAACAAAAATTGATCGAAAAGGCTTGATAAACGCCATCAACTGCGTACTTTAATCTACTAATGAAACTCTGATTTACTAAATATATGGACAAGTATAATCAGGCAGCATTCTTTAACGGCTGAAACTCTAACATTCTCTATCTATGTATTATACTGTTGTAATACCTGTAAAGGTATCAATTAAAGAACCTCTTAGTTTAGATACTTTATTAGAATTGATTCACTTAGGTGGCAATCACCTATGCGGGAAATTGCAATAATGTAAAGTCAACATTCGATTGGAGTTTGACCTCATACTTATTACATAGGTAGTTAATTTTATAATAATTAATAACATCACTACACTGTTATGTATTCGCCGGACGAAGTTTTCATTAAAAATTCTGCAGGTATAAAAAACTGATGTATTTTATGACAGACCTCTATACTTAGAACCATAGACCCCATCACAAAAAAAGATTATAAACCTAACCTTACAGGTGGTTTGGTAGCTTGAACGTGTTATAATACCAGTTTTAACTATGAGTAGAGTGCTTGGTGTGGTTTCTTTATGATCAGGAAAAAAAATTTCAGCTGGGTTTGATGATGATTTTACTTTTTGTAAAATCATACGACTAAAAATGGAACAATTTATAACTAGCTAAAGTTTCTCTCAGGCGTTTTTATGAGGGGCATTTAATTTCATTTACAACGGCAGTACGATTGCACTTTCTAACCAAGCAAACCTTAATTAGGAACATTTGAGTACACTAGGACAACCTTATTCTGACGTATTTTAACGATGAGAATAATTCCAATTGGTACATTGAAAAACATGACAAGAACAGAAAAGAGACGTGTGAATGGCAATTAGTGGGGGGTGAATTTTTAAGGAGATAATTAACAATTTTTATAAAGATATCGAATGAACTAACAATTTTATAGGGATAAGGCTACGACTTATTGTGTATAAGGTCATGTCACAGTGCAATTTTCTTTGGGGTTGATTTTTTTACCAACGAACATGGAAAGTCTCATTTAAATCGGGTGTTACAGCTTGGAAGGTTTCCTTGTTAGTAAACCTGTATACTGTTTCGTGTCAGCAGGCACTTTATATGCTGTTTACAAGAAATATCCCTCAAATGAATACGGAGGATTTAATTTGCCCTTGCTTCTCAAATTCAAAGTGCGGACATCAATTCGGAATGACATGACGGCGTCTCATAAAGTAAATTACGAATATTTACTTGCTAACTTGTGAGAGAATACACTTGGTAACAATTTTTATCCAAAATCGTATATGGCTGTTGAATCCTCGCATTCCTCAAAATGCTCAGGGGTGAGAGAGTGACAGTAAATGGATTGTATAACTACCCATTTTTAATGGCACAAGATCAAACGCTGCGTTATGAGCAATCTTTCGTAACAACTTTAAAGTCTTCCTGCATATTGATACCCAAATGGGTAATTATAATCTCATAAAAGTTCAAGGCTCAGTCGAGATTTTTTCTCGAGAGCATTAAAATAGGTGCATGAAATAGGAAATGGCAGAATAAATAAATTATACGCATTGATTTTGTATCGAAACATAAAAAACCATTATATTAATTCATGTAGTTATAAAATGAACAGTAACCATAGAAGAGCGTTACAAACAATAGTGTAAATATGATTTAATAATCGTCACGGTTTTATAGTATGAGTTTATGTTATAGTATTAAATTCGTAATGGGTGTTATAATTTTGTTTCAGGAGGGCTAATTGATTTGAGTGCTTTTTTCAGATCGAAAAAAGTTGGATGATCAATTGTGAACGTTTTGCGAGGATTTAATTACTGACGTTCATTTGTCAGATTTACTTATGTGACGGCCAAGGGTTGGTCATCTATCTCGTTCTGCGTTATTGAGTGTACTTTTGACCCGATTGCAACCGCCAAGAACTATGTTATATCGGTGTTACCTTGATGAGATTTATTGATTGTAGCTCTTTGTTCCGATCTTGCCTTTGAAACCAATCACGGTAGTGTCAAATATAACAAGCTCCGTTTTAACTACACGACTCCCTTAAGCACCTGCCAATAAAGTTCTCAATTCGGCAATGCTTGATTTAACTCTTCCGTCGAGTGATGGACAATAGATCCGAAATTTAGATATACACACCCCCTTCTTTAGTGCTCGACTTTGACGAGAGGACGGCACCGCGTACATGCTCAAATCATTTGTAACGTATTTCGATGTAAAAAATGTTGAATTTGATTGTAATGGTAGTATAGTAAAATGACTAATAGTGGCCGCGAGGAGGTGCGCGAGCGACGTCGGTCAGGGGTAGCGCGGTAGACCTCGTGGCGTCGTGGCGCACTGCTTGTTCGTTGTTGCAAGGGGACGGTTACGGCTCTATTAGTGTACGTTGCTACACATGCACGTTACTTTAAATTGCGTTTAGGACAGTAACAATTTAAAACAATTTTAGCATGTTTTGTGAGCGGTTTTCGTTAGTGTTATTGTTAAGGTGCAACTACAGCGTCGGTCTTTTCGCGGCAATGTAAGTCGGTTGCCGTTTGCGTATGGTATGTACGGTGCTTGGTCTTTTCTGTTTCTGCTGGCTGCGGTAAGCTGCGTAGCCGCCAGCGAGTTTCCAGAAAGAGAGTGTTGTGATCCCGAATATCCACCAGCGCTGCCTACGATCCCCAGTACTACGGTCATCACTTCCACTGACCGTTCAGGTGAGACCCCTCATCAATCACAATTACGCTACCAGTCCGTGGTAGACCAATCGTTTCCCGTCCTTTTTCAACACGATCTGATCTTTTTTACCATTAATCACCAGAATTTTATCTATTACATGCCTCTTTCGCCTTTATTTAACCATAACTCTCCCACGAACGTAATATAGATGATATTGTTAAATGACGTGCGGCAGGAGCACTTAAATTTGAAGTATAAAAGCATTTATTGTAAATATCTTAAAGTGCAGAACGTTATCTCAGAAAGTGTATTAAGCTTCCAATGTGTAGCATGTCACATGATGTGGCAGTTGTTGAATTTTTAATATCGTCCGTTGTAGCTGTCTTGCATACGACAGTAGCAAGGGATTGCCCACCATTGCCTTTTAAATAATGGTTTCCTTTACCCTTTTTCAAATTTAATAATCGCAAAACAGTTCCGTATTGCACTTAAACCAAACCACTTTAAAAGTAGATCAACCATCTTCTAATGATCAATTTCCAGTTTCACATTTCCACAGTAAGTGCGAACTAAATGATTAATGAATATAGACTGCTGTTCATAAAATATTAAGGTTCTTTAAAGTTTATCAATTTGCATATAGCTCTGATGGATTTAGAAAATCTCAAAGTTGGTACGTTAAGACTTCTAAAATTATGTTTCACTTTATATGGGCCCGTAATTTATAGGATTTTGTAGGGTCCAAACATTTAAATTAACTCATCTCTTTGAGAAAGTCTATCTATACGCACCCCTCTTAAAATTTTTGATATTTGAAGCTCAAGTTTATCGGCGAAACTTTATTTTACAGATTATGAACGTTTCCTTGCGATTATGTTGCCGTAAACTCCCAAACAACATAAAACAACGGCGAAGAATATTTCAATTTCCATTTAACTTCATTATTCCCCCAACAAAAATTTGCAAATTCGCTTTAGTACAAATCGTTACTTTCATATTTTAATGCATTCATAAACCTTTCATTTTGACCGCTATCTTTATACAAGTGCCTGCTATTAACGTTTCCTTAATCATCATTTGCTACTAAAAGCGCAAATAATGAAACAGTGAAAAGAGAGTACGCGTGCAATACTGGCAACGAAATTTATTCTGAAAAGACAGATACCATGGTGAATCTAATTACTAGTAGGAGGCGTGTACGTAGATAAACTTGAAACAACAAAGGGCGCAACTGGAGTAATGCGGTCTCGCCAAATTCGCGGATTCGCAGAGCATTAAACGCTTAAATACAATTTCGCTCGTTAAATATACATTTTTTGTATAACTTCGTGATTGCACGTGCAAACTTACGGTTGAAAGATAAGCACCTATTATTTGGTATTACATATAAGCTGCGTTCAGAACAATCCTTTACGGTAGCGATTTGAACTATCTGCAAGACCTTCCATTTGTTTAGTTGTGTGTTCAGTTAAATTGAGAGAGTCACTTTTTAAATTAGATGATAGATAAGTGTTCCTTCACTAAGTAGCCCTACGAATCCCGAAGGAGGAGTATCGAGAGCATACCTACCTTTTTGATTCATGCAACTTTAATTTCGAAAATTTTATTTAATAGGGCTCCTCTGTGACCAAACTTCGTGAAACAAAGTCTTTAGAGTAGATATCTAACAAGTCTTGGACTCAGTTTTTAATTAATCACAATAATCACAAGTAAAAAATATCTATGTATTCGGAATCGTGGATACCGCCCTTAAGTTCATATCTCCAAACAACTTGGCAGAAAAGGGAGACAATGGGGGAATATTGCGATAACCACGCCAGCACATATAAGGGCATTGGCATGAAGTTATCTTCTGTATTTGCAGGCTCCCATATGGAGTAAATTAAACGATCCACTACTAATTGACAACCGTGAAAAAAACCGTTCGAATACCTAGAGAAGCAGCCCTGTAATGTAGTAGCACTAACGTTAAACTTAACGTGCAGGCAAACATTATATTATACTAAATAACGCAAAATAACGTTTTTTGGCAGATAATCTGCACGTTAGGTTTGACTTTTCTGACACGTTACAGGGCTGAATGCTAAAATACTGCAACCATTTAAACATTTATTTTGATGGCCCAAAAACTGACATGGGAGTATTAGGATGTGCAGTATACAGTGTGTCCCAGATCGCGTGGGATTGCATGGGTAACTTTGTTATTATTAAAGATAGAGAATTGGTTAAATGGGCAATGTTTTGCAGTTTTGGATGCTTATTTAAAATTTCCTTATGGAAATTCAAAATGTCGCATAGGTTCGACGTAAATTCAAAAAAACTAAAATTGGTCATTTCCTTGAATGTCTTATATCATCGAACGTATAAGAGATATAAAAAAAAGTTTTATATAAAAGTGACCGTCTTTGATACGATTAATTTAGAATTAATGTCAAAAAAAAATTCAAGATGGCCACTTTTGAGGAACATTTACCAACTTCCTAAAGTTAAATGGGCGCCATATTGGATTTTTAGATTACTTGATAGATTTTTTAATTTTCTTTTCAACGAGCCATCATAACATAAGATTGAAAATAAGATACCAGTTATATTCACGGTTTTTATATTTTAATCAAGTAGGCTGTGATGAATTTAAAAAAAACAAAACAAAATCTATGCGAGCCAACAAAACAATGAAAATAATAACATCAGATGTTTAAAAAATCAGGGGCGCACTCATGAGAGGGGGGTTTGGGCAATACAACTCCCTCCAAAATTTTATATAAGTAGGCCTAGAAAAATTTTGATTTTTATATCATCACTTATTGACTATCTTATTATCCATACTTACATACCTACAAATGGTGGTATAACTACAAACTATCCCCTCGAAAAAATGTCATGCCATTATCCAGTTAAACACATTTCAAGACAATTTGCTTTATTTTACACAATGTATTACCATTGATGCATTGTCCCAGGTCACATTTTGTAGGTCAGTAGGTGGTTTATCCGCAAGAATATCGAAACTAACAGTTTTACCAGTCCGAGTATATGGACAGGTGAATCTTATTTTTCTAACTGCGGAGTGTTCAAATCGACATAATGAACACTTTACTCGTCACAGGAAAACTTATATGTTGTAGTTTCACGCCGAAATCAAGTAATATTTTTTTTAATTAATGGATTTTATGGCATAATGAGAAGTCATGTAATTGGCCGGTAATCTTCGTTGGATCTTTAACTGCTCACCATGATTTACAAATTCTCCAATAAACTTCCTTAAAGGATTTTTCTCGACAACGTATGTTTCGAAGAAAGGGTTGGTTTATGCTACCTACCAACAAGCTGTCTGCACTGGTCACAATTCACGAATTATGTACAGTACATTAAATTATAAAATTAAGTACTTAATTAAAAATAAAAGTAAAGTGGAAGTAGCGACCACCACAATAATAATCATCAATGGCAACACGTTGCCTAAACTAAACTGCCTTGAAGTGTGTTTCGCTAATAATGGCCAGTATTTTAAACATCTGGTGTAATTATTTTCATTGTTTTGTTGCCTCGAATAGGTTTTGTTTTGTTTTTTTATTCGTCACAGACTACTTGATTAAAATACAAAAACCGTTAATATAACTGGTATCTTATTTTCAATCTTATGTTATAATAGCTCGTTGAAAAGAGAATTTAAAAATCTATCAAGTAATCTAAAAATCCAATATGGCGCCCATTTAACCTTAGGAAGTTGGTAAATGTTCCTCAAAAGTGGCCATCTTGAATTTTTTTTGACATCAATTCTAAATTAAACGTATCAAAGACAGTCACTTTTATATAAAACTTTTTTTTATATCTCTTATACTTTCGTTGATATAAGACATTCAAGGAAATGACCAATTTTAGTTTTTTTGAATTTACGTCGAACCTATGTGACATTTTGAATTTCCATAAGGAAATTTTAAATAAGCATCCAAAACTGCGAAACGTTGCCCATTTAACCAATTCTCTATCTTTAATAATATTAATAACAAAGTTACCCATGCAATCCCACGCGATCTGGGACACACTGTATATGTAGCGGGCAAAACTGTTAGGTGGACCTGTCCCTAAATAAGAAAGTTTTTTGCAATAACTTTTTATGTAAGTGGCACAGAAATCTCTGCGTTATAAGAGCATTGCCACTTTATTACAGACGTTAAAAAACCTCTCAAGCAATTACTTCAGTCACTTCAAGAACCTTGTTAGAAAGTAACATATCCTCACATTTCGAAAAAATGGTCCTTAGGCTGTAGAAAATGTCGGGCTTCTTCTCCTAGTAGGTTTTTGAAAATTTTCACTTAGGAGTGATTCTGAAGGCCGAATAGATGAAAATATTTACAAAATGGTGACACTTTGTTGTTACATTTTCGGGTTCTACGTAAAATTTCCTCTTTCTTCTTATGACAATCGAATTTTAAACAAATCAAAGAAAGGATTCTTTAATATCATTGATTCTAATGTAAATAATTAATTAACAAAACAGACAACAATGCTGAGCTAATTGAGAAACACAAAGTTATATGAATATAAGATCAAATTATTTTAGAACCCTCTCTTCTTCAACACATGCTCAAAATGAGCGCATTCGTGTTTCAAACACAATTCAATTCTTTTTCTTAAATGTTTTCTTATCGAGTTTTCTATCGCTTATGATTCAATGGCTTGTATACATACTCTCCAAGATCATATCTTCTCTTGTTGTGGGAGGTCTGGCATAAACTGTGTCTTTTAGAAAAAGAAATCTAATGGGAAAAGGTCCGGGAAACGAGCAGGTTAAATATATGGCCCGCGGGTTCTGATCTAATTCCCTGGACAGGTGGCATCTAAAAACTCGGAAATAATGCATGGGCACCATCCTGCAGAGGTAGATCTTCTGTTGCAGGAACACCAATAGTACGTAAAATTTACGAATAACGTTCTGCATTAAAATTTTCTTGATACACATGGGAACACAAAATCTCGTTATTTTTCAACCCACAAACCACATTAAAACTCCAGCACTCTTGGAAGTGTACTTCTCGATTCAAAAAAGGATTTTTATCGCACCACTAATGTGAGCCTTTTCTGACCAAATAATGTTCCCCAACATCTTCCTGGTCCCTTAACATTAGCCATTCGTAAAACTCAATTCGTCTTGGCTGGTCCCCTGGTTGTATCGACGGCGCATTATGGAACGAAAATGGGAGATAATGGCAGTTTTCAAGAATTTTATGGATGCAACTAATATTTAAACCCAAAGCAGTCTCTCAATGAATGAGTGGGGTACGACGTGAAATATTCAAGGTAATTCTAGGTAATTATTTTGGATGTAAAAAGCTTCCAAAATATTAACAATTTTGTTCCAGTGTTTGAATGGTATGATCATTAGGACGCGGTCTGTCTTTTTTTAAGTACACTAAAAGAAAGCCCTTTCTCTTTGCACTGGTAAAAATGGGTTGCCATAACTATAACCGTTTTCAAGTAATCAATTATCAAGGTACCGTCTGTATCCGCCAAGTCATAACATAAAAACCATTTATAAATTGTAGAAATCGACATGTGGGTATCAAAAGAACTGAAACTTCACGTAGAATCCATAAATGCAATAAAAAATAGGGATTTCCATTTAAAATAACGAAGTCACTAGCGGTCTTTCCGGAAGTGCCATCATCTTGAAAATATTTTATGTCGACAGTATGTAAATAGTATAACCAAGAAAGTAAAAATTTGGTACTGGTGTGACGAGAGATTAATTTTTATCTGGGCCTCTCACATTTGTTAGGAGTATATTGCAAGAATACTAACGCGCCTATAAGTGTTACCCGTTTTTATCTACTATGGCAGAATTCAAATGCTTTGATTATGCTATGTAATAGACGGTTCACAAGGGTTCTCTTACGCATTATTTTGTAAGCAATTAATCAGAAATGTAATTTTTATTTTACTACCCCTCACAGATTTGGGTCCCATATAACTCCTTCTTACATAAGCACACTGTTTGTAATGGTTCCTGAAAAATTCCTCCTGGTAGTTGTCCTTCAAAGAAATCTACCTTTCCATCCAAAAGATATCTCTATTGCATCTTTTTCAGTTTTACCTTATTTGTTATAGAGAAAAACCTTGCCCGAGTTTCAGATACATTCTCAGGGTAGCTTTTGATTCAATATTCTTGCCAAAATGGACACAAGACTACGATGGTAACACCTTAAAAGGTGCAACTCAACACATCCATTTCCTTTGCCCTCTGGAAGTGAAGAGATTAATATTACCTAGTTTAAAATAGGGGCACATCTTTTAACGATTCAGCTCCGAAATTAATAAACTTCTGCAGACCATAACATTGTTTGCAAACCAAAATGCTTGTTTAGTTTTTTTTTTCACTTGTAATTCGGCGGGCCGAGCCAAAAATATTTAAATATGCCTACAGTAACAGAAGCTTGTAGTATAGAGTTTATAATAGTAATTTCGCTTGAAATTTGTTTTTAAATGCCAAGCTAATTTGATGTGAGTGCGAAAATGTGCATTAATAAAGTCACTGTGGCTGTCGTTCGGAAAATCGAGGGACAGGGCGTTATCCTTGGTAGTACGTTGGGAGAACTGCTTTTATGTAACGTAGTTTAAAAAGGGAAACGAGTTTTAAATTAAAATACGAGAGAAAAATTAGATACTGTACACAGTAAATCATTTTCCACTCATCCTCTGTGAGACTGAGATTTAGTAGATGTTAACGACCAAAATTTAAAGCTTTTATCAGGCCATTAACTCAGGTTCAAGTAGCATTTCAAGTAAACACTTAACCGCAAATTGTGATATTACCTTTTTCCAATGTGGACTACAAAGTATATCACACGAGATTACTTCCGTAAATAACCTGATATCGTAAAACACTAAAATTAGTAATCAGTTAGTTAGTGTAGTTTTTGAACAAAGTTGCGACCTTAAAAGATCTAGCAACATAAACTTCTTCAATTAAAATTTATTCGGTAAATTACGTTTCTGACTTGTTATTACATAGTAACCGTATTTAATACTGGAACCTATTCAAAGTGAATTTCAGACGTAAAAGATGTCCTTTTTGGTACTGTCCCCTAAAACTCGGTCGTTTTAATCACAAAGGGTTATAGGTTTGCAAGCCCTTTCTTTATTGATTTTCTTGACAATAACTACGACAACCAAAAAGTGTTGTTGAATATCATGTGCGGTAGTCACTCTCGAAAAATTTTCCTCCACTGGGTTCGCCTCTGGAAGATTCTCTCCCGAAAGACTACTCTTAGGAAAATTTACATCCGCCCACTCCGAAATACCTTCTGGAAATAAACTAGTAGAAACGTAGTCCCGAAAGGGTCAATGTTACCAAAACTCTCCCTTAAGTAAATGATATGTACTCAATTCTTTTTCCGAGTTCTTACGATGGTTGGTAAGCAACAATGGCGATGACATAACGCGAGCTTTCTTAGATGAATAGACCTTTCTGTATAGTTCAACCTTGATTGTCATAAGAAATATGAGCACATTCTGGACAAAAAGTCCACTGCACTTATTATAAATAATGATTTTAATTATTAAGCTCTCTTTAATACGTTGTGGAGCATTCAGAAATTCCCTTTTTCCAGAGTTCCTAAAACACTAGCAGCGTTTCCTCGCGGTATAGCAATCCTGATATGTTACTGCAGGTATTTTGTAGCTTGAGGAACACCAGATTTTTTTTTAAATAATAGCTCCCAGTTGTTTAATTATTTGGCACCTGAACCAAATGTTTCCATGATAAAATGTAAAAATTCGTAGCTTTCTTTAATTTCGCTGTATTTTGAATTTTTCAGACTTTCGGCTGTGGCGGCGGCAGTCTCAGCTTGTAAACCGCTATTTCTTATATGTGGTGCGGCAACAGCATCCACACAGATGACATTCCAAACTAATTCGTTTGGTTTTTTTTAGACATTTTGAAACTATGTTTCCACGGGCGCCGTGAATTTTGCAATTTATATTTTATCCACTTCTGTTGTATTCAAATAGCGGCGGAAAATTTGACGCATCACTCAATGAGTTGATGAAAGTATCGAAAAAATGATACTCTAAAACTAATGTGCATTTTGTTGTAACCAAAAAATCGAAAGGCAAACTTTTTTGTTGCTCCACTCTGTATCAGTTTAGTTCGATTGTAGTTGGAAAAAAACTAAAAATGAAGTTGGATTTACGAAAATGTAGTCCAATTGTAAAACGAAACGATTAGGCGGGCGAACACGTAATTGAAACATGCAAGTTCAAGTAAATCTGTTAATTTATATTGATAAGGCATAGCTTAGTTTTGAATGTAGTTGGTGTGTTTGTATATCGTCAATGTGTTGTTTGAACTCGAAAATATAGTGCCCAGAACAGAAAGGTATGGAAACTGTTGTTATTAGATTATTGTCTTGTCATTTTAAGCACCCAAGCAATTTTGAATAATGCTTGATATTCTTACAATGAGATAAACTGCTTCCCCAATTGATAAACATAACCGACATTCTGTTTTTTATGAAATTTTCTGGATACATTTCGTATTTTCGTTCCTAAAATATGCGCATTGAAAAGTCTAAAGCAATTATTAGTCACTTCTTAAATTCAATTTCACGTAAAAGTGGAATAAAAGTTGGATAATTGTTATTAGTAGTTGGCAACATTAGACTATTAGTAGAAAATAGTGCACATCAACAATGTGAACTGTCTCATTCAACGCTAGTTTTGTAATGTAGGTACTCTTTCATATTGAAAGTGAAAAAAGTCAGTGGGAAGAGTAAATGACCTTTCACTTTTTATATTAATTCGAATAATTAATTTCCATTTCCGGAGCACAAAAGAGAATTTACTTTCGGCTTCTGCATTTACCTGTTATGGTTTCAAATATTGACGAGCCCATTTCGACTTCCATAAGTATTCATTATATCGGAAATTGAAAAATTAAATATCCATCTGAACAATTACGTAAGAGTAAAATTTAAATTATATAATTAAATTTTTTATACCTACCTTATAAAATAACAGATCAATAAATAAATTAACATCACGATTGTGTACATCCTTGGATTGTGATTAAAATTATACACCTCTAAATTGCTTCAGTAGGTAATAGATAAAGAAAATACTCCATTAACTTAAATAACAAATACTCCACAATGAATTGTAATACCCCAATAAAACTGACTTATTTTGAGCTGAATTCAAACAAATTCGCCAAAAGCTAATTTTTGCGCCATTTTGTTTGTTTGAGGTTTTGTATAACTGGCTAAAAATCCCAAAAAATCCGATATGGGGCGCAGCATCAAAATCACCCCCAAAAGTAAATTTTTTCAGTTTTTTGGGATTTTTCCAGAATTATCAAGCTTTTCGACAAATTGGCAGGATGCCTTTTTGTGAGAACATATTTTTTGATATATGGCGCAAGATTTATTGCTTATATGTCAAATATTATTAAGATTTTATTATTATTCTAAAACCCGTATATTTTTTAATGTTAAAGCTGGTACACATTTAAAAATAATAAACATATTCGAAAAAATACTAAATACAAAAGGGAATAATATATAAATACAGACAGTACACAAAATATCGACGTTCGTCTTGGTTCTAGGTTTTGGCAAAAGAAAACTTCGCCGCCCTTATCCGAAGTTTATTAAATTTTTTTTCTCGAGCATTCTTCGACAGAGCAATATTGAGACAACTTATGGGGAATACTGGGCAGCGGGCAGCCGCACCATAATCGTACGCTCCACACCACCAAACATCTGAACTTAATGATCACATAATTTTGTATACGAATGCATCAAAGGGCTAACAAGGTTGTGGATGCGCATTTTTAAACGCTGGAAGCCAAGAGAGAGGGTGTTTTAAACTAAACTATTCTGCATGCACTTGTGGCGAACCAGGGTCGTACCCCGTATTGTCTTGGAAAGCCTCTACAGACCTCTAGGCGAGAAGCGAGTGTCCTTATTACTTCCCATGGTTTATTACCGGGGCTAAATGGGTTTGGAATCCATAAAAACCTTCATATTAGTTTCACCATTTTATGTAATTTGTTTTTAATTATCATTCTGATTAAGTCGAAAGAAAGTGCAAATGATATTCCGCCGACTTAACACCTTTTTAAAGTCGAGCTTTCTGTTGTTATTAAAATATCGTATGAGCGAAACGGGAGATAGACAACTTTAAAGTGGCAAGAGCCGTTAGCGTGTATTCGTTCGACATTTAATGTCTCACTTTCCCTTTTTGCCATGATATAAGATAGCTAGTTTTAGCTTAGAAGCTGCAACGATTGCGATGTATTACGTGAATATACAAAACATCGTCGGTAATAAGCGTATTCTTTAGGTACTCTGCAAGTCTTTGAAATGAACGGAAGCAATTACAACTGTTACTTGTAAAGCTACCATTACTTCCCCTTTTTTCTACACCTGTCATTACCAGGATTCGGAAAAGATCTGTCTCCGCTACAATTTTCTTTGTACTTTCCACTTTTTTATTCTCAATATTCAAACTTCAGAAGCACTTCCACAAGTTAACCTCATTTTTATGGTTATCGATCTTCTAACATTTTGTCATAATATAATAGTGTCCAAAAATTTATTAAAGTGTGACGTTGAATGCATTTCAAATCTAATTTTCATTAAAAACGAGATTAGTTTATAAACTACATTCCACTTTTATTATTATGTAAATAAACTAGAACCGTAATGATAAAGATCACGTATTCATGTTATATTCAGTTACCTTTTCATTCAAGTGAAGTAAATTAGGCATCTGACCAAGTATGTGTCGTAAGTTCTCTAAAGTAATTCAAAACTAAGTTTAGGGTTACAAATCTAATTACATGAGGTAAAGTTGTCCTCAACTATTACAAAAATTAATTAGATGGAAATAGGTTGAATGTGCAACCTCGTAAACAATTTTATTTAAACGATTCGCCAGTTTACTTGGTGATGAGCGTTACTTGTGATTACGCTCATGCAGAGTAATTAAATTTTAATAAATAATTCCTTGTGATGGATAGGAAACATTTTGTAACAGAAATGTGGATTAAAAAGTCAGGCGCCGAAATTGTCTTGCATATTTTTCTTCTTCCCTACACTTAACTCGAGCCTGGGGAGATGAGCATTTCTCTGTTTAAAGCATTTCTATTCCTGTACTAAAAATTATTAATACTTAATTTTGATGTAACCAACAAAAATGAAGAAAACATCTTTATCGTTTATCCTACAAGTAGGTGATATTTCTTGTTTTCGCTCTCATGCTTCCACTAATTACAATTACAGTGAATATAGTGCATAAAGTTCATTATTGTTGGTATTTAGAATCGTTGGCATATCGAAGGGACAGATGAATAAATCTTCCATCCTTCCAATTGCCAGGGATCGAAATTAACTGATAAACACAGCTTATGACAATCAAAGAAAGCACTTATCTTTATAATCATGCCTCATCCAATAATGGTACTGACTACTGATAACCCCAAGGAATTTATGCGTAATTCTCTCCGACACTTATAAGCTACACCTCCTGCGATCACCACGAAAACACACCTTTGCCTCGTGCTGTCACGGTAATTTAATTCTCTTTTCTTCTATACGTGGTAAAACTTAACTAACCCAACCATTTGGGGCTCTCTCGTAAAGTTTTCTTATATGGTTACTGTGGAGTAAATACAGATAGATTTGATTTCCAAAGCATGAAAAAACAGGTACAGAAAGAATGAAAAAAAAACACATTCAAATTTAGCAAATCTAAATTAAAATTAAAATGTGGTGTGGATAGATACCTCCTTAACATTGTGTTGTGTGGAGACACACTCGGGTGTGTGTTCTTTTCCTTCTCAAAATTCTGTTATACAAAAGATCTTCCGTCTCTTATTCTTTTTAGTTCTTTTTGTTCGTTCCTAATCCTATCAGACCAGGCTAGGCTAAGCATTCCTCCCCACATCCACATTTCCATAGCTTCAATTATTTTCTTATTTTTTTTCACAATTGCCTACGTTTCACTCCATACAAAGCGCTATTCTTTTCCTTATGCACAGAATTCTATTTTTCCTGAAAAATGCTTCTTTTGCCATTCCATTCCCATTCTTTATTTCTTTCCAGTTTCTCCAATCATCTGCTGCAGTGGTTACTAGATATTTACAGCTTTCTACCTGTTCCAACATTTCATCTTTCACAAACACTTGCATTTCTTCTGGCCCTCTAATTCTCATTACTTTAGTCTTTTTCTGATTTAGGAGTCATCAGCAAACCGAATGGGGATACAACTCTTCTTCGTCTAATATTTACGCCCTTATCACCTTTCCAACACTTTGAAGCCATGTTCTCAGCGTGACTATTAAATAACGTATGTGATAAAGGACACCCCTGCCTTACACCCTTGCCATCTTTGTTCCTTTCTTTTTAGCCAGAGGCACATGTCATCAGAGTCTTCTCCTGATTACATATATTTAGTTTTTTTTTAAGACTGGCCATAGGATTTTACAGGCTAATTTTTCACCCCCCTCTTGACTTTTGTCTTCAGGAAAATATTTAACCCCGTTTTGTAGTAAAGTTGTGGGAGCTAATAAAGTATTGAAATAATTCCAATTTAATATACACAAGTAAGGAAAATCCTTGCAACACGTTTTTTTTCTAATTCCATTTACTTCAATTTTAAATTCCTAGTAGGCTGAAATTTCATCTGTTATTTGTAATTTTGATCTTGTAACGGTTTAACAAACTTTCACAAGGAAAGAAAGCTATTTTCATTCCAAAATTTCGCTTTATAGAGAGTATTACTCCAAAAAATTAAGTAAATAACTAGAAAACGTTAATATTTAATAAAATAACAGCGCTAGGCTATGTAACTTTCAAATAAATAAAACAGGGAGTTGAAAAATTAACATGTAAAATCCAATGGCCAGTCTTAAAAAAAACTCACTGTATAGTATATCATAAAGATGTTTAGTAGCCCAATCTTGGAACTGTTTGAAATTATGGATTCTACAGGCCACGTTCTATAAGAAAATTTTTTTTCCGGGTCGATCTGAGAGAATTTTTTTTGAGGGCCTCAAAAAAAGGCAGTGTACAACCTTCCTTTTTTACCAAAATTCGACTGCACCAAATTTTCTCGGGAAAAGACTTTTTCTTATTAATTTTGGTGCGTAGACTCCAAAACAATTCGTACTTTTTCGATCAGACTTCTCAATCAAAAGTAATAGACTAGAAACCAATTTCGAATAAAAATTCAAAGGGCTGTAACTTTT
>NW_022170509.1:19180613-19371198 GCF_008802855.1 Photinus pyralis
TATCTAACAAGTCTTGGACTCAGTTTTTAATTAATCACAATAATCACAAGTAAAAAATATCTATGTATTCGGAATCGTGGATACCGCCCTTAAGTTCATATCTCCAAACAACTTGGCAGAAAAGGGAGACAATGGGGGAATATTGCGATAACCACGCCAGCACATATAAGGGCATTGGCATGAAGTTATCTTCTGTATTTGCAGGCTCCCATATGGAGTAAATTAAACGATCCACTACTAATTGACAACCGTGAAAAAAACCGTTCGAATACCTAGAGAAGCAGCCCTGTAATGTAGTAGCACTAACGTTAAACTTAACGTGCAGGCAAACATTATATTATACTAAATAACGCAAAATAACGTTTTTTGGCAGATAATCTGCACGTTAGGTTTGACTTTTCTGACACGTTACAGGGCTGAATGCTAAAATACTGCAACCATTTAAACATTTATTTTGATGGCCCAAAAACTGACATGGGAGTATTAGGATGTGCAGTATACAGTGTGTCCCAGATCGCGTGGGATTGCATGGGTAACTTTGTTATTATTAAAGATAGAGAATTGGTTAAATGGGCAATGTTTTGCAGTTTTGGATGCTTATTTAAAATTTCCTTATGGAAATTCAAAATGTCGCATAGGTTCGACGTAAATTCAAAAAAACTAAAATTGGTCATTTCCTTGAATGTCTTATATCATCGAACGTATAAGAGATATAAAAAAAAGTTTTATATAAAAGTGACCGTCTTTGATACGATTAATTTAGAATTAATGTCAAAAAAAAATTCAAGATGGCCACTTTTGAGGAACATTTACCAACTTCCTAAAGTTAAATGGGCGCCATATTGGATTTTTAGATTACTTGATAGATTTTTTAATTTTCTTTTCAACGAGCCATCATAACATAAGATTGAAAATAAGATACCAGTTATATTCACGGTTTTTATATTTTAATCAAGTAGGCTGTGATGAATTTAAAAAAAACAAAACAAAATCTATGCGAGCCAACAAAACAATGAAAATAATAACATCAGATGTTTAAAAAATCAGGGGCGCACTCATGAGAGGGGGGTTTGGGCAATACAACTCCCTCCAAAATTTTATATAAGTAGGCCTAGAAAAATTTTGATTTTTATATCATCACTTATTGACTATCTTATTATCCATACTTACATACCTACAAATGGTGGTATAACTACAAACTATCCCCTCGAAAAAATGTCATGCCATTATCCAGTTAAACACATTTCAAGACAATTTGCTTTATTTTACACAATGTATTACCATTGATGCATTGTCCCAGGTCACATTTTGTAGGTCAGTAGGTGGTTTATCCGCAAGAATATCGAAACTAACAGTTTTACCAGTCCGAGTATATGGACAGGTGAATCTTATTTTTCTAACTGCGGAGTGTTCAAATCGACATAATGAACACTTTACTCGTCACAGGAAAACTTATATGTTGTAGTTTCACGCCGAAATCAAGTAATATTTTTTTTAATTAATGGATTTTATGGCATAATGAGAAGTCATGTAATTGGCCGGTAATCTTCGTTGGATCTTTAACTGCTCACCATGATTTACAAATTCTCCAATAAACTTCCTTAAAGGATTTTTCTCGACAACGTATGTTTCGAAGAAAGGGTTGGTTTATGCTACCTACCAACAAGCTGTCTGCACTGGTCACAATTCACGAATTATGTACAGTACATTAAATTATAAAATTAAGTACTTAATTAAAAATAAAAGTAAAGTGGAAGTAGCGACCACCACAATAATAATCATCAATGGCAACACGTTGCCTAAACTAAACTGCCTTGAAGTGTGTTTCGCTAATAATGGCCAGTATTTTAAACATCTGGTGTAATTATTTTCATTGTTTTGTTGCCTCGAATAGGTTTTGTTTTGTTTTTTTATTCGTCACAGACTACTTGATTAAAATACAAAAACCGTTAATATAACTGGTATCTTATTTTCAATCTTATGTTATAATAGCTCGTTGAAAAGAGAATTTAAAAATCTATCAAGTAATCTAAAAATCCAATATGGCGCCCATTTAACCTTAGGAAGTTGGTAAATGTTCCTCAAAAGTGGCCATCTTGAATTTTTTTTGACATCAATTCTAAATTAAACGTATCAAAGACAGTCACTTTTATATAAAACTTTTTTTTATATCTCTTATACTTTCGTTGATATAAGACATTCAAGGAAATGACCAATTTTAGTTTTTTTGAATTTACGTCGAACCTATGTGACATTTTGAATTTCCATAAGGAAATTTTAAATAAGCATCCAAAACTGCGAAACGTTGCCCATTTAACCAATTCTCTATCTTTAATAATATTAATAACAAAGTTACCCATGCAATCCCACGCGATCTGGGACACACTGTATATGTAGCGGGCAAAACTGTTAGGTGGACCTGTCCCTAAATAAGAAAGTTTTTTGCAATAACTTTTTATGTAAGTGGCACAGAAATCTCTGCGTTATAAGAGCATTGCCACTTTATTACAGACGTTAAAAAACCTCTCAAGCAATTACTTCAGTCACTTCAAGAACCTTGTTAGAAAGTAACATATCCTCACATTTCGAAAAAATGGTCCTTAGGCTGTAGAAAATGTCGGGCTTCTTCTCCTAGTAGGTTTTTGAAAATTTTCACTTAGGAGTGATTCTGAAGGCCGAATAGATGAAAATATTTACAAAATGGTGACACTTTGTTGTTACATTTTCGGGTTCTACGTAAAATTTCCTCTTTCTTCTTATGACAATCGAATTTTAAACAAATCAAAGAAAGGATTCTTTAATATCATTGATTCTAATGTAAATAATTAATTAACAAAACAGACAACAATGCTGAGCTAATTGAGAAACACAAAGTTATATGAATATAAGATCAAATTATTTTAGAACCCTCTCTTCTTCAACACATGCTCAAAATGAGCGCATTCGTGTTTCAAACACAATTCAATTCTTTTTCTTAAATGTTTTCTTATCGAGTTTTCTATCGCTTATGATTCAATGGCTTGTATACATACTCTCCAAGATCATATCTTCTCTTGTTGTGGGAGGTCTGGCATAAACTGTGTCTTTTAGAAAAAGAAATCTAATGGGAAAAGGTCCGGGAAACGAGCAGGTTAAATATATGGCCCGCGGGTTCTGATCTAATTCCCTGGACAGGTGGCATCTAAAAACTCGGAAATAATGCATGGGCACCATCCTGCAGAGGTAGATCTTCTGTTGCAGGAACACCAATAGTACGTAAAATTTACGAATAACGTTCTGCATTAAAATTTTCTTGATACACATGGGAACACAAAATCTCGTTATTTTTCAACCCACAAACCACATTAAAACTCCAGCACTCTTGGAAGTGTACTTCTCGATTCAAAAAAGGATTTTTATCGCACCACTAATGTGAGCCTTTTCTGACCAAATAATGTTCCCCAACATCTTCCTGGTCCCTTAACATTAGCCATTCGTAAAACTCAATTCGTCTTGGCTGGTCCCCTGGTTGTATCGACGGCGCATTATGGAACGAAAATGGGAGATAATGGCAGTTTTCAAGAATTTTATGGATGCAACTAATATTTAAACCCAAAGCAGTCTCTCAATGAATGAGTGGGGTACGACGTGAAATATTCAAGGTAATTCTAGGTAATTATTTTGGATGTAAAAAGCTTCCAAAATATTAACAATTTTGTTCCAGTGTTTGAATGGTATGATCATTAGGACGCGGTCTGTCTTTTTTTAAGTACACTAAAAGAAAGCCCTTTCTCTTTGCACTGGTAAAAATGGGTTGCCATAACTATAACCGTTTTCAAGTAATCAATTATCAAGGTACCGTCTGTATCCGCCAAGTCATAACATAAAAACCATTTATAAATTGTAGAAATCGACATGTGGGTATCAAAAGAACTGAAACTTCACGTAGAATCCATAAATGCAATAAAAAATAGGGATTTCCATTTAAAATAACGAAGTCACTAGCGGTCTTTCCGGAAGTGCCATCATCTTGAAAATATTTTATGTCGACAGTATGTAAATAGTATAACCAAGAAAGTAAAAATTTGGTACTGGTGTGACGAGAGATTAATTTTTATCTGGGCCTCTCACATTTGTTAGGAGTATATTGCAAGAATACTAACGCGCCTATAAGTGTTACCCGTTTTTATCTACTATGGCAGAATTCAAATGCTTTGATTATGCTATGTAATAGACGGTTCACAAGGGTTCTCTTACGCATTATTTTGTAAGCAATTAATCAGAAATGTAATTTTTATTTTACTACCCCTCACAGATTTGGGTCCCATATAACTCCTTCTTACATAAGCACACTGTTTGTAATGGTTCCTGAAAAATTCCTCCTGGTAGTTGTCCTTCAAAGAAATCTACCTTTCCATCCAAAAGATATCTCTATTGCATCTTTTTCAGTTTTACCTTATTTGTTATAGAGAAAAACCTTGCCCGAGTTTCAGATACATTCTCAGGGTAGCTTTTGATTCAATATTCTTGCCAAAATGGACACAAGACTACGATGGTAACACCTTAAAAGGTGCAACTCAACACATCCATTTCCTTTGCCCTCTGGAAGTGAAGAGATTAATATTACCTAGTTTAAAATAGGGGCACATCTTTTAACGATTCAGCTCCGAAATTAATAAACTTCTGCAGACCATAACATTGTTTGCAAACCAAAATGCTTGTTTAGTTTTTTTTTTCACTTGTAATTCGGCGGGCCGAGCCAAAAATATTTAAATATGCCTACAGTAACAGAAGCTTGTAGTATAGAGTTTATAATAGTAATTTCGCTTGAAATTTGTTTTTAAATGCCAAGCTAATTTGATGTGAGTGCGAAAATGTGCATTAATAAAGTCACTGTGGCTGTCGTTCGGAAAATCGAGGGACAGGGCGTTATCCTTGGTAGTACGTTGGGAGAACTGCTTTTATGTAACGTAGTTTAAAAAGGGAAACGAGTTTTAAATTAAAATACGAGAGAAAAATTAGATACTGTACACAGTAAATCATTTTCCACTCATCCTCTGTGAGACTGAGATTTAGTAGATGTTAACGACCAAAATTTAAAGCTTTTATCAGGCCATTAACTCAGGTTCAAGTAGCATTTCAAGTAAACACTTAACCGCAAATTGTGATATTACCTTTTTCCAATGTGGACTACAAAGTATATCACACGAGATTACTTCCGTAAATAACCTGATATCGTAAAACACTAAAATTAGTAATCAGTTAGTTAGTGTAGTTTTTGAACAAAGTTGCGACCTTAAAAGATCTAGCAACATAAACTTCTTCAATTAAAATTTATTCGGTAAATTACGTTTCTGACTTGTTATTACATAGTAACCGTATTTAATACTGGAACCTATTCAAAGTGAATTTCAGACGTAAAAGATGTCCTTTTTGGTACTGTCCCCTAAAACTCGGTCGTTTTAATCACAAAGGGTTATAGGTTTGCAAGCCCTTTCTTTATTGATTTTCTTGACAATAACTACGACAACCAAAAAGTGTTGTTGAATATCATGTGCGGTAGTCACTCTCGAAAAATTTTCCTCCACTGGGTTCGCCTCTGGAAGATTCTCTCCCGAAAGACTACTCTTAGGAAAATTTACATCCGCCCACTCCGAAATACCTTCTGGAAATAAACTAGTAGAAACGTAGTCCCGAAAGGGTCAATGTTACCAAAACTCTCCCTTAAGTAAATGATATGTACTCAATTCTTTTTCCGAGTTCTTACGATGGTTGGTAAGCAACAATGGCGATGACATAACGCGAGCTTTCTTAGATGAATAGACCTTTCTGTATAGTTCAACCTTGATTGTCATAAGAAATATGAGCACATTCTGGACAAAAAGTCCACTGCACTTATTATAAATAATGATTTTAATTATTAAGCTCTCTTTAATACGTTGTGGAGCATTCAGAAATTCCCTTTTTCCAGAGTTCCTAAAACACTAGCAGCGTTTCCTCGCGGTATAGCAATCCTGATATGTTACTGCAGGTATTTTGTAGCTTGAGGAACACCAGATTTTTTTTTAAATAATAGCTCCCAGTTGTTTAATTATTTGGCACCTGAACCAAATGTTTCCATGATAAAATGTAAAAATTCGTAGCTTTCTTTAATTTCGCTGTATTTTGAATTTTTCAGACTTTCGGCTGTGGCGGCGGCAGTCTCAGCTTGTAAACCGCTATTTCTTATATGTGGTGCGGCAACAGCATCCACACAGATGACATTCCAAACTAATTCGTTTGGTTTTTTTTAGACATTTTGAAACTATGTTTCCACGGGCGCCGTGAATTTTGCAATTTATATTTTATCCACTTCTGTTGTATTCAAATAGCGGCGGAAAATTTGACGCATCACTCAATGAGTTGATGAAAGTATCGAAAAAATGATACTCTAAAACTAATGTGCATTTTGTTGTAACCAAAAAATCGAAAGGCAAACTTTTTTGTTGCTCCACTCTGTATCAGTTTAGTTCGATTGTAGTTGGAAAAAAACTAAAAATGAAGTTGGATTTACGAAAATGTAGTCCAATTGTAAAACGAAACGATTAGGCGGGCGAACACGTAATTGAAACATGCAAGTTCAAGTAAATCTGTTAATTTATATTGATAAGGCATAGCTTAGTTTTGAATGTAGTTGGTGTGTTTGTATATCGTCAATGTGTTGTTTGAACTCGAAAATATAGTGCCCAGAACAGAAAGGTATGGAAACTGTTGTTATTAGATTATTGTCTTGTCATTTTAAGCACCCAAGCAATTTTGAATAATGCTTGATATTCTTACAATGAGATAAACTGCTTCCCCAATTGATAAACATAACCGACATTCTGTTTTTTATGAAATTTTCTGGATACATTTCGTATTTTCGTTCCTAAAATATGCGCATTGAAAAGTCTAAAGCAATTATTAGTCACTTCTTAAATTCAATTTCACGTAAAAGTGGAATAAAAGTTGGATAATTGTTATTAGTAGTTGGCAACATTAGACTATTAGTAGAAAATAGTGCACATCAACAATGTGAACTGTCTCATTCAACGCTAGTTTTGTAATGTAGGTACTCTTTCATATTGAAAGTGAAAAAAGTCAGTGGGAAGAGTAAATGACCTTTCACTTTTTATATTAATTCGAATAATTAATTTCCATTTCCGGAGCACAAAAGAGAATTTACTTTCGGCTTCTGCATTTACCTGTTATGGTTTCAAATATTGACGAGCCCATTTCGACTTCCATAAGTATTCATTATATCGGAAATTGAAAAATTAAATATCCATCTGAACAATTACGTAAGAGTAAAATTTAAATTATATAATTAAATTTTTTATACCTACCTTATAAAATAACAGATCAATAAATAAATTAACATCACGATTGTGTACATCCTTGGATTGTGATTAAAATTATACACCTCTAAATTGCTTCAGTAGGTAATAGATAAAGAAAATACTCCATTAACTTAAATAACAAATACTCCACAATGAATTGTAATACCCCAATAAAACTGACTTATTTTGAGCTGAATTCAAACAAATTCGCCAAAAGCTAATTTTTGCGCCATTTTGTTTGTTTGAGGTTTTGTATAACTGGCTAAAAATCCCAAAAAATCCGATATGGGGCGCAGCATCAAAATCACCCCCAAAAGTAAATTTTTTCAGTTTTTTGGGATTTTTCCAGAATTATCAAGCTTTTCGACAAATTGGCAGGATGCCTTTTTGTGAGAACATATTTTTTGATATATGGCGCAAGATTTATTGCTTATATGTCAAATATTATTAAGATTTTATTATTATTCTAAAACCCGTATATTTTTTAATGTTAAAGCTGGTACACATTTAAAAATAATAAACATATTCGAAAAAATACTAAATACAAAAGGGAATAATATATAAATACAGACAGTACACAAAATATCGACGTTCGTCTTGGTTCTAGGTTTTGGCAAAAGAAAACTTCGCCGCCCTTATCCGAAGTTTATTAAATTTTTTTTCTCGAGCATTCTTCGACAGAGCAATATTGAGACAACTTATGGGGAATACTGGGCAGCGGGCAGCCGCACCATAATCGTACGCTCCACACCACCAAACATCTGAACTTAATGATCACATAATTTTGTATACGAATGCATCAAAGGGCTAACAAGGTTGTGGATGCGCATTTTTAAACGCTGGAAGCCAAGAGAGAGGGTGTTTTAAACTAAACTATTCTGCATGCACTTGTGGCGAACCAGGGTCGTACCCCGTATTGTCTTGGAAAGCCTCTACAGACCTCTAGGCGAGAAGCGAGTGTCCTTATTACTTCCCATGGTTTATTACCGGGGCTAAATGGGTTTGGAATCCATAAAAACCTTCATATTAGTTTCACCATTTTATGTAATTTGTTTTTAATTATCATTCTGATTAAGTCGAAAGAAAGTGCAAATGATATTCCGCCGACTTAACACCTTTTTAAAGTCGAGCTTTCTGTTGTTATTAAAATATCGTATGAGCGAAACGGGAGATAGACAACTTTAAAGTGGCAAGAGCCGTTAGCGTGTATTCGTTCGACATTTAATGTCTCACTTTCCCTTTTTGCCATGATATAAGATAGCTAGTTTTAGCTTAGAAGCTGCAACGATTGCGATGTATTACGTGAATATACAAAACATCGTCGGTAATAAGCGTATTCTTTAGGTACTCTGCAAGTCTTTGAAATGAACGGAAGCAATTACAACTGTTACTTGTAAAGCTACCATTACTTCCCCTTTTTTCTACACCTGTCATTACCAGGATTCGGAAAAGATCTGTCTCCGCTACAATTTTCTTTGTACTTTCCACTTTTTTATTCTCAATATTCAAACTTCAGAAGCACTTCCACAAGTTAACCTCATTTTTATGGTTATCGATCTTCTAACATTTTGTCATAATATAATAGTGTCCAAAAATTTATTAAAGTGTGACGTTGAATGCATTTCAAATCTAATTTTCATTAAAAACGAGATTAGTTTATAAACTACATTCCACTTTTATTATTATGTAAATAAACTAGAACCGTAATGATAAAGATCACGTATTCATGTTATATTCAGTTACCTTTTCATTCAAGTGAAGTAAATTAGGCATCTGACCAAGTATGTGTCGTAAGTTCTCTAAAGTAATTCAAAACTAAGTTTAGGGTTACAAATCTAATTACATGAGGTAAAGTTGTCCTCAACTATTACAAAAATTAATTAGATGGAAATAGGTTGAATGTGCAACCTCGTAAACAATTTTATTTAAACGATTCGCCAGTTTACTTGGTGATGAGCGTTACTTGTGATTACGCTCATGCAGAGTAATTAAATTTTAATAAATAATTCCTTGTGATGGATAGGAAACATTTTGTAACAGAAATGTGGATTAAAAAGTCAGGCGCCGAAATTGTCTTGCATATTTTTCTTCTTCCCTACACTTAACTCGAGCCTGGGGAGATGAGCATTTCTCTGTTTAATAGTATATTGAAAGACAAGTGTTACAATGCGACCTATTGTAATACGACTATCTTGTGGCACGAGTGGCGACGCGAAGCGTAGCCACGAGTGTCCGCAAGATAGGAGTATTACAATAAAGCATTGTAACACGCGTTTTTCATACTATTTTTTCTATTTCGGTGCTTTAATTTAATTTAAAAAATCATTATCAGAAACTATAGGGAACATTAGAACTAACATGTTTTATGTTGGGAACACTTTTTATGCCTTTAAGTTTTAGGTTGGCAGCGTAGTAAGACTGACATTTTGAAGTTCAAACATGGAAGTACCCACCGAAGTACCTACTTGTACTAACTAGTAACTGCCAACTTAAGAGATGAGTTACCAAAAAAAACGACTACAATCACTGTCTTTGTACAACTGTTTTCGGCCAAAAACAGTTGTACAAAATCATCATTGTGACACCGAAATAGAAAAAAGCATTTCTATTCCTGTACTAAAAATTATTAATACTTAATTTTGATGTAACCAACAAAAATGAAGAAAACATCTTTATCGTTTATCCTACAAGTAGGTGATATTTCTTGTTTTCGCTCTCATGCTTCCACTAATTACAATTACAGTGAATATAGTGCATAAAGTTCATTATTGTTGGTATTTAGAATCGTTGGCATATCGAAGGGACAGATGAATAAATCTTCCATCCTTCCAATTGCCAGGGATCGAAATTAACTGATAAACACAGCTTATGACAATCAAAGAAAGCACTTATCTTTATAATCATGCCTCATCCAATAATGGTACTGACTACTGATAACCCCAAGGAATTTATGCGTAATTCTCTCCGACACTTATAAGCTACACCTCCTGCGATCACCACGAAAACACACCTTTGCCTCGTGCTGTCACGGTAATTTAATTCTCTTTTCTTCTATACGTGGTAAAACTTAACTAACCCAACCATTTGGGGCTCTCTCGTAAAGTTTTCTTATATGGTTACTGTGGAGTAAATACAGATAGATTTGATTTCCAAAGCATGAAAAAACAGGTACAGAAAGAATGAAAAAAAAACACATTCAAATTTAGCAAATCTAAATTAAAATTAAAATGTGGTGTGGATAGATACCTCCTTAACATTGTGTTGTGTGGAGACACACTCGGGTGTGTGTTCTTTTCCTTCTCAAAATTCTGTTATACAAAAGATCTTCCGTCTCTTATTCTTTTTAGTTCTTTTTGTTCGTTCCTAATCCTATCAGACCAGGCTAGGCTAAGCATTCCTCCCCACATCCACATTTCCATAGCTTCAATTATTTTCTTATTTTTTTTCACAATTGCCTACGTTTCACTCCATACAAAGCGCTATTCTTTTCCTTATGCACAGAATTCTATTTTTCCTGAAAAATGCTTCTTTTGCCATTCCATTCCCATTCTTTATTTCTTTCCAGTTTCTCCAATCATCTGCTGCAGTGGTTACTAGATATTTACAGCTTTCTACCTGTTCCAACATTTCATCTTTCACAAACACTTGCATTTCTTCTGGCCCTCTAATTCTCATTACTTTAGTCTTTTTCTGATTTAGGAGTCATCAGCAAACCGAATGGGGATACAACTCTTCTTCGTCTAATATTTACGCCCTTATCACCTTTCCAACACTTTGAAGCCATGTTCTCAGCGTGACTATTAAATAACGTATGTGATAAAGGACACCCCTGCCTTACACCCTTGCCATCTTTGTTCCTTTCTTTTTAGCCAGAGGCACATGTCATCAGAGTCTTCTCCTGATTACATATATTTAGTTTTTTTTTAAGACTGGCCATAGGATTTTACAGGCTAATTTTTCACCCCCCTCTTGACTTTTGTCTTCAGGAAAATATTTAACCCCGTTTTGTAGTAAAGTTGTGGGAGCTAATAAAGTATTGAAATAATTCCAATTTAATATACACAAGTAAGGAAAATCCTTGCAACACGTTTTTTTTCTAATTCCATTTACTTCAATTTTAAATTCCTAGTAGGCTGAAATTTCATCTGTTATTTGTAATTTTGATCTTGTAACGGTTTAACAAACTTTCACAAGGAAAGAAAGCTATTTTCATTCCAAAATTTCGCTTTATAGAGAGTATTACTCCAAAAAATTAAGTAAATAACTAGAAAACGTTAATATTTAATAAAATAACAGCGCTAGGCTATGTAACTTTCAAATAAATAAAACAGGGAGTTGAAAAATTAACATGTAAAATCCAATGGCCAGTCTTAAAAAAAACTCACTGTATAGTATATCATAAAGATGTTTAGTAGCCCAATCTTGGAACTGTTTGAAATTATGGATTCTACAGGCCACGTTCTATAAGAAAATTTTTTTTCCGGGTCGATCTGAGAGAATTTTTTTTGAGGGCCTCAAAAAAAGGCAGTGTACAACCTTCCTTTTTTACCAAAATTCGACTGCACCAAATTTTCTCGGGAAAAGACTTTTTCTTATTAATTTTGGTGCGTAGACTCCAAAACAATTCGTACTTTTTCGATCAGACTTCTCAATCAAAAGTAATAGACTAGAAACCAATTTCGAATAAAAATTCAAAGGGCTGTAACTTTTAAACTAGTAGCCCAATCTTGGAACTGTTTGAAATTAGGGATTCTACAGGCCACATTCTATTAGAAAACTTTTTTTCCGGGTCGATCTGAGTCAATTTTTTTAGGGCCTCAAAAAAAGGCAGTGTACCTACAACCTTCCTTTTTTACCAAAAATCGACTGCACCAAATTTTCTCGGGAAAAGACTTTTTCTAATTAATTTTGGTGCGTAGAATCCAAAACAATTCGTACTTTTTCGATCATACTTCTCAATCAAAATTTATAGACTAGAAACCAATTTCGAATAAAAATTCAAAGGGCTGTAACTTTTGAACTAGTAGCCCAATCTTGGAACTGTTTGAAATTATGGATTCTACAGGCCACATTCTATAAGAAAATTTTTCCTTCATACCTTCTTCCTGAAGACACCTCAATATCTTTATTAGAATTCTATCGATCCCGTAGCTTTACCCGATTTTATATCTTTTATTGCCTTTTCTACTTTGTAAAAGAGAATACCGGTTTCTATATTGCCAGGACAGACTGATTCTTCGGTTTCCAGTTCCAATTGCCTTGGTTTTCCATGTGTTTTATAGTTATCTACCATATACTCTTTCGATCGACTTCCATCTTCTTTCAGTACTTTTCCATTCCCGTCTTCCATCGCATTGCTACAAACAGCTCTTGATACTCTATCCCACGTAACCTGTTTAATCCTGTAATATCGTACCTTCCTATCCTATCAAGCTTTCCTATTTCATTGATTTTCCCATCCCCTTTTCAGTTTTATCTGTTTCTTTTCTCAAAACTAGCCTAGGATATTGTCTTCTTCCTCCTACGGTATAGATGTTTTTCTATCTTCTTTTCTCTTTCATCTTTGTTATCACTTCCTGATTTATCCGAGGCTTTTTTGGTCTAATTCCTTTCTCTATATCCAACTTTTCTTCTGCTGCTTTGATTATTCCCGCCATGATTCTGTTTATTTCAGGTTCGAACTTTGAAACGTGAAATAAACAAGATAAAGGAGGTCAGTAACTTTAGCATTACAAGGTGTGTCCAGAAATTATCAGGATTAGCCTCAAACTTAAAAATTATTCACATTTTTCTACAGTGGCATCCTTCAAAATAATCCCCTTCGTGGAAGTCTCTTGAGCCACTTGAACCAAGTCGAAACGCCGTTCTTTCTGGTCTCTCTGGAGCGAAAGAAGTCATTTAATCGTTGGTGATCTCTGGTCGAACTCGGCGGACGTGATCCTTCAAGCGGCGGAGCACGTCTGCGTAAAATTTATCATTGACAGTTTGGGCAGCAGGTACTATTCCTTTGGCGTCGAAAAAAATCATGGGCATGGATATCACGGGTGACTTGCTCATACTAGCTTCCCTCGGCCCTGGAGACTGGTTGGTGTTTCACTCTGTTGCCTTATTTCAGGATCATACTGAAAAATCCACGGCTCACTAAAATCCAAATTTTCTAACTCCAACAACGTTTCGGAGCCCAGAGCCAACTCCGCTGGTTTCCCAGCTTCACTGATACTCCCCACTACTGCTCCCTGCAAACTATACTGGTCTGCGCGCCCTCTTCGATCCAGGGAAAAATTAAATGATGGTTTAACTAAATCGTTGACCAGATGCATTTATATTTCATACTGCAAAAGTACATTTGGTAGAAAGTGATTAACATTGTTTAACCAAAGGGTAACGTAAATGGAACATTTTTAAAGTTTGACTTGTATTAACTTGCATCTATGATACCAAATGTCTAATCTTCCGATTATAACCAATATCGTCTACTAACTTCTAAAAAGAGGGGGAGGGAAGTCTACTTTTTCACATTTATTCCAAATTAATTCTTATTTTAAATCATACTGCAATCGGGTACCCTTAAATCGTCAAACTAGCGCCTAAATTTTGTTTTTATTGTCCGTATAAAATGGTGACGTGATGTGTAATTTTTCTCGCAAGGATTCTTGGGTAACAATCGGCGTAAAAAGAGTGAGATATAATGGTGCTATGTCATAACCTATTTTTATGAGTTATATTCGCATCCTTTGAAATACAGATCTACAATCCAACAGAATCTTTTGGTAAATATTCTTTGGGTAAACGCCGAACGGTTTGTTCTGTCTTTTTGGCGTTAATAAAAACTTCATAATAATAAATAGTGGCACAGATCTAGTGCAATGTTTCCCCTAAGGAAACAAGGTGTTTATTATAACTTAATTTAAACCCACACTATCAAACAATTGGAGAGAATTTCAAGGTAGTTGCACAAGTTAAACGGAATTCCTCTATGTAATGGTTGCCTTAAATGCATTACTTCAGGTTGACACTTATTGGAAAATGCAAAATTAATGGGCGGTACAAACTCCACGAGTTTTCCGGAGCGGTATGACAACATAATTGCAGAAGATTTCTTAAATCGAGCCGAGTACAAAACGTATATGACTCATAAGTCATTTTAGCAATTGCTCAATATCCTTGTATTGGGTTGACCTCCGCCTGACCGCACCGCGTTTAACTAAAATGAATGTCTGTGTCAATAAGCTGTGATATATTTCAAAACGTGGCCCTTCAATCAAATTTGTGCAGAGAGTACTTGTTCTGCCCACTTGTGAAAGTTAAAATATTGATGCCTTTCCGGCAACGGCTAACTTCCAAAGTTTCAGTGTAACTCAAAGGCGCTCGATTTACTATTTATTCAATAAAGAGTGTATGAAAAATACAAGAGCGCTTTTTCATCGATTGTAACCACAGTCGAATTAGGTAATTTATTCCGTATGGCCTTTGAGATTTTATTTTTAGAATTCCATGTCCGACATAACAACCGTGCTAAAATTGATTTGATGATGAGGGAGAAAAACATTCATAGAATGACAAACCTGATCGAAGTTTGTATTGAATCTGTGCATTAAGCACAAGTGATTACGCTAAACATTGTAAATTTTTTACCGTTATGAATATAAATCTCGTGGAAACCTTAGCAAATTTTTAAGCTCTCCTCCACATTTTTTAAGTAAGTGGTAGGTATGTGTTTGGCGCAAATGTATTCTATGTAAATTGCTTTTCATGTAGATTTGAAGCCCGGCTGTTTAGAATTTCAAGTTTCAACTGCTTTTATAATAAACGGGTTAAAATTTACTGCCTGTGAATAATTGATATAGTTATAAAGGATTTTAGTGTAACAATTGATTTTCGCAGTGTGTGCCAATTTAAAATTAAGTAAAAGCTTAATGATGAATCTGGTACTCTAATTCTAACTTTACACAATACATTTTTTAACACAACCGCTCACAACATACCTACTGGTTTCTTTATTGGGAAATTTTCTACAAACAAACCCTACATATTTTCTGTAATCAGATATTCAGGAATATTGTGAATAAACTACCATTGAAATTAGTTGACTGACAGGAAAAAATTTGTGCGTCTTTGTGGTATAGAAGTATAGGACAACTCTTAAGAGATTCGTCCTCTAGAGTCCCATTCTGCGACTTTATGGAGACAATAATATACGTAACATTCCTCATGTTTTTTGTATCGCCCACTTCAAAGCGTAGAACCTAAATATGATCTATTATTAACAAACAGCACCCAAGAACCGAAAAAATAGTGCACCTGCTAGGTGTATTTTTTTATGTTGGTAACGTAGAACAATGCTAGACAGAAACCTTACTGGTTGTACCTAAAATGTTGTTAATGGTAATTGGGGTAATGCTTTAATTTGCGAAAAGTTGTTCATTTCCAAACATAGTGGAATTGAAGATGATGGTGTCATATTTTTTTACATTCTCAAAACTGTTGCGTTGCTCCAATTCTCTTTTTATTCGCTTATAATGTGGATTGCGTTTCTTCTTCCTCTACATTACTAATTTCGATATCTGAACCTCGCTATTATTTTGATGTTCTTATGTCCTTCTCTTAAATTCGGAACCCTCTTCGTGGTCAACTCTTTTTATTTATCAATTCGCGTGAATTTCCTCTAATATTGAAATTGTATTTCTCGGCCCTTCCTTATTATTTCCTCTGCCTTACCTTCCCCGTTCACATCCATTTCCCACCATTCTTACCTGATGCTCCATTTTCCCCTCTTGTAAGTATCATGTGTTTCCTTCAGTTCTCTTTCACTTCCCTTTCATTTACCACCAACTCGTATAATAGTTCCAAGCATAATTTTCCGTTCAATTTTTGTGAAACGTTACTATTACCCCTTCCTCCCACTTATCTGGCCGTCCACCTCTTTATAAAAACCTTATTTGCTATTCATCTCAACATCTCCTTGGTCACATATCCAAGTATATCAATATTCCGTGCTGCCTTTCCTCTCTGTAACTGTCACATAATCCGGTTTTTTTTCTTTTACGCCCCCCCCCCCCTCCTTCTTTATTATGTTCCCTTGTTTGTAGCATCTTGTTCAAATGTCTTCAGTTATATCTTATGTTCCTAGGGATTTAATTTTATTAATTTAGGAACTGTGAACACTTCCAACAATTATGCAACAAATTAACTAATTAAATAGCGCTATAATCATGAGTCGATTTTAAACTATAGACTAAAACAAGACATTAGATTTTTAAACACGAACACAATCTGAACAACTAAATCTACCGAGAACAATTAAATATAAACATTAACAACAACGTGAACATTTTGACAAAGATAAGTGTCTGAATTGTTCTCTAACTTTGGCGTGTGGTGAGTTTCCGCTGTAGAACGGCGAGGTTACAGGAGATTCGACGTGGGCGCAGTCTGTTGAGGGTCCAGAATAAGAGGGACAATAAATAAAGTGCGAAAGGTGTTGCTATCGCAGTCTTGGAGATGACCTCGCCGTCCAATGAGGTCTGGTGATAGACTCTGACGAGGTGGATTGTGGAAAAGTTTTCTTTCCATTCAGGCTTTAAGCAAAACCTTTTTTTAGGTGACGACGACTGAAGTGTTACGGGAAGTGGTGTTAATTGAGTAGATTCTGTTTCTGCGGTGATTCCAGGGAAGGAGGCATGAAGATTCGTGTCTTTTCGACTGTTATCGACAGAACTACCATGCTATTATAACAGTGACAGCCCTAAATGTCAAATGCAGCTGTAACACGAATGACTTGGGGAACCTACGCTATGGGCGAACAGTGGGTGTTGTGACCCTCCGCTATGGGTTAACATCAGGACCTGGGGCATCTACGCTATGGACGCACAGTAGGTGTTGTGGTCCTACACTGTAGGTAAACAGTACGACCAGGAAGAGTCTTCTTCGCTATGGGTGCCTACCAACAGATCTCAGTAGCAGACCAGGACATCCCTAAAACGGCGATAACAACACCATTCGTACTTATAAGTTTCCGTACATGACGTTCGGGCTAAGAAATGTAGCCCACAGTCAAGGATTTATCGACTCCAACCTTAGAGATCTACCATTCTTCTACGCATACATCAACGACGCGTCGGAGAGTGACGAACAGAACACAACATCTCAGGGCACTATTCCAACCCTTGGAAGAGAACAGTATAATCATCAACGTAAACAATCAAGCAGACGCAGGTGGTATTCCTCGGATACCAGGTGTCGGAAGACGGAACCCAACCACTTAGCGACAAAACTAAAGCAATCCGAAACCTCCCACTGCCCGTCACAAACAAACCTACACCAAGCCTTCGGGACGATCAATTATTACTGAAGGTTCATTGTCAGGCACCGTTACATGATCTGAAAATGATCCGAAAGGGAATCACCTTGTCTTTTGGACAAAAGACGCAGAGGAAGCCTTCGAGGAATGCAATTTTGCTAAAAACGTGAAAAGAAAGATGTGTCAATGGAGTACTTTGTTTGCATAGAGGAGTTACTGCGAGAACTATTGCTAAAAAACGTCACCTGTAACTAATCGCTGCCAGAAAATAGTAGTTTACTGCTTGATGATGAAAGATGACCTAAAAATATAATTTTTAAATTGTCTATACACAAAAAACGTCTATTGAATTAGGTAAGTCGCTCAATAAATTGAACAAATATTATTTTACTCCCTAATAGAAAGGAAATGTAAAGGCAATAAAGCGCAAATATGTAATTTCCCTTCTTGGTTTCTATTAGTATTCCCTCTTAAAATTGGAAACTCATCACAACGTTGATTTAAATTGCATAGAAATTGAACGAACAAAAACATGTTTGGTCTTTTATATTATATAGATCTATACATAACTTTATGATTAAATTGAATTTTTGCTTCGGAATTTGTATTTAAATTCGATCTGAGATAAACTCTAACGACAATAAAGGAAGAGATACTCAGAAGTTGAAGCCGAATTATTAACTCCACACACAATCCTGATTTTTAATTAATTTTCTTTGTGTTCCGCAAGAACACTGCAATTTACATTTATTTGCTTGAAGCTGCTTTTGAACTCAACTTTGTTTTTAATCGCTTCTGAATGGTGCATATCTCTCATTTGATGGCATCCTTTCACAAAATTTGTTTCCCTTTCAGTTCTGCGAACTGCACTGTTAGGGTTCACTCCTCTCTTAGTTAAACTATCCCATATTCTATCCCTGTGTGAATCTGTGAATCAAATTCTTTCTCTAAGTCGATTTTATGAAGATATGGCCTTGTGCGCTCCTACCTCTTCTAAAACCACATTGTGTTTCTGTAAGTGTTTCTTCTGTTGTCGTTTCAGTTTCTTATTTTATATTTGTTCGTATACTTTCATCACACTACTAATTAATGTTATTCCTATATAATTATACAACTTTTCGTATGGGACCAATGACCCCGATCTCCCAGTCCCTAGGTATGTTTTCCTCTTCCCACGATCTATTGTAGATTGCCTGTAGTAATTCTGCCCAAGCTGTCCCCACATATTTCAACAGTTCTCCTGTAATTTTATCATGCCCAGGTACGTTATTTTTTTCTTTCTGATCTTTGCCTCCTTCTGGAATTGTATTTGTTTCTCTATCTTTCCATTACGTCTACTTCATTTTTAATAATTCCCCCATTATTTTCTTGCACTTGCCTTGAAGTATGTGATGTCTTCTCTTTTTTAAGATTCTTTAGCATAAAACATTGATTGAAATTATTGATTTCTCGTTACGACTTTGTTTTACTCTTGTACAATGACAAAAATTAAGCAGCCTTCTTCCCTTATTGTTTCACTTTCAAATGCTTCTGCTAACTCATTTTCCCTTCCCTAATACTCCTTGTGTTTCATATCCTCATTTTCCAAAGTATGCCATTCTTTGCTTTACCGTATTCATTGCTATTTTTCGTGTCCTTATTGTATATTGAATAACCTAAAAACTACGGGGTTTAAGGACCGAGCACCTCTTATAAAAAGTGAACAGAACACAACAGACGAATAGCAAAATAAAATAGTGGTAGTTAAATCTGAAAAAGAATAGTTATGGCCATTTCCTTGTTCAATCCAACTTTCTCATATCAAAAAGTGACCCTTTACTCGGATTATCATTAATCATTATTGATCAAATGTATTTCTTAATTTTAAAATCAGGGTGGCTACGATTCAGCGAAGTGAGGCTGGCTTAAGGGGAATTATTCGGAAAAAAACTAATAAAATGGCTACGTTAACAAAAAACCAAAAAGTTACTAGGTTTCTATGTAGAGGTTAACAAATGACATTGAAACAAGTAGAATTATACTGGATGTTCTATTTAAAAATCAGTTATTTATTGACACCATAAAAATGGTTCAGCTTGTACATTCATACATAATTTCGATAGATGCACACAACCATAATCTAAAAGATTTTTTTGTATATTTTTTACCAAGTATGAACTAGGAAAGACAGACGCACTGTTGCAAGCCCCTGTTTATAACCAAATACTATAATATTCAATCGAAAATTTTTAGTGGCTTTTTAAAAATTGGCAAATTGTAACTTTTGGCTCTTTCGTTTCAATGGAAAAAAATAGGAAAAAAGGTTCCGCAGATTTGCTCATCTAGATTACACGAGTATACCAAACAGTTTTATGAAATTCTAACCATTTTTGTAAGACCAATAATTTATGATTCGTTGTTTCCATGAAAATCCCTGAGATAGGTACCCAATTCTGCCTAGATCAGAATTCGTTCGAGCGTCGTTAAAAGATCATATCCTAAAACCGATTCTAATAAGAAATATTAAATTTGAAATTTGGTAGGTAGCTTCCAAACCAACTTTGATTTTCAGCTGCTTTAGGAAAAATTCTAGTTGTGGGCTCCTTTACAACAATTTGTTACTTTGTCTACGGTACGATGACAACTTGAGGGCTGATGGAAGGATAAAGCAATGACCGATAAAAAGTACCCCTAGTGTGATAATAGATTAAACATAGAATAATGTTAAGGACGCAATTTTGTCCATGCGGTAATTTGACAATTCACCGCTCGAGATTTTTCAGGCTGGCACGAGAACATCCAGACCCAAAGTTGGAATGCATGCACTAAAAGTTCCTTAACGAACTTTGAAGCTATTACTTCCCATTCCTCTCGCCGACTGTACTCCCGCCCCATTGAGTTAATATTCTTCCCATAAATTAATCCTCTTTCAAAGTTATAAGGAGGTGTACTAATTACCAAACCCTCACCTACTCCGCTTGAAGAACTTAACACGGAATTGACGATTGGAAGTCAATTTATAAAGAGCTTTCGCGTTATAGTCTCGCCTTAGGAAATGCGGTTGATCAACACAAACAATGGAAGAAGGGTTAATAGCTTTAAGTTGTGTATAGTGATACACGTGTAATAATTTATAACTAGTTTAGTGGCAACCATTATTCCCTCAATTACTGTAATTGCTTTAATGGGTGTAATATAATTAACTTTGCCTACGCTAGTTAATGCAAAGTAAGGGATTGTTATTTTTTTACATTATAGCGCGGTTAAAGTTCAAATCCTCCCATGTGAAACCAATTTCATTCATCTCACTTAAATCGTTAATTTATAGCAAGAGTAATAACTAAAGATTAACATCGTTCCAACTTACTTTGACGAGAACACAGAAAGGAGAAGTTCTGGGGTTATAGTCAACAAGGTGTCATATGAAAAATGAGTTTTCACAGATGCGTATGGGGATGAGAGAGCGCGTGTAAGTGTTCGTTTGTCAACAAACGTTATTTTTAATAGAATTGAATAACATCGATTTGAATCAATCACGCGATTTGATCATTTAGAGTACCTACGCTAATAAGCCTGCGGTATATTTACCTTTAATTCAATTACAAATCAAATCCTATAGGATGTGGACATCGAACTTTAAAGTATTTTCCAATTCCTGAGAAAGTTCGAGGTCACATACTTATTTCATCATCCTAACAATTTTATCGTGACATTTTTCTCCCCAATGATTTCGTCGTAATTCCTTACAAAACAATCCGAGTTTTTGATTGCTGCGGTGCAACCGTCGTAATGCTATAGAAAGGTACCGACTAAACGCAATTTATAAAGTATTAGTCGCCCAAACTGGTAAGAAAATGGAAATTTCTATCAATAAATTAACCACATTTTTGAGTGCTGAATACCTAGAAAGGCGGAACGGCGGAATAGTAAATGGGTAAATTATACTTTGTAATATAGGGTAATATGAAAGAGTGCAAAAACGAGGTGGATGATGACATCTCTTAGGCTGGAGCCGTGTGGGGCCTCACCATGCATATTTATATAAAAATTATGAAATGAAATTGTACCAACCCTTGTCTACGCTTTACGTAAGAAAATTTGTAGGGAACATTTGCAAGATAGAGAGGAACCGATACCTTACAAATGAAACTAAAAAAAGAGAAATCGTTTAAATCGATGACAAAACGTTTTATGACTGCCATTATATTAGAGGAATCGTTTCACCACTACTACCACCTTTGTATAAAACGTGATAAAATTTAAATGGTGCGCGTTCGCTTCTAGCTGACATAAATAAAATAATAAATAATAAATCCGATTCCTTTCGAAGTCGTTTGGAAGTGTGCCGGAGCCGATTACATTTCAGAAATTCGAGAGTTCACCTTCACACTGGCAGACAGTAGCAAAGTATAATAAAATTCCTTGTCTTCGACTGTAATACCTACATAGATTGAGATTCACAGTACTTTTTGAGAACCCACTCACTTAAACCTTCCCACAGAATTACCCAAAATCTAAGATGTGAAATTCTTGTTATTATTTATACCTCCGCAACATATACGTTTTCAGAAACTGTCACCGAACGATATTTGTGGCAGACTGGATATAAATATTGTAGACCAGGTTTCACATTTGCGATCGCCTGAAAGCACAACTTGCATATTTTTAAAGAGGGTTCCGTTCTTTCGGTTTTACTGTTTGAATTTTAAGCGAGCGTTTACTATGTGCTAAATCCTTAATTAAAATACACGCACGAGTCCAAAAACGTATTCATATCAGCGAGTAATTGAGGACAAATTCTACAAATTACGTACTTACGTTCAAGGAGCCCGTTTATTAGGGTGCGGCTCTAAAGACAATTTCAAGTTTCTTAGTGCGTAATAAGGTATTAGGTTTCGTAATTGGTGGGTACATTAAAAGCTCAGTTCAAATATTAATTAAATGTTTAAGTGCAGCTGGTTATTGCTGTATCCTTTGTTGTTATTATTTATAGCAGTAAGTTATTCGTGGCGTTTTTGTTTTATATTAGGACATTTTTTTTCACGTTTTACCTTCGAGTAAATACCGAAAAGTACACTGCTCAAAATTGAATGAAACATGCCTCGCTGTCAAGAGGCGGATTTATCTAAAACAGAAGTCGATCCAAATTCTGGATTCCAAGAAAGAATATGCAAATGAAAATGTAGTGTGGCTATTTCCCTTAATTGTTTTGAAGCCTGGAAAGATTTTCTCTTGTTCTCATATCGAGTACTTAATATTTCTCCAACATTGGCTAACAAAGATAAGTCCTTAACATGTAAAGTCCAAGAAAACAGAAAATGAGCTAAATGATGGTGATGTCATAGAGGCTATTCGAATGTTAACACCAGACGATAAAATTGCGATAGAAACATCCAACCCCTTCACGTTCTCTTTACCGTCCTACACCCTAGTCATGTATTTTCCAAATGCTTCAGCTGCTGGAATTAATGGTGTAAAACCCCAACACTTCAAGGACTTGATCCTGTTGGGGAAACTGGATATTATAAGAAAATTTGTAAAATTTGCACCCTGTTTGGTTACTTCAGATACTCTTCGTATATTAGAACGATACACGGTATTGGAGTAGAATTAACAAGCCGTTTGTACCGTGACGTTTTCGGCCGTTTTACCTTACTCACCGGTAACTAAATCTGACAATATCCCCACAAACACGTATTTTTCCGATATAGTAAATAAATCCCTCAAAATACGGACGTTCAAGTACATGTAACATTAAAAAATAATTTTCTTGTTTGGGTAATCTATAATGTATGAGTATTCTATTATTGATTGACCTACTACACTCGTACTTCATTGTTCCCAAAATAGTGACAACAATGAGAAACTGAAGTTGTTAATTTAGGTATCAAATACAAAGGATCCTAAACAAATAGTCGTTAGAGCTTCATCCTCAAGTTGTATATGATCAGATTTAGTACCACTTAACTGTAAAATAATAGGGTTTAAGATAATATAATTAGCATCCATAACATTTATTCAATATTTACTGTCGATATTTGGAATCATTTCGTAAAATATTTACTCTTGCCATCGAGATTAATACGTAACCAATATCAATTATTGGCACATGCGAGGCCAGTATTGAACCTTGGGAAATTAAAAACGCTATACAACTGTTGTAAATACGGCGTTTTTTCAATATATGTCATGAATATTTAATTTAACATATCTAAAATTTTCTACCGTGAAACTGCGAGCCTTAGGTACTTTGTAAATTGCTACTGGGTGCTGCATATAGAAATACAAGTGCGCTTAATTTACATCTTATAAAAACTTATTTCCATAGCAAAATCATTAGTTACTAGCACGAATTTCCATTTTAAATAATAACTCTTTAAAGGTTACCCAAGGATTTCATTAATTGTTACTATACAACAAACAAGCATTGAAAATGGTTATTAGCTGGAATTTTCGTTACTATTCCTAATTAGCGTTTTTATTCATAAATCATTTCCAACAATGCAAGAAAATTAGCGCAAGCTATACAAGTGACTAATTTGAAGCAAATCTGTTGGGTAAAAATAATCTCTTACAAAGAAAGTTTGGAATGCGATGTTCGCTCTTGTGGTTGACTAATGGCCGCGTTGAATATTAAAATCTCCCGATAATGGGGGCTGAACAGAATAATGGAGATGAAAACTGAAACAAGGACAAGGGTATGGAATTCCACGAATCACATACGGAGAAGGAATCGAATATTTATAAGAAAGGAAATGTAAAAAGAAAATGTTTGATAAAAGAAGTCTCCTACAATATACCGAGCATATTAAATGCCACGGTTTGAAATATTTTTTCGTTCAAATAAACATGCGACCTACATGTAAGTGTGGAACAATAGGTAAAAGATTGATCTTATTTGCGAAACCGACTAGGGATAAAGCGGCACGGTCCTTATTAGTAAGTAGAGTATGTGCACATTCATTCAACAGCAGACCCATAAAAAACCTGTTTAATGTCATTTCATGATGAAAATTTAAATTCAATGACTGTGGGAAATCCGACAGGTAGTAAGTAAAGTAGGCATCTATACATCAACTATAGGTATAGTTGCGTCACGCAATCGACGCAGTGAAATATATCAATAAATTAACGATGTTTTGATGTTGCTTAATAAAAAAACTTATCGAACCATCCCGTTTTAATTTATGTTCCAATTTGGTACACGAAATCAACATTTAGACTTGTATCAGTAATGTAAGTTGATAGAAACAATGAATTTCCTCTCAAAAGGTCTCTTCAAGAAGAAAGTTGTGAGGTAGTTCTGATTTCTAGCGCTCCATACGTTTTCCGAATCCGAATCTTAGCCCTAATCATAATTTAATCATTTGGGCCAAAACGTTAGTTCGACGCATTTACACTGCCCCAAAGCTATAAGGTTCAGGCCCTGGTTCAGGCTGTTCTTCGTGAAGATCGAGGGTTGTTCTTTTAGAAAATCAAGAAATAGTATGAAAACAAAAACTTGTAATGATATCTCAATCGCAAATAAAATATTATGAATTAGATCTTATGGCTAATGTTTATCTGGGGGCAGGAGGGGCATTGGGATTTGGACATTTTTTTTAATCTACGAGGATAGATACTTGATTTCAATGGGTCCATTTATTTTTACGTTGTTGTCTAGATATATAATTTTAAAGATATTTGAACACTAACTTATAAGTAAATCGCACCACCTTAATCTCCATCCAGGGTTGCCATCTCTTAATCATATGAGACTAGCTCTAGGGACTTCATTGATTACAAGGAAGTAAAAGAGTTATTGAAAACCTCCCAGGTTACATTCTCTCTTCTTTTCCAATTTACAATTTATAATTTCACATTATAATACAGGGTGGGACAGAGGAACTTGCTGATTTGTATTCGGCACCCTTGGGCGACGGTTGCTCCGACAAAAGTGGGAATAGGTATATTTGAGAGAAGGGCATATAAAGTTTTTCCGCTGCGTAGTGTAGTCACCATCAGGGGGTGGACGAAGGCGGAACGCCCGTTCGCCGTCGAGGCATACTTTTCTAACGGTCGCTCAGTCATAGCCACGCAACGTGCATTCCGTACTCATTTTAATTTTTTTTCTTCACATCACCAGTTTCCCTAAAATTGTTTACCCATGAAACAATGGATTGCCGGCCAGGAACACGTCCACGTGGCGCGATATTAAAATGAGTACGGAATGCACGTTGCGTGGCTATGTCTGAGCGACCGTTAGAAAAGCAGGGGCGAACTGGCACGGGGGGGCAGGTGGCGATTGCCACCTGGCCTGTAGATCATAATGGCCCGTTGGAAATTTATATGTGCTGTATTTAGTTTCTTGCACTATTAATAAATTATTAACACGTTTCTCTAATTGGGGTCGATGTTAGGTTGTTAAAAAATTCTGTTTTAATTGAAGTGTTTTACAATGAATTTATCATTTTTTTGTCGTAGCATGAAAGTGCTGAAATACAATGATAGGCGACGCACCTCGTGTGGATTGTATATTTTGTTACTTTTAATTATCAGCTGCAATTTAAAAAAAAACTGTATGGTAATTGATTTTCGAGAAAGGAGTACTTTAAAATGTTTTTGTGGTGCACCTCAGAGCTACCCCCCCGGCACCTTCATTACTACACTAATACTTTAATGGCTTAATGGCCCTTAAGTACCCAGTCCGCCCCTGTGTATAACCTTCCTTTTTTACCAAAATTCGACTACACCAAAATTTCTCGGGAAAACACTTTTTCTTATTAATTTGGGTGAGTAGAATCCAAAACAATTCGTACTTTTTCGACCAGGCTTCTCAATCAAAAGTTATAGACTAGAAACCAATTTCGAAAAAAAATTCAAAGGGCTGTAACTTTTGAACTAGTAGCCCAATCTTGGACCTGTTTGAAATTATGGATTCTACAGGCCACATTCTATAAGAAAATTTTTTTCCGGGTCGATCTGAGACAATTTTTTTTTTCGGGGCTCAAAAAAAGGCAGTGTATAACCTTCCTTTTTTACCAAAAATCGACTACACCAAAATTTCTCGGGAAAACACTTTTTCTTATTATTTTTGGTGCGTAGAATCCAAAACAATTCGTACTTTTTCGATCGGACTTCTCAATCAAAAGTTATGGACTAGAAACCAATTTCGAAAGAAAATTCAAAGGGCTGTAACTTTTGAACTAGCAGCCCAATTTTGGAACTGTTTGAAATTATGGATTCTACAGGCCACATTCTATAAGAAAATTTTTTTTCCGGGTCGATCTGAGACAATGATAGGCGACGCACCTCGTGTGGATTGTATATTTTGTTACTTTTAATTATCAGCTGCAATTTAAAAAAAACTGTATGATAATTTATTTTCGAGAAAGTAGTACTTTAAAATGTTTTTGTGGTGCACTTCAGAGGTAATCATCGTAACTGATTTCCATAACCAGAAATATAAAATGCATGGCATGTGAAAAGTACACTACATACAAAAAATCTCCCAGGCACCCTAAATTATCTAAACATCCTGTACCTCAAATTAACACCACCCACACCTGTGGAAAATTCCATCTTAACTATACCTACGTATAAAAAACTATAATATGCCGTAATTGGATTAACACCCTTAATGATAGTGCTAACCCTGATGTCAATACAGGATGAAAATTAATTAAGCTAAAGGAATTTTCCTCATAACTCGCACTTTCTATAAAGTAATTGAAGCGACATTCTCTGTGAAATTTCTAAGTACCTGAGAAAACTACGTACGCGCTATCTATAGCAAATAAAAACTACGCCCAAGTAGGTACGGTCACTTCCTCAACTGTTAACTTATTTTACGAACATTGCGCCTTACAAATTCAAATTTATTTATAAGCAAGTAATGCAAAACAATTACCCTACACCCTATGCTAATTACAGTAATGAGAAAGTAAAAAATAAAAGATACATTTACCTATATTTGCCAATTAAACATATACCACGAAAAGATATGTTTTGCCGCCTCAGCCCCCACGTTCTCTTTCTCGCTAGAGCTGAGAAGCATGGCACAGATTTACACGAACCTTCGTTTGAGTTGCTGCACTTCCCGCGAAAATATAAAATATTGGGTTTTTCTCGCATAAAAGCGAAAATTATTCGAATTTCAAAACTGCCATTTTTTTTAGTATCAATTGATTTTATTTAAATATTATATAAACTATTTCGAACATTTAAAAAAGGTTTTTTTTGACATTATTTTGTTGACAGTTGACCTCATACTATACGAATTTATTTACAAAGCCTCACGTTCATGCTAGAAAGGGAAACAAAAATCCAATTTAAGGAGCAGCACAATTCAGTTCCAAACGTTAATCGCGATTGGAGATTACGTAATATCGTTAATTTTGTAGCACATAACGTGGAAGTTGTCGCAAAATTCAATACAAGACAAGTCCAAGAAAATTGGTACGTATAGTAAGTTGTATCTCATCCAGATTACAAAATTTAATTCTAATTATTGACGCACACAATGTGGGAGTTGGCACACGAGTCAGCAGAAAACGAGCACAATTTAGATGCAAACCTTGGTAGGGATCGGAAACCTTTGTTATTAGCATAAATTAAAAATTCCGTATTACGGTTAATTTTAACGTGCCTACAAAAGCTAGAGCACAAAACGAAATTCGATTGGAAATGATGGCGTTAGGGATTAAAAATTCTCCGTCAATATTGATAATCACCACAAAAACAAGCACAAATTAATGTCTTCAGAACTTTTCGGTTTTTGCATGTGGGGCTACAACTTAAATCGCTTCATTTTTCCAGATTTCATGTTATTATTACGTAAGATTAGGACAGCCTCTCATCTTGTGTAAAAAAATTTAGGACACCTTCCTTTCGACGAAGCTAGAAATTGTCGTGCGGACAATTTGCACCAATTCTATTTGCCCCAGGATGTGAAATGCAAACTCAAGTAAATCGTAAACTATAAGATATAAAAAGAAGCAGAACTTTACGGCCTTTCAACTAGACATTCTATTTAAAAAGTTAAGTTTTCGTTATTTTTGTAAATGGACGAACGCCACTGAATAGACGAGCTTTTCGACCCCGTTTGAACATAAAATCAGATACACAAGAGATGGAAAAACATCAATACGTGAAGATTTTCCAATCAAACAGTATTATTTCGAGCTTCCCAAAAACTACTAATTTTGGATGTGTAATGTGTGCAGGATACGAAAAGTATGAAAAAAGGGTTGCTGTAAAAAGCTCGCCTTGAAAGACCTTGTATAGTACGTTAACAAGGGAGTTGAGAATACAAAATTTCTGAAATGAAACTCAATTTTTGTTAATTACTGGGATAAAGCCGGAATTTAGTTAATTTCCGATTTTAAAGTCGGAAATGAAAACAATAACTGCATGTGGCCCTTCTACTCCTTCCTAATGAATACCCTAATAAAAACAAATTATTATTAATACCTTTTGCGCTCGGAATATCAATATTTTTAAGCTCAACGAACTCGAATTGATACATGTAGGTAGCTATTTCAACTGAAGTGGTTTATATTTTTATTGACTAAAATTGCGTAAAATTAAAGATTTCGAAGCGAGCCAATTATGATATTATAATTGACTTCGTAACTAAGAGGTGTCATGAATTCAAAACCAAACGTTTCCCGGGATCAATACTCCGTTAATTCGCGTACTTAAAAGTAACAGAGTTTCGAGCCTTAACTTATCTTCAAACTGAGAAAGTAACTTTACTATGTAATGAGTTTGCAACTTTAATGTTTCCAAAATTTGATGGTGTTTTAAAACCCGAAGTTGAGATTCTTTGAGTTATCGTTACAATAAAAGTGGCATAAGCGTGAAACGAAAGCGACTTATATAATTAAGATGGAGTCGAATTGAAAGTGTTTCAAAAATAAGTTTCAAGCGCGACTCACATTTTAAACGGTGTCGGTAACGAGAATAAAAAGCTGAAACGTGATCAACTCTAGATTTAATTCGTTATTTATTGGGACTTCGGTTGGCAGATTACACGAATTGTTTTTTCTGATGACTTTCCGAGGGGATGAGGTTTCTATATGACTTCATTTTTAAGAAAAGGTTTAGTTAAATGTAGGTGAAATTATATGCAACAAGGTGGGGAACCACCCCCACTAATCTATGATTGTGTCGCCCTTTGCGTGACTCCATGCGTGTGCCACTATGTGAATGCGGTCACGACACTCGAACATTACACTTTTACAAAATATTCAAGTCGCCACTAAAAGAAGTCTTTGTAAATTGTGCACTTCCATAGGTACATAGAACTAAGGTAGACCCGTTTCTCTGATAACGAGTTGAAAAATTATTAAGGAATAACCGCAAAGGGTAATTAAATGTACCTTACTGTTAACGAGAATATTTTAAGTCCAGACGTTGACATTTTTCTGCTCTAAGCCTAGTGACGCTAAATTTTATTGCTGTGGAAAAATGACCATCTGCGAGCGGTTTAATTATGAGGGGGAAGATTGCGTGTCACGGATTGTAAAACCGGTTGGCAAGTTACCGTGTGGTCATTGCGCTAATGGCAAGGTGTATTGGTTAACCCTTGCTGGAAGAGATTTATTCCTTGATAGGAATTAGAGTGTATTGCTGTAATCATGCCACAATGTCACCTTCAAAGGCAATCTCCTACATCTTTTTCACGATTTAGCTCATATTTCTTAATCTCCCACAAACTTTTTCATACAATATTTTAAACGCTACATGTTATTAATGGGACACGAAACTTGCAATTACCTTTACGTACCTACAACGAAATATCGACCATGCACCATATTGCGTTCGTTAGTAATACAACACATCTAAAACCACCACCAATTTCCAATTCAACCTGATATTAACATTCATTAGGCGATGTTCTTGCAGTTAAATTTAATGTTTAGCAAAAGTAAAGGGAATAACACGAAGTTACCGTAGTTCACCTAAATAATAATCGTCTGCCATGGATTCTGAATGTTAACTCTAAGACAATATCCTCTGAGAGAACCGAGTGCGTTGATCCGCTTGTTTGTTTATCAAACCTTTGTATAAAATATGCATTATTAATATGTAATATGAGATGTATACATCTTTACCTTACTCAGCAAAGGCCCCGCCGATTGCAATTGCTATTCAATAGTGTAAAAGAAGTGAGACCACTTGGATTTCGAGATTTCGCAGTTTTGGACTCGACAATCTGAAAGGGGGGGCGCAGCTGTTTTGAATTTTAAAAGTAGTAAGTGATCGTTGTTACCAACCCTTAATAATAAATAGCCACTTTGCGTTACACAGAATAAATGGGGCATTTTCAAGGTGGGTCAACAGAAGGAAGATTCTACTTTTTATACGATTACAATATCGTCTTCTTGTACACCATATAATACGATGCTCATGCGAACTTATTGCGAATTATTGTAATTTATGTTGTTAGTTCAATTTATATTGCCTGTTTGTAAGTTTATACCTTATCATATGCTGTGACAACCCAATATTACTTTGTAATCGGTATGGGGATAAATAAAACTAAACTAACTTGATGGTTCTAAAGTTTCTGAAAAGTCTTGAAATCGTTCCCATTAAAATTAATGCACACGATCGAAAAGATGAATATTTTCCTGTACATTTGAAATATGGTACATCCTAAGTTCTAAATTAACCTCCGTTGCGGAAGATTTAAAATTAGTGTGGCGCATCAGTCTAGACCTTCAGTCCGGATCTAACATTCCACGAGAAAATTTGCTTGTAGGCCAGGCATATAAAAATCGTTAAAATCGCAAACTAACGAAGAGTGGTTTTTTTAATAAACACAGAAAGTGATACACGAGTACAATTTCCAAAATTTTCTCGGCGATTTGGATTCTACAGGCCAAAAAACTAAAAGGATCGCCTATACAGGGTGGTGAATAGTTTTACGCAGGAAATAGTGCCCGTCAAGTTACCGCTTTTGTTTAGTGTAAAATACCCAGAGAGGCTCATTCCAAGTCAAGCTACTATTACGCGCATATTCGAAAACTTGAAACATTGCTTAATAATGGGCCACTTTCACAGTTTTTATTTATGTGATAAATGTAACGACGGTGTTCAGAATAACAACGAAAATTATGCAAATGATAACACCTTTAACGTTTTGGCCTCATTAGCTGAAAATCCAAATTCAAATTTGCGGTAGATTGCATCCAACGTAGGTCTCTACATCATAGACGTGTTTTCAGAAAAGTTTACAAAAGAATAAATTTCTGTCCTACAAATTTCAAAGCCATCAAGGAGTACGTAAAGGCGATTGTGAAAGACGAGTAGCGGTAGCTTTCTGTTTCGAAATTATGGAAAGGTGTAATGAAGAAGAATGTCACAAGATATCCAATTATGAATTAGCAGCAGTTCTAATTCGCTGTTCTAAATATAATACTTTTTGATAGAATTTGATTTGTTTTATAGCAGACATTCCATGGCATGACAGATATTGACGTAGTTTTTGTATTAGAAAATTCCATGGCATCACAGATTATTAAAAAAGATGCGAATTTTATTTTTCCAATTTTCCGTCTTTATTATGAAAAAAATTGAAAACTAATACCGTTGAATGACGTTCTCTACAAAAAACCTCAATACATTTTTGCTCTAAAATAATTTAGGGAGCCAATAATCGCATATCACCACCCTGTATAGGTGAAGATCCCTTCTACACGTCAAAAGCTATAGATAAAATAATTTTGAAAAAAACCGTTCTACCATTCTCGCCTTAATAGATTATATACATCAAGTAATGGAGTGCTTCGAAAATAAATTGTAAATGACAATCCTGTGGAAAAAATCTGACAGATACTTTCAGGAATATCCACGGTTAGAGATTAATGAGTGATTGTCCAGAAAGTACGAGGGATTATTTTTATATTCCCGGAGTGGGTTATTTTGAATTTTGATGCAATTTTTCATTATGGTGTTTTTTTATCACATATGCTTTGGTAACTTGCCTGGCAATTTACAAAACAATTGCATTATCCGTCAGTTTATGCCGAAATGAATAAGGGCTGTTATAAAATTCATTACAAAAAAAAGTAAAACCTCCAAAAATGTTTACGGAGATGACTTCCCTTCTAAGTCAACTATTTGTGAGTGGTTAAGGGCGCTCTGTTAACGTGATCACTTCAGATGTGAAAAAACCAAGTGCTTCAGTAGGATTCAGAATCCACGGTTTTCGGAATTTTATACGAGTACCTTGGGATAACAAAGGTTATGGTGGCATTTTAAGGACTCCAGTCCTTACAAGAAGTTTAAAGTCATCCCTTCTACAGGAAAAATAATGGCGACCATTTTTTGGGACTCTCAGGGAATTTTACTAATTGATTATATGAATAAGGGCAGTGCGGTAAAGGGAGAGTATTATGCAAACCTGATGCATCGCCTTAGAGATGCTATTAAAGTGAAGAGACGCGGAAAACTGACGGAAGGTTTCTTGTTGGTCCATGACAATGCACCACCAGTGCACAAATTCAATAGCCGCTGTAGCTGATTGTGGCTGCGAAGCAATTGAACATCGGCACAGTGTGTAAAAAACCTTGGGGTTGGTTTAATGTGTTGAAAAGAAGGGGTCTGCATGCTTCGTCACTTTTTAGAAAATGTTTACCTCACATTCCGTACTGATGTCATTTAAATCTGATGCAAGGGAGTTTAGCTTCCATCCCCTTCATGATTTGGAAATATTTCAACGTTCATTTTCTGTTCTGTAATAACTCGATTTACAGACAGCTATTGTCTCTGCCCGAAAATGCCTTTAAACGGAAAATAAAAATATTAATTAGTGAGCAAAATTTAACATAATTTTTTGTTTCTTTCTTTCTGTTGTTGGTTGGAATTCTGCTAATTGTTTCGATTCGTAGAATCTATGTGTAGGAATATATACTTTATGTGTCAAGGGGTACAGGGGGAAGAACAGGTAACCGAATGGTTTATCTGGCCCTGAACCTATTGACTATGGTGTAGGAACCAATTTTCCTAACAAATAAAAACCATTATTATACACGGAGAAAAATGGATTGTTAAAATCATATAGTAAAAATTATAATAATGATATTGTATTAAATATGATCTTAGATATTTAAATATATCCAAGAGCAAATAGATAATAAACATTAAAATATAGTTTATTAACGAAATGGGTTTATTATTTGTGTATAATACAGTTTAGTATATAACGCATTCTTAAATGAAAACCTTGCGGTTGAAAGATTGTTAGTTTAACAACCCATATAATAATTTTTAACATATGATGTAATCGTAATGATGCTGAATCTGCAAGATAAGCATAAGCTTATTTTGAGAACAACCGTTGCAAAGGTTGCATTAAATTATTAAAAGCTCTGTATTGTATATTGTATGCGGTTTTTGTTCAGTCGACAGTCAGTTCAGTGCGTATGTGTATGTGGCTCGCAATTTTGGTGAAGTTTATAGATGAATTCTATACCACTTATAATCATGAGTGATGTTCCAGAGATTTTGAGGGTTGGGCCAATACAATATGGCAGTATAAGTACAACAAAACTGTATTATATTGATTATTATACCTTATTGTTGCAAATATATCATGATTTTTGAACTTATAATTTTATATATTCGAAACCAATATGTGTGTATCCTGATTTTTGGTAAAAAATTGTCTCATATCGACCCGGAAAAAAAATTTTCTTATAGAATGTGGCCTGAGAATCCATAATTTCAAACAGTTCCAAGATTGGGCTACTAGTTCAAAAGTTACAGCCCTTTGAATTTTCTTTCGAAATTGGTTTCTAGTCTATAACTTTTGATTGAGAAGTCTGATCGAAAAAGTACGAATTGTTTTGGATTCTACGCACCAAAATTAATAAGAAAAAGTGTTTTCCCGAGAAATTTTGGTGCAGTCGATTTTTGGCAGGGTGTGTATATTAGTTGCAATAATCTAAGTTACTTATTAATACAAAGCGGAGATGTTAATTCAACTACTCCCGTATTACAAAAGCATGCATATGAGATGGTTGCCGTTACATACATTTTTTTTGTATGAGTTAAAACAATATATAGTAAAACTAGCTATACACTTGCAACAATATGTATATGATAAATTTTATAATTCTTCATAGGTATCCCTATACGTATTATATTTTTTGATAGCTATTATTATATTTTTAATTGCCTTTAACATACATTTTTCTTCGTGTATTATATGATACTCCGAGGAATTTGTTTGTTAGGCAACCTTTCAGAAATATTGGGCGTTTCTCTAAAAATTGCTATGCACGATTCATTAAACGCATATTTTTCAAACCTTCTGTGAATCCCTAAAAATACTTGTACCATTTAAAGAATCTCTGAAGAGTGAGATCTAAAACATTCCATTAGGAGTACCTGAACAATTTTTGTGCAATCTTTACAATATAGCTCAAGAATCACAAAAAATTAAATATAACCCCTGAAGAAGGTGTGGGGAAATTGGAACATCGGTTATTCTTTACTCAGTTACTTTTTTTTTGAAATGGTAAGAAATATATAAACGCTGAACGAAGAAACACTGTTCAGTACCGCATTGTTACTAGAAAAGTGCTCCTAGAACAGTTGTAGGTAATTAAGCGCTTAATATGCTAAAACTACTGATATTATTGTGTATCATATTTTTTGGGTTCTTCAACCAACTATTAGCTTAAAAAAAATATGCGGTTGCGTTTGCGTGCTTCGTTTAAACTCTATAATTTTTCGAAAGTCAATAATAACGAAGCCAAAGGCATCAAACGGAATAACGAAAAAAAATATGTTTACGCTTCATCGACTAGCCTTGCATTGTTTCCGAACATCAAAAAGGGCATTCACATGAGCACGAAAATTGCAATTTTTTCCCCATTTAACCGACTCTCTATCTCTGCTATGTCCGAGATCGGTGAAGTGTGTATGCAGTATTTTGGTTGCATAAATTACAAACATATTGGACTTAAATGGGAACTAAATCAGTTTGAAAATCTAAACCGTGGCCTTTCTATATGGGAGCTGAGAGGGTGAGGTGAGAGACACTTAACGCCCAGTTTTGGTCTAAAATTGATCGTACGTTCAAATGATCGTATAAAAACAATGGAATGACAGAAGTCGGTAGTTAAACCTTATACGTATAGTCCCTTCGCCCTTAGCAATTTGTAGGAACAACCTCATTCTTGTTGTAATATATGTCCACCTGAAAACAGTAGTCCATTGTTAGAATACTTTCAATTGCGATTAATTCAAGAAAGAAAATGCTACTTCCCGGCCCTTTGTCACTTCTAATGAGAAAGGATAAATCTGAAATATGTTTTCGAGTGAGAATTCTAACGTTGGGTTTGAAGCGGAAATCCGATACAGAAATTGCCCCTTAGATGCCATGTTTTATATCTATCAACTAAACAGTAAAACGATACAGCGCAATTTGTAGTGATTTTCGAGAAAAGGAGAGTGGAAATTGATACGTTTCGAGAAATAAATATGCCTACGCAAAATTGTTGCATGGTTTAAATCCTGGCCTTGTATTTGGATGGTTTTCGCGTAACTCCAAACGTCCGAGTAAGATAGAATTACGGGTAACGAGTTAGCGTCGTGAAAACTCTTAGTCAATCTCTCAGGGTAACTGCAAGCACATCTATTGAAAGCGGTGTAGTAATTGGTTAAAGTATATCCGAGCTTTACGGGTATTTGTTAAATGTCTACGCAGTTAAACGAATGCGCTCTCAGGGTAATACATTTACCTTTAAGAAAAAACCTGGAATGGATTCCCTTGAAGCTTTCAAATATATTGGAGCCATCTTGAAGTTTCCCAGTGCATCTGATTTTCTGTTTTATATCGTACTCTAAAAAGGATCTAGAACGCTCAGGTTTCATAAAAACATAATAATTCGAACATAACGTTCCTTTATGCTCGTGCAGTACTTATATTGATTTCCGGGTTAAAAAATCTTTCTGCTTTGTAGAAACTTCTTAGTGAAAATGTCAAGTACAGGTTTGCCGGCGGTGTAAGCAGTGCTAGAGCAGTTCAATGCGAGGCATATACCGTAATACTAATACACCACTTGCTAAGCCTTTGCATACCGTTGCAAGCCATATTCATACCTGCGATTATCTACCTTTTATTCATTACCAGGATTTATTTTTTTTGTTGAATTTGAAGGAAAAGTATCTTTAAGTGGTATTATATAGTGCATTTATTCGTGTACTAGAAAATTTCCTACGAAAATATTCATAACTTGCATGATTGTAGAAAATTGTAATACGCGTTTGAAAGCAGCAAGAGTGTGGCATGTATATTTTCAAGATTTCATGGTTTATTTAGCAAGCTTTTCCTTCGATAGAATGTTCCGTAAAAAGTATCAAAATGCAGTCGATGTAAATAAAAAGTTCCGTTATTACACAAATCGATGATACATTTTAGAAATATTTACGTATCTATTTTCACCAGAAAACGACTTGGTTAATTGGAGACCCTGGAATCTGAAAAAACGCAATAAGCATAAATATCATCAGCAAAGTACTAAACTAAAGTACCATTCACAAGTAAAAAGCCTAACGTTTTTGTAATATCATAATTCATCAACAAGCGTTTGTTTTTGCAAATCTCCAAAATGATTAACAATTCACCTTTATTATTTTTTGGCTTAACTGAGGAATAATTATCTACTCTATTGTTATTTTTAAGCGTAAGATACGAAAATTGAAACTGCGATGGATATTACAATGCAAGGTCCTTTAAAAACGTACTGCTTTCCACTTTGGGAAATGAAACTGAACTGAATGGGACTTATTGTATTTTCACACTCCGATTTTTGATGAGTTAGTTAACAGCTCTCAGTAAAAGCACGGATTTAAATATACATCTGTTGTAAAAATAGAGAAAAGGAATTTAAAAAAAATATTCAGCTTACCTCGCCAGCGAATCCATCGCCATAGAAAAACTTTTTAAACAAACGCCAAAAATACATTGCTAACATTGTTTAGCTTTGTATTTATGTTATATAATTGGCGAATTACATAAATATTATAATCAGAGCTTGTTTTTTTAAACCATTTTGGAATAGCCGCGATAAAATGTCACATTCCGTCTTTTTATTATGAAGTAGAAGCTGTTCACGGTTTTTGACTAGACCGAATACCACTATCTTGGTTATTCCCAAAAACCATCGGAAATTAGAGCATACCGTAACGTGTCCTTCAAATATTGTTTTTAGTGAACGTATATAAGGATAAATTATTTCGGGAGAACCTTGTTGGTAATATACACAGGATGCAACATTCAAGTGGGTTAAAAAAATTAGTCTATAAATCGGACCAAAACATAGATTTTTTACCAATTAAACCGAAAGTCCAAAATTTTTCAATTACAAGCTTCAAAGTTTCTTCTTTATTTTTTTTCCTTAGCAACCAAAAATGCAGATGCTAGCGGCTTTACCTACAGGTCTTTGGGCTAGTGTTTGGGTATGACCAACATTCCTACTACATGATTTTCGAAGAAGATTTAGCTCTAAGCATATTTAAGGCTTTTTGATCATAAAAATTAGCAACAAAAAATGATCAGAATTTCATAAAAATTGATTGGTATACGTCATATGCGAAATAGAGTTGGGTCTGTATATACTTTGGCATGTTGATATTCCAGAAATGTATAGTTTTCTGAATATCCTCTTGTCATGCAGATGGCACAGGTTCCAAATAAAAGCATCATGTCAGAAAGTGAACTTCACAATCCTATATCGACTCTGGTTTTAATGAGAGCTTATACTGGTAGTGGCGAACTTTTCCCCTCTTGTGCTTCGTTTGAAATACAGTATTTTAACAATTCTATATACTTATAAGGAAGAAACACGACGAAGTATGAACTCTGGAAAAACCCTGCGCATCTGTTTGTTCACCCCCAACGTAATTAGAGTAGGTACTATCTCAGCGGCCCGTAATGCTTTTTCGAGTTTTGAGTATGGATCTTGCTCATCGCCCCCCGCTGTGACATTGCGTGTTGTTTTTATCTCCCTTCCCTGGATCTCAATTCGGATTCAGTACAATTTCCTGTCAAGAGACTCAAGAGAAAGAGTCTTCACTAATTCTGTCACATTTTTAAAAAACTATCGACACAATTTTCTTTTCTTTGCAAAGTAATCTACAAGAAAATATGTAAAGGCACAGTAAGCAAAGGCATTCGACTCCATTAAGACATCTTTAAATTGAACATCAAATTTAATTTAGCTTTCGACCGTTTGATCTTGATTATAGAAAACTCTTTCAAAGAAATTTTTATAAGTAACTAATCAAAGTTCGCGGCATGAAAGCTTACGCCGTACGTTTTGTGAAACTTTACGATAAATATCTGAAACTATACGTTGTTTATTGCTCTCCAACTTTGGAAGAGTTTTCGTAGATTATATGCGCCGATTGTTATTTATTGCTTATATTCTTAGGATCCTATAATTTAAATGCCGCAAGGTAGAAGTTTCCTACGTGTGTTATAAATTCTTACTCAAACACACGCTGTGGTGAATAATAACCAAAGACATGGAAATACAACTTTTTTTGTCATCGGGGATGTATCCAACCACTAAATTCAAAGTTAAACGAACTAAATTTATTAGACGATACCAAGGAATTGGAATTGTACAATTATTGCTTCCTCTTGGTCTTCGCATTAGTTATACGATACTCGATTGAGAGGGTAGAGCTATTATACAATCGGCTCGCCCTTATTTTACCTCGTGTCCTTTACGACTTTAACTTGCCTGAAGAAATGTAAAAATAATTTGAATCTCAAAGCCTTACGTGTGCTTTGAGCATAAAAACTTTCTACTTTTTTTCCTCGGTAAGTTCTTTCTCAATAGCAAAATCCAAACCGTTTTTTAAATATTCTTTATTTATATATTCATATACGAATTTTCGTGCATAAGTGAACGTTCTGTCGTAGCGACATTAACTTAATACAGCCCACGTTTCGTGTGACTGCTGAACTATAATGGAATGCTCGAAATGTGAATCATAATTCTGAAAGGCGCGGCGGTTAACTTGAGGAGAACTGTGTCATCGAAAAAGGCGAAAGATCCTTCATTTTTTGGAACTTATGTTAATGGCCATTTTACTACCATGTAGCATGATATTGATAAAGTCAAGGCGTATAGAATATCACATAATGCGGAAACCAATATTTATTAATGGGGAGGGGGAGAAAAAGGACAGGAGCGGTGGGATAGTGTGTACAGAAGAGAGAAACAGGTATAGAATTTCAAAAATTTCCCCTACGAAAAATCGTATGGGACTCTTCGTACCTTGTTATGCTTTATATATTTAGGTACCTTTATAATTTTATATTTCCATTATGTCTGTCTCTCCGTGTGCACGATAACTTTGTTTAAAAAAGCCCAATCGCTTTGAAAAGTGATACACAAGACTTAAGAAACGTCGCTACGTAGACTATCGGGCCAAAAAGTTCGAATTTCCGGTGATGTTAAATCTAAAGATTTAAATTTAAATAAAGCTATTGGGTCTCTATTATTTGCTGTTTGTGTGAATTTATTAGTGCAGGCATCGTAAATAGTCAATCTGGTAAGTGTTCTCTAAATTCTTGGGACATTCTTTAAATAAAATTATAGCTGATTGTGCCTCTGCGTTTTTGCTATATCGGAAGGCAGGAACTACCCACATCCTTTTACTTTTCAATTTTGGATTTTCTACCCGCACGTGAAAGTTAATGAGTTTTCCATTGCAATATAATAGAAGTTACTGTTCATTTTCGGACAGATTTTTAATTTAAAATGGGAAGTAAATATGAAATAAAAGCTAAATTGTTATCGGCTTTTTAGTTTTGTTTTTTTATCAGCTAGATAACGGGATTTTCTCCAATTTGTCGACAGCCAATGCAACTTCATTAAATGAGTCTTGTCTGTGTATGATTTGCTTTATAATTCTTATAACGTAGAGCTTCTCAAGAAATCGATAAAACTTTAATTAAGTAGGTTTACTTACTTTCAACTACAGCAACGTTTGTTGTCTTACCAATTTGTTGTATATTATCGACTGGTGGACCGTAATTAGGTATGGTTTTTATGAAAAGTTGAGAAGATGGCATTCCATAATAAGCAGTTACATATATGCTTTCGCAAATTTCGTACTCTATAAGGGTCGTAATTGGCGGATGATTCCATCTTTATTCACTGACTCTCAAGTAACTTACTATCGTGCAACCTACACTCGAGTCTCGAAAATGAAGAAAAGTGAATATTTCGTTTTTCCACCGTAGTACACAAATTAATTGGATGCATAACATAATTGTCAGTTTATAATTTCATTTCATATTTCATAAAATGCCGCATCTGTCCGTATGTACCTACGTGCGTGTTTCGAGGTAACGGCTCGACAGATTTTGTTCAGATTTTAGATTTCTATATTAGGCGTACCGAAACGAAAATAACGGGCCGGATTAAAAAAAAATTGGAAGGCCGCGACGGCACCGAACTTTTTTTCAAATGTCTCTGTAAAACTGGAATCGTTCCCGATGCCATATAAATTACATAGTTATTTCTGGACCGTAATTTATGATGTTGAAAGCTATCGTGCGATATCAATATTGCTGTTTTTTTCGAAAATATTAGAGTTTTCTGGAAGATAATAACCTGTTGCATCAAAATCAATTTGGTTTTAGAGAAGGAAACTAAAAAACTAAAATTTAATTCCATTTGGTTCGGTTTTACAGTTATCTGTAGCGCGAGAAATCCAAAAAATTTTAAATTCTGCATTGAAAAAATGGTGTGGTCTTAAACAGTTACCTACCTCTAAACACCATAGCATATTAGGCAGGCATCCATATTTTTTTGCGACGGTAGTGGCAAATACCTATATTTAAGAACTATCATGCGAGTATGGCTTGCTAGTACCTTGGCGCACATTTTTTTCTACACAACAGTTCTGACAGATTTGATTATTAAAAGAAGTATGCTGATATTTACATTCCTCCAGCCGAACTTACTGCCCAGTTGAGAATAATTGTGAAATAGTGTGTTTACATTAGGAACAAATTGCGTGAAAAAACATCGAGCTTTTAGAAGCTATTTTTGTCTACGCGAGGATCTCACCTCAATTGCAATTTCTTTAATTCTGATGGGGAACGATAGATCTTACTTCAGTTTCTCCACAAATACTTTTTTTATTTTTTATTTGTTTAACCAGACACCATACATAATAAAAATTCCAATTACATGGCACTGGGGCTCTGAACAAACATTAGGACTTAAGATCTAATTTGATTTATTAATGCATTTAGGGAATCGTGAAAAAAGTCGATATCATTCACTTTCATAGTATCTTATACTACAGTAAAATCAAAATGCAAATTAGATGCTGCGGAGGATTATTCTAGAATTAGAGTCCAGCCTTTGTATGGGCCTCTGGGTGACACAGTGCCTAAATACCACTAAAGCCACGTTCAAGTAATTATGAAGTGTTTCACGTATGTTGTACAGAGCATATGGTATTATTGATGTACTTGGCTAGCGTATACAAATTAATTTTGAGACAATCTTATTTATAAATATAAACGCCATTAAGCAATCTGACCGTTTGTTAATATATAAGCAAGAATAATATTTAGCGCGGTTCCGATCAGTACACGGTCAGTGAGGTATTGTTTTACATAACCACCGTAAAAACAAGCTACGCTTTAACATCTGCTGTAAAACACACATGCCCATTACATAACGACTCTCCGCAATGTATTTAGGAAGAACATTCGTGCATATCTCACAGCAGTTTGGCCGCAAGTTAATCATATTCAAGTCCGAATAAATGTTTATTTATTTCAGAGGCTGCTAACTTATACTTTTGGATAGCGTGCTACACGCCGTATCGATCGATATAAAATCCTCGTCGTTGGGTGTACCTTTAATTCTAAGTAAATACGGTCGATAGGGAAGGAAAAGATGGACCAAACTGTGTAAAGAATTGCACTACTATTTATCATTTCACCCTATCTATCGCTCCCAGGAGAACGAGCGCTAAGTAATTGTTTCCTACATTTAATAATACCAAAATGGAGTATAAATAATTTGATTTTGATTGGGAAGTAGAGTTGTTACGCTACTTAATGAATAATAGCAAAGTATCAACTGGAGTTTTGTGGGTATTTTTCACACCCCATGATTGGATACCATTGCAACAAATTTTTAAGGAACTTTTACACACGGAGGGTTGTAGTTTATGAAATTATAAGCCACAAGGGATGATAGCATCGAAGTTCGCTCATATGCAATCATTGTCCGTCTGAGCTCCCCTACAAGCTCAAAATGCTCTTGGTAACATATTGAAAGCTTAAAGGTTTAGAATTTACGTTTGCGGATAAGAGTCAAAATTTTGTTTCCGCCTTTGTATCTAACGCGATAGAACCGATTCCTCTGAAATACAAAAAATTCAAAATACTTGTCTACGCTTAATATTTAACATTAAAAAGTATCACAGAATCTCCCATAAACTAATAGAAGTCGATTGGCTAAACATGCTCAACCGTCGAAAACTACACATGCTGTGTTTGTATCACAAAATAATTTCAACCAAAACGCCACCATACTTATACAACAAAATAACTTACCGCACGGACGTACACCACCTGAACTTGAGATTCAGAGGCAAGTTAAGTATACCAGTCATTAAAACAGAACTAGGGCGCAGATCATTTTCCTACTGCATTGCACATTATTACAACGATCTCTCTGATAATCTCAAGTTGTTACCTTTATCCAGGTTTCGGAAGAAAGTAAAAGAACACCTAAGTACTAGTGCTACAAAGTCGAACACATAAAAGCAAACATTTCCATCTCTTTCTCGCATTTGTTTTTTTTTCCATGATGATTATGTTATAGTAAGTTTAAGTTTAAAGCTGTATTTGTACATTTTTAGTATGCCACCAACGAGGTTAAGTGTAAGAGCAGCTAAGAAGAATTACTTCGAAGCTGAACTTCGCCTCAAATTTTCTATTAATTTAATGTATTTTTTTTTCTGAGTGAGACAATAAAGTTAAAGTTAATAATGCATCGGTTTTCTTAAAAATTTTTCAGAATAGTAAAATAAGTCTAGATTAAACCTTTCAAGCGCATGGTAACTAAACCTCTTGTTCTGTAAAGGATAATTGGAAAATACACTAACGTGGTGACGATTTTATCCTTTTTCTAATTAAGTCTATAATTAATTCTTCGAAAAAACCATTTTATGCAGCCTTTAATAGTGCGTAATTCTTTACATAATGTGCATACTTTCGATGTGAAAGTGTAATTAATTAGTCCTTATGAACGTAAAAGTTATAAAGAACTGATGTCTGCTCTGATTCGAATCGTTATTTATATAGGTTTCTTAGTGCTACGGTTAAAATCTGTATCTATTTCTTGAGAAATGGAAATCAATGTCATCGGCGGCTATTTTGAATTTAGTCCTGAGGGCGAACTAATTTTTATATCGAGGATGGCATCATCATCATCCACCTAACGAATTCAAACTTTGGAAACATTAACAGTGCATCCGTACAAATAACTTTTCGCGATGATCTTGATATAAAATCACTTTTGTATAAATTAAAAGATTTCATTTTTCTACCCTTCTTACCAATAAAGACTCGAAATCGTGTGCTAGATAGCATACTAGACACTCATTTTCCACAGGGACTTGCTGTGTAAAAATTGATATATGGATTCTATTTTTTCTAAAGCCAGCTTGTTCAGCAAATTTCCAAATAATTCTTTGATATAGAAGTCTCTATAATCAAGACTTTCAACGAGATTTTTGAAGGGATTATGAAGAGATGAAGAGATTTTGAAGAGTATGTAGCAATCTTTGTGAGTTTTGAAGATTTGGATTTCCTTTATTTTTTTCAAAAGGTTCATTAGTTTAGGTAGGTAGATTTAGACTTAGATTCCAAGTAAATATCCGCTGGGTATGTTTCTCGAAGCACTAGTCTTTCAACCCCTAAACATTTTGAAAAGTTATATACTTTAGGAAGAATTCATTTCAAATTCATGTCAATTTGCTTTTGGAATTGTGGCTATGTGGAAAATTATTTATTCAGTTCGGAGTGAAACAATTCAAAGATCAGGGTTGTAGTCTTTTCTCCAAGGGGGTAATGAAGTTTTTTCTTTTGCATTAAAAATTAAATATACATTGTGCATATCCTGCCCATGATGTTAATGTATTTGAACTGTTTGTTATAAATTAATTTACCATCCAAAATCTCCTAGAATGATATTCAATAGAAATAGCAGTATGAACGTGAGAAAATACCAATTTAGTGATTACAGTGCATATAATGAGAAACGCCAAATGAGCTGCGGGCCAATTAGCGCGTGTGGTAATATAATGTGGCGAACTATCAATCCGATGCATGGTACAGTGAGATTGTATTATTCCTGAAGTTACACTTTATTATTAAATTGGTTCACCGTAAAATGTCACCCTTTATGTTAAAATATGTATTTATTAAGGTGCCGGCCTATACGTACTTCTTAAAATATGTAATTAAAATATTCAGTTGCTGTGCATCGGATATAATGCCAATTTCCACGTCAGAATCGAAATGAAATCATTCGAGAATAAAGGTAATCACGTACAAAAGCGTTATAGTGTAATGTCACCAGTAATTGAGGTATTTTATGAGCTTCTCGACGGCGCCTATTTATAGGACAATTTGATGTTTAATTGGCAACGGTGTCTGCAAATTCCGTCACGTTATTTACAGTATAAGTAGGGATGACAAGTGAAAATCAATATTTCCAAACGATCTTCGATAAATAATTCAAATTTCATTGATTACTACAGTGTGCAATGTGTAAAAATAGTCCTAGGAGATCCCTTGATATCCTCCGAGCTCCCCTGAAATCCACGAAGATTCCAGAAGCTCCGGAAACCACTTAATTCTTGATAAATCCACAAAAATTAATTTTGCAGATATATAGGGCACGCAGTTAAAAGTGAGCTCTGGAAAGATCATGATAGTGTTGTATAATTGCTGTTACGTTAATACAATTGTTTAAAAAAACGTCGTCAAATATTCCGGATTAAAAAGACATTTACGCCTTTTTGATCAAGTTGATGTAACATTTTCAGCGCTTCGGCACACGAAATTCCATTTGCAATGCAAATTTTAAGACAGATTTTATATCTCGGACACATTTTTATTCTCCATATTTTCTTATAAACAAAAATTAAAAAGGTTCATGCTCTAAATTCATATTAATTCCTGGGCGGTAAATTCACTCTATAATAGAAGATTTCCCGCGGTGAATTCGGCTTCGAAAATTTGTAAGGTTCGCCGAGTTTATTAGGGCTATTTTGTACCGGAAATAGAAAAGAACTTTAGAACTGAATTCATTTTAAGCAAGTTTTCGCTGTCGATATTTTTCTGTAATAGAAAACAATTAATTTTATTTCGCACCTTGGAGCTGGCCACATAATTCGCACCCAAGAAAACTCGCTCCCGGAATTTGCAATAAAATAATTCGAAAGGATAAGTTTAACCAAGGAATTCGCACATTTCGGGTAGTGGTGAAATTCGCATAATTAGTATAGAGTGAGGGTGTTAAAATAACAGCACATTTTAATAAGTTAATGGAGAGTGGTGAGTGGCGAAAACTTCAGTTGTGAATAACATAAGAATGGAGGAAATAAGATTAAGAAATTTTGTGAAGAAATTAAAAGTGGACCGACAAAGAATGTTCCTATAAAATTGATAATCCATACTTTTGAGCTATTGTGTATATTAATACAGGGTGTTTTTTTGGGAGTTTTAGTTAAACGTTTCTGGGAAAATGAAATAGGTAGGTTTTTGAAAATTTTTACTTAGGAGTTACTCTGAAGGCCGAATCGATGTAAAATATTTTCAAAATGGGCGCACTTCCGGAAATACCTGAAGTAGCTAGTAACTTCGTTATTTTAAACGGCAGTCCCTATTTTTTATTGCATTTTTGGATTCTACGTGAAATTTTAGTTCTTTTGATACCTACCATTTCTGGTTTTCAAGTTATTTTGGCTTTAAGAAAAAAAATTACTTGAACACGGTTGTAGTTATGGCAACCCATTAATCTTTATCAAGTTCGGGTGCAGGTTTCCTAGTTCCACAAACGTAATTGAATTTTAGATATCTTGAGGAAGCTCCCCAATTATTTGGGCGCAAATTGTCCCGCAACTCTTGGTTGGTACTTTCTTATCTGTGGTCCATGAAGACGTTGACTATTTAATCGATACTCAACGCCTGCTAAAGTTCAAAATGTGTAACTTGAAAGTTATAATGTGGCTCAATTTTCGATAGGATGATATATGAAGCAAGCATCTTTTTTTAACAGGTTTTACTACTCAATTTCCAAGTGCAGGATTTTTTAAGACGTCATAAAATTGTAATGATACCGGGTGGGTCGTTCGTGTGCCCAACATTGTTTTGATTTATTAGATAAGTTTCGATTTTACGAACACAACTTGCAGCTTCATTGATATGGCACACATAATTAGTTTTACTAGACTATAATTGCCCATAATTGCACCATTGGCGCAAATGCAAAACAACACGCACAATGTGATTACAATTTTAAAAACAGTTGGCTCTGGAACAAGATCATTAGGTATGCATCTGATATATCAAAAAAAATCTGAATTAGAAACCCATGTACAATTCGATAGCAAAATGAGTACGTGCACGCAATTAACAGCCAGGAGACAGCAAACGGGGATATTGCTTCTCGTTTCAAATTAGATGTAACCGCGGCATCTCGAATCTGGACCACTAAATTGATTAATTAATCTCACCTGAAAATTTCTTGTTAACACTGTGAAGTAAATCTATACGGGAAAGGCAGCATCCGAGTTTAATTTTGAGGGATTTGGTAATGACACATTTAAAGTCGTACACCGAAGTTAATTAGTACAATTTTAACTGTAAGTTAATGTTAACAACAGTCGGTGACTGCGCTAAGTAGATTTGATTCGAGGTTATGTAGATGTACTTATACTTAATTAATATTTCAGGTCCCAATTTAAAAACTGCGATTGCGATTCTCAACTGTCTGCTCGCTCGGCAACTGTGCTTCGAAGATCCCTCTTGCTCAGCTATTCTGGAAATTATTCCGCGAGTTTGTGGACCGGAATTAGGTGAGTTACTTTTGCATATTTAGATTCTAATCCTCAAATTATGCTCTCTTATAATTTGTAATGTGTACTATGTAAATTACTTTGAAACTGGAACCAGCAGCGTTCTGCAGTGTAGTTTCAATTCCATGCCGTACGTACGCATTTACAGAGTTAAATACTATCTACAGTGTTGTGCAAATGCATATACAAACGTGATTCGCGTTATCAACTTATCGTCGAGGGAAACTTATAACAGTTAACACACACTTAGAGCCGCCGAGGATGAGAGAAATATCTAACGTGCGAACTCTGATGTTAAACTTTTTGGAGTAAAACTACCACCTAAAGTGTTAAATTACGTCACTATTAGGAGTTTCCAAAAAAGCTGTATCGATTCATCCCTTTTATAAAACGGGTACATCGTTATAACAACTACCTACGGTACTCCAATTACCTGCGTTTGGGAGGAAGATCTCTTTTAAATTAAAATCCCGGAACGATTCCATTTTTAAACAACCTCTTATGATTTTCAAATATTTAAAATGCGGAAATTCATCTTTGGTGTAGCATAGTTTTAGTATAAAATTTACATGAGAAACATATTCCGAATAAGTTACATCAGATTAACCACATATAAAACAACCCGGATTTATTTCAACGTTCCTATTTTAGTACTTTTATTTTCTTCTGCTTGTCCGGACTCGCAAGTTTTCACTCGGTTTCTAATTTGTGTCTCAAGTTAGTTTTTATTGGCTTCCTGTTATCCCTTCCCTTGTCAAAAAGTTTTCTGCATTGAAAGCTACATGCTCCCTTTTTGTTTTTCATTGCTTTAATAATCTATAATACCCATTACGTGAACCAAAGTTTATCGATCACACTCGGACATGACTACTGAAATGTTTTCGTCCAAACTTTTTTTATTTATCTAATTAATTAATTAGGATTGAGGAGAAATAAAACTGATATCCATCATTTCTGTTATTATCTTCGTTTTGCTTAGGTTTACTTGTATTCCGACATTATATTATGTAGCTCTAGACAGAAATGGAATTGTGTAGATCAGTCGAATCGTGAGGATTGCAATTTAGGTAACATTTTATCTGGAACACTAGATATATCTTCAAAACAACATTTTATTAAAAAAGCTTTTTATGGTATATCCAAAATTTAAAAAATTTTACGATTACCTACAATGAAGATATGGCTGTTCCTAAAGCGACAACGGCTCGATTTGTGTTCTTTAAATAGCATATAAGTCGCTTTTTTCTTAAGGAAGTGTTCGTACCTACAGGCGCTACTAGAATTACGTTTGAAGACGTTTTTAGAAGCCTGAAAAGCTCCTTCGTAATTTTTTGTTGGTCATTATTTGCAAATTTTAGTAAAAATCAGGAGCCTTAGAAACTTTCTTATAAATGTGTTTGGAGCGATTAGTAATCTTTTTAACTTAAATATCTTTTCGGAAACATTTTTGGAACTGGTTTTCTTAGAAATACACTTCTTCTTGAAAGTGGTTACAAGAAACTTCAAAAATCTTATCTTATCGCAAGTTTTTCTATGGAATCTTACTAAAATCGTAAAAATCTTTTTAGAAACCTTGGAAAGCCCTTTAGAGGTCATTGAAATCTTTAAAATCTTGCTAGTAATTTTCTTAGAAAAATCTGGAGCAAACTTTCTACTGTCGTAAAGGTGGCAGTAACATCACTATCTCTACAATTGTGGGAACTTTGACTCATACATTAATTAGTGTTTTTAAACTGCTGCATTTGAACAATTACGTTCTACTAACGATATGGATTGCATAAGCCACCAAGATAAAGTGGACACTATGAGACAAGCGTGTTAAATTCTGGTCGTCAATTACTATAATTAATTATAAAGTTCATGATAATATGCGAGGAGGTACCACAACAATCAGCCTTGTGATGTATCACTAACGTTAATCTTAACTTGCAGGTTATCTGTAGAAAACGTTAATTTGCCCATACTAAATAACGCAAAAATTTTGAGAGTTAACCTGCACGTTAAGTTTGACGTTTCTGGGCAGGTTTTTTCCCAATCTATCTATAATGAAATGTTTTTAGGGAACAAAAATCCTAAATATCTTACGAATCCTTTTGGAAACATATTTAAACCGCGGAAACCTTAATTTTAGGTAGGCTTATCCTAATTGAAAAAGGGTTTTTTTTTCTTTGGAAGTCCTCTTTGAAATGATTTTAGGATTACCCATAGAAATCTTCCCGGATTCTGAATTACGATAGGGTGGTGGACAGAGTCCACGCGTACATAGGCCTCAAATTCTGCCCCTTTGTACTATCTTCCCAACTAGATTCGTTCGAGCCCTCTACTCAATCCATCTCACACTTGAAATGAACCTAAGGATGCTGGAAGGGGAAGTGGCTCTAATCGTAACCATGTCCGGCCAGGAGACCCTAACATGGATCGTCTCAGTTGGACTAGAGCGGGACATTCACCAAGTATGTGGTGTGTCGTCTCATCGTCTGTGTAACATTCTCTACAAGATGTTTTATTTATTTATTATCCCTCTCTTGTTCTGGGCCCTCAACAAGCTTGCGCCCAATTACAGAGTGGCCCGCATAATGCTTTTTAGAGGTGCCTCTTCGGCATGCCCTTCGACCCATGCGAGCTCAAGGGTCTGCTTGATACTTGCTCTAGGGTGACCAATGCGAAAACCACTTTGACGAATTCTTCTAATTATAACACATTTAAAAATTATTGACACTCTGGAAAGGATTTTTAACGGGACTCCGTCTTAAGACGAAAAAGATAAATCTGCGCAACAGATTCCAAGACAGAGGTCATCTTTACCAGAAAAATTGACTTTTTTCATTCTTCAACAATTGGGGTAGATCAAACCGAACAGAATGGGCTGATAAACCACAAAAAAGCACATTTTTCTTTATTTCGTGAATAACCAGGCAAGACAGAGTAAAAAACAGTATTGTCAAAGAAGTAGGTCATAATCATTGAGATGAAAGAAACCAACTAATCACATCTGTAGAATAAATGACAATAGGCAGGTGAAACGGGAGTAGAGAAATCCAGGACAAAAGGTAGACCAAGGAATAAATGAATAAATTTCCATTTTTCCGTCTAGCTCTCGTGATTTTGTTTTCATTTCAAATGTAGAAGTGCACGTATTGTATATTATGAAACTTACTATTAGCTGCAACTAAAAGAAGGAGCTTGTAGGCGAAAATAAGCAGCTATATAGTTTAATTAGGTATTCAAAATATTATCTGACAAAAAATTCAACCCACCGGAGACCTTATTGTCTTTTATTCGCACGGGTTTTTGGTGAAAAAAACCTCAAAAACCAAAAAAAATAAGCTGCTTACATGTTTCGACGTCTTGAACATGAAGTCATTAACAAGGAAGAAGGTGGAGAATGTAGATGTCACGGCGAGATCAAAGAGGGAAAGAAACATTTTACAGCAAATGCCCTCTTAATCGTTACCCGAATAATTTTTTTAAGAAACAAAGAAGAAAGAAATTTTAAATATTTATTGATCCAGGTCTTTTATAGCACATATAAGCTAAATATAATTTTATTATGCACAAAAACTACGCGAAAGGCCATTTCGCCTCGGAAGCGCTTTTCATATAAAAATATAATTGCAATAATATGAAGACTTCTTGCAAACGTAATTAAAATTTTCAGTAAGCGTAAAACAATTAAATCATGAAAGGATGTTTGAAAAGAAAGTGTAACGTAAAACCGCGTTATTTACGCTAAGCCTTTGCTTTTTATCGTTTTCGGATTTGAATAACATTTCGCACTCGAACTGAACATCATAACGAGTTCCCGTTAACCTGAAATTTTTTATTTGGGCAGGTGACTATTGGGAAACTGCCGTGTAATTGCCTTTACGGCGAATTAACTTTTTACTCGAGGAATCTGGACGAACTACACGTTTCAGCTGGTTATCGCTAATTAATTTAGTTTTTGTAAAATCTGTACGTTCACTCATTAATAAAAATCTGTGGACTAAAATTAGTTAAGTACCTTTCATAGTTAAAATTGAAGGGTTAGCTTCTTATGGCTCATTCACGGTGATTTGTTTTCTCATTTCCGTGTGTAAAAGATTAGAAATTAACTGCGCCGAACAGCTGTGAGGGAAATTCTGTTCCATAAGAAAAACCAAAGTGTAGTTCGCTTTAATTTCAAAGTTCTTGTCAGAGCCTTAGGCCGAGCATTTTTGTTTTGATTATAGTTTAGGCCTCTGTGATTGGTAGAGATAATAACAATGGTGTGCTAACCACAAGTTTTGTACAATAACATAACCTCCCTTTTATTTCATCGACACCGCCAACAAAAGGACTTTTCTTTTTTACTGCCTTCGACATTAGTTAACACGCCGTAAGAGATCTTTTGTTTAAAAAGGGAGGCTATTTGCAGAATGACGTTTCCTATACTAATAACGATTTGAAAATGTATAGTGAGGGATGTAACGTTTGTGTTAGTTTTGTTCGATTGCACATTGACTGTTCGACTATTATATGATTATGGAGAAATTCTGCTGTCGCCAAGCTGTATTGATCTTTTGAAAGCCGTTTAATTATTAAAGACTTTAGTTATAGATGATTGTCACTATGAAGATAAAAGACATGTACCTATGTGCAATTAAATCACTCGATTTCTATGTTACTGTCGTCGATCCGATTGAAACCAAGAGCTTCTTATAGAATTAAGTAACCTTTCATGCAATGTAACACACGGCCTGATCTCTAAGCTTTAAGGGATGTTAAATGTTGTGTCCCTTGACATTGTTTGGGCAACTTTTAAAAATACATATTCAAATTTAATTCACCAACTCTGTACCTACATATAATTGCGTTACCATCGACAGATCATGCTTACACGCAAATCCACCCTAAATCTGCACTTTCATTTCGTGCGCGATGTCAGCTGGGCGTTTTGAAATGCCCATAATTTTTTATTAATTTCGTTGTTTGTGCTGCTTACTTCACGGAGTCTTCTTCTTCACAGGGAATTTAATTATCCGTTTTCTTTGCGAGCTACAAATGGTAACAATAATTCACAAAACAAGTTGTATAAAGGATCGTACAAATGTGGGCATATGCAATCCCTGGACTCAGTCCCAAGTTACCCCAAGCTTACATGGTAAAATCCATGGTCATTGTAGACAATCCCCATAAAATGCTTATTTTGCAATATGTTTTGATTCGTTATTTAGCGAAGTATCTGAAAATAAGATGGCGCCAATTCCGCAAATACCGGAAGTAGCCATCAACTTTTTTCTTTTAAATAGGGACCCTCTATTTTTTCTACATTTTCGAATTCTACGTCAAATTTGGAGTACAACTATACCTCATATAGTTGACCCTTTTATTTTAATTTCATAATATGAAAAGAGTCATATGAGAAGACAAAACCACACAATGAAGAATCCTTCAAAATAAAATTCACGACATATTAAAAAAAATTTTAATTTACGGATTTAATGAGAGAATCTCCACAATAGATATCAATTAAAAGTAACAAAAGTATCGAATATCTACATTGACGTTTTAAAATGCGTTCAAATATTCCTACCTCTTGGTTTAAACATGTTTCTAGCCTTTTTATGACATTTCCATGAGTTTTCCTTTGGATCCGTTGAGGTGTTAATGGTGGTTGTAGCATAAACCATAACTTTGATAGTTCTCAAAAGAGAAAGGTCTAGGGGCGTAAAATCGGGTGAACGCGCGGGTCATGCATAAGGGACTAAATAACCGATGGTGAAAGGCACTCGCCAATTCTTCTAATGGAATATTTTCGAGCACGGGGCCTAAGACATTTTCAGAATATCCAACTATTTTTTAATTGTAAAATGAGTAACACAATATTCGATTTTCTTTTATGGCACAAAAATCATTAAACGACCATGTTATTTGACGGTGCACTTCACGTGTTGCTTCCGGATTTCCATTAGACCAAAAATGAGAATTATAGTGATTGCACATACCATTTTTAGTGAATTTTGCCTCGTCAGACCAACTCACATCACTTAAAAATCTAATTTGTTCTTGAATTTTTACTAACTAACACGTTATAACACGATGTCCTTGTATACTTCCATGTCCTCTTTTCTTAGCCAGTGCTCGTTTATACATAGAACGTCATAAGCATGCACTATAATTGATTCTATTTCCTAAACTTATTTCTCAAACCTTGTACATTATTTAAATGCATCATATTTAGACAACCAGTACAATTTGCCTGTATGTATCCCAGAGATATTGGCTGTTAACAAGGCGTGATTTTATTTAATTGATTGGGGTAATTAATATCTTTTCCTTGTGGACAATTAGCATTGCAACGTCAGGTTTTACTGAAAAACTACTGAACTACTACGCGTACAAACAAACACTCTGTATAAGTTACATTTGGATTTCAATTCGAACTGAACCTTTTAAAAACGATCTGACGTTAAAAATGTTTTTTTATACGAATGGCATTCATATTTCAGGAAATGAGCATTAAGATTGTATAGCAAAGCATCGTAAAAGTGATTAAATGCTTCATTAAAAGTACAGACTGCCGTTCTTTAACCTTTTAAGAGTTTCGTTATAAAGTTTTTGGTTATAATAATCTCCATAATGTGTCTACCATTAAAATTATCTGCGTGTACAAATTAGGTAGGTACACTTTCAGTACGATTACTTGCAACACCTTTTCGCTTATAGCACGTATCCTACTTGTCAAGAAAGATAACTAATGCTTTATACAAACTGTGATTTTAAATTTTGCAGAGAATATGGGAATAGAAGTGAAATTATACTTCAGCGTAACCCAGCTTTCATTTTATTATATTTTGTAACAAAATGTTAAAGAAATTTGTTTATACGTATTTAAACTAATCTAAATCAACAAAGGTTCACTATTTATCTTCGGGTTTAGGTCGTGGCCCAATTTTATTGTATCGGAAGGTACTCATCTCCTTGTACTGCACCACCGAAGCGATATTTTTAAATTTGTTGATGAGGTTCTTTTACAAAAACTAAAACTTTTAATTGCGGGGCTTTTCAGCTCATTCGCCACTTGCTGCCCGTTCGAAAAGCGTGCATAGTAGAAGTGGCGGCTTTTCATAGAATATGGTAGCGTTAGGGAACCTATCTTTTTACAATAACCACCCTTTCAAGCAGTTCAATGACCAATTTTTGGAAATCTTTTCCATTTTCGCGTATAGTTCTTTGATGCATGACTACATTTACGTACTGCGTGATTTTTTAAATAAATAAATAAATAAATTTGTATGATATAATAATATCCTGTACCCTCAAAGTAGGAGTTGTAATGGTCAGTAGTTTTTCTTATGTGCGCCATATGATTCTTCCATTTATACAAGCTTTTCTTTACTACGATCACTTGGAGAAGTATATCTGTGTTTAACAACACACCTTTAGCGTAATTTTTCCACGTGTGTTAATAATATACGTATATATAATAATAAATAAATACATACTATGGAAACTGGTTTAACTTGTTCGAGCAGTTCAGGTTTCTATTTCTTGTTCTTGAGTATGTTTTCTGTAAATTGTTCAAATGCTTCGCCCTGTTTGTTTCGTCGCATATCGCATGTATGTATCTCATGAGTCCCTTTGAACTTGATAGGAACAATGTATCAATCAAACCTTCTAATTAGCAATACGATTACCACACTAATACTCCACTAGTATGTATGTAATAGTAACAATGGAAAGATCTAAGGGTTAGGAACAGTAGCTAATGCCGATTTTAAAACTTTTAAGGAGAAAATAAAATCTTTAAAAGCGTTGGTCGCGGGGTAATAATTTATAGCTTAATATTTGCAATTTGAGTGCATCGCTTGTTTCGTAATACCTACCCATCACGTTTCTCTTTAATTGAATTTATTGGCAGTTTTATATTTCATGTGTCAATTTTCATTCCAGCTAAAGTGGCAATCGTTTGATATGCTTCATATTAGTGAGCACTTATTTATACGGCATGACTCAGAAAATGGAGCATTTGCACTGATCTGCTCGTCTTTTTTCTTATGCGATTAATAATCCACACAATCCTAGAAAGATTGATATTTCATCAGCAGATCAGCAGTACCTTATCAGAATGGAACCTATGCTTTCTGTCCACACGTTCAGCCAAAAAATGGGCTAAGCCCAAATGTTTATTTTGCGAACAGAATGCTGCCACCTAGGATTTTGTTGTCCGGATATGTGTAGTAAAAATCTAATAAACCTAGAACAAAAACTGAAAAGCTCTGTTTCCATCCAGTTTTAACAAAGAAACTAAAATTTCCATCCAAAATATTTCGTCCTGTTCTGCATTTGCATTTTGTGTAGAGAATGTTCATTGACTTATGTACTTTTCTTTGAGATCCACCGAACGGAGAATGGATATTGAAAAGAAAGTACTGCAAGAGAAAAATTCACGAACTGTATTGTAACTGCCAAAATTCATAACCACAATTTGATTTCCACTACGCTAGCGTAGGCCAAATTACTGTCAACTGAAGAACGTCTGAGGATACACACGTTTGCAATGAATCCTGTTGCGTATACAAATTTCAAAGCGAAACATGTAATTCCGAGTTGTTAATCAAGTTACATACGAGTATAATAGATGAAATCTTTGTGGCACAATACGAGAATTGTAAACAAAATTTTCCATGCTACAATGGGGGGTGACGTGAATAGCTGTAGATATTTTGTGGTAGAGATATAAGCGAAGTTATTTGGTATACTTTTTGCTGTATAATTACGCCGGTTTCATTTTGAACCCAATCCAATTTCGATTTTCGCGAACGGGAATTAAAAGTTAAGAAGTACCTTCGTTCTTATTTAGGACAACTCTCCATAAAAATTTATTGGATAAAATTTAGTAAAGGAGTCAATACAAGACGTGGCTAACAAAGATGAAATTTTCAAGACGTTCAATATCAGATCGCAGTTAATTGCGGACATCATCTTGATGTATGTCATTTACAGTTTTTCTATCAGTTAAAGACTGTAACAAAGCGGTGTTGTACTTTTATCTATAAATGGCACAAGCCCAATTAGTAGGAGAGGAAAATCTATAATTACACGTAAGAAATAGAACATGCCTTGAAAAGGACTGCTGCCAGAGTCTACTTATGCTAATAGACAGGATAAAGAATAGGAACAGCCCCGCGAACGGAATTGTATTATATTAAGAGCGAAAACGTCTTTGAATTAATTTTGTTTATTTTAAGAAGGCGCGACTAACAGAAATTATGCATTCTTATGTAAAACATTTATTTTGAACAACATTCGACTTTACATATTTCCCTCGGGTCACATTTATACACTTTTGACATATTAAGGTGACCGCTTAGGAAGTATGCAAGTTCGTATTCGGCATCAAGAAACAAATTAAGCTATCCGCAGCCCTTCCATTGCAATTCGAGTATGTTGATAAACATTATTGAAATTAGTTAATTATTTTTATAATAAATACCAAGGATAGGCTAATTGAAAAAGAACTAAGCACCACATGGTCATTTTAACTAATCTATGATTATGAAAATAACTTTTTGGTAAATGGTAACTTCCCAACAACTTTGAAAAAATTGTCCCACGGTATTAAAAAATCCACTAAAGCACTTGCTGATACCACTTCTAGAATTAGGAATAGTTAATTCCCTAGGTCGTGTAGCGAGTCTCGCTACTCTTGGTCTTTAGATTCAACATAATTAACATCCCCGATTTTGATCAAAAGTTCTAGAATTTATGTCTTTATGTTGTTACCACCTATCTTTAATCCTTTAAATTTCCTTACCGCCTTTTCTAATAATTTTTCCGCATACATGTTGAAAAACACCGGTGACACTTCTTCAGTTTCTTCCCCTTTACTCTGCCCAACACCTTCTGGTTTTGATACATCGATCTCTCCAGTCTATACCAATGTCCCTCAGTACTTCCAACAATACTACCCAATTGACTGTTTCAAATGCCTTCTCCCGATCTATGAAGTTCTATTGACGTCCACCATTCGTTTCTGTATACCATTCTTATACACCCAACCTTTTGTCCCTCGTCCTTTTCTAAATCTAAATTACTCATCTCTCATGTATATCTCAATCGTACTTTGGATTCTTTCTAATAATATTCTTCCTAAATCCTATAGGAATTTCTAGGCAAATAAACTTGAGAATGAAATTTATTGACTACTTCAATTAGCAATAATCGTAATACACGTTCACAGTTCGGTTGTTATATACTCTCTATAAGAAAAAGCCCAAGTAAAGACTTTTATGGTTTCTCATCGGTCATTATTAAAAATAATATCGACCAATTAATCACCCCAATAACTAAATTAATTAACCTTTCCATAACGTCGGGATGTTTGCCACGAGAGTTGAAAGTAGCTTTAGTCATTTTCCGTTTTTAAATCAGGAGATGCTCAAGATCACAGAAACTACAGATCAATATCAATGCTACCTATTTTTTAAAAAATTTTTGAAAAAATAGTTCATACTCAAATAGCAGATCACTTTGAATTTAACAATATACTAGATAAGCACAATCCAAGCTTTGAGTAAATTTGTAAATAACACCCTCGCTTGTTTTAAAGAAGGTCTCTATTCACTCGTAATATTTTTAGACTTATCAAAAGCATTTGATAGTGTCTCGCATAATATATTACTTAGTAAACTGGAACGGATTTATAATTTCGACCAAAACAGTTTAAAACTTATTGAATCATATCTTTCGGATAGGTCTCAATATGTTATAAATGAAAATATCATGTCCGATAAGCTACATACCAAACGAGGGGTTCCTCAGGGATCCATATTAGGACCATTGCTTTTTTTAATCTACTTTAACGATTTTCCCCAATATATGAAGCCACATGCCGACTGCATCCTGTATGCAGATGACTCCAATATTTTCTCAAAACGGGAAAATTTGGATGAAGTTTTAGCGACCAAAGAAGAACTAACATCTCTGGCCTCTACATGGTGTATAGCCAATGACCTGATCCTAAATAAAGGAAAAACAGAAGTGTTACTAACTACGTTAAGGCATCACACCTTTGATAACCCTAGTTTTGTAAAATTTTTAGGGCTAGTCATTGATGAAAAGCTAAGTCTGGCGGCACATACTAATAGTATATGTAAAAAAATCAGTACCAACATATATGTTTTACGAAGACTGACCGACAATGTGTCAAAGTCAATCTTATTAACAGCATATTATTCGCTGATACACACGTTAATAAACTACAGCTTATTAATATGGGGTAACTGCGCCACAGCCAAAGATGTCTTCGCCCTGCAGAGAAGAGCGATACGTATAGTTGACTCATTAGGTTATCAGGAAGAATGCAGAGACTCCTTTAGACAACTGCAAATACTAACCCTGCCGAGTATGTATATACTAGAATGCATACTGTATGCCAGAATTAATACAGATAATTTTAAAACCCATGCAGACATACATTGTCATGATACCAGAAACAAAAACAATATTAGGGCAGCTTACGTTCGACTATCTAAGACGCAAAGTAATCACCAGTTCCAAGCTAAAAAATTCTTTAACCTTCTACCAAAGAGTATCCAATCATATGATATAAAAAAACTAAAAGTAACCCTTAAACGATACCTAACATTAAAAGCATATTTTTCCATACAAGAATTTGTATAAGTGAAGGGTTTTAGAGAACCAGAGTGATCTTAAATTTAAATTGACTATTGTATTAAGTAAATAGATAAGTACATTACATATGTTATTTAACTATAAAAACTTGACGACTGTAAGCGGTACTGTGCAAAACATGAAAATATATTATTATTATTATTACAGAGTGGCCCAACGAGAAGTACGCAGACGGCTTTTAGGGTATTAAATTTAGAAATTTCGAAAAATCCTCGAACACATCAATTTTGTATTCGAGGGGGACAACTTTTGGAATACAAATCACGAACCCAAGTCTTCACCCCTCTACCTAGGGAGCTTAACCCTTAAAATTTTAAACGGAATCCTATGGCAAATGGCACATTATTTGAAAGCCAATTTAATCGTGATTACTAATCTGCTTTGCTTTTTAAATTCTATTGATTCGTTTCGGAGATAATATTCGCATTTGAAATGGTTTTTTCTAAAAAAAACCAAAACAAATGCGATCTAAGTCACCTTTGTTAAAATTTTATTTTGACGCTTCAATTTGTTTGTTAAACTTAAGTGAACCTGTCAGTTCGCCGAAACGAATCAATGATGAACAAGATGGAGAGGATCCAGTACACAATTGTCACATTCGGTACAAATACTTTTGTTTGTGGGGAGCCCTTTACTGTTACTGTTGACAAGGGCTGCAATTCACACTGTAGAACACACAGTCGCTGAAACGTGTTTCGCCCTGTATAAAAATACGCATTTCGTTATCGTTTTAAATAAAGCGTGAAACTCTGTTCAGTGGACCATTTACATTTGTAAAACTGTGTACGATCTGCAGAAATAGAAAAATTGTGTTTTCTTGAAAAATTTATTTAAAGCTAATTTTTTAAACATTATATTCGAAACGAATGTGCTTTTATACAAGGCAGTAACAATTTCAGTGACGAAATGCATTTGGGGTATGTGAAAACGGTGATGCCACAATAGAAGCGGTCACGTTACCACGTACTGATTGGAAAAATAGTTATCCTCGGGCATCAATTAATTAAATTTCAGGAAAATAATTGAAGCATTCACTAATGAACGACATTGTAATTACGCTTTTTATACCGTGAACAGTAATAAAGAACGTATGCTATTGGCTACTGCAACCAGTGCAGCCCACAATTGCTTGTTTCCTTACTTCAGTTTTCACTTCAGCTTAAAAATTACTTTTAACGCTTTCTGTTTAATATTAATGAAATTTTTGGGATGTTTGCAGAATCTCATTATTTTTATTATACCTCACCTCTCTTAAAAGACCATCTAATACCATACTGAAAGTTAAACAAGCAATGTAAGACAATATGTCTACAGAAGCCCTTTGAAATTATATTTTTAATTAACCCTTATATTAATAAAAGCTTGTCTCCTTTTATTGCCTCCCGTTAAGGTTGTTGCTGCTCTTGGGATTAATACTTTATTTAAATTTTGCATAGCTGTTGCATTAGCATAAGCAAATGGTTGTTATTGTTACGTCAACACCGCAATAAAGTTTCGGTTTACCTGTAATAACCATGCTTATATTAAAAAGAAAACAAGCAAGAAATACGCACTGATATTTGACGGGTTTTAGCTGAATCGCTAAGGGTTGCGCTCACGGCATTTCGTTACGACTAAATTTATGGAGTTTCAGTTATTAATCAATTAGTTCATTGATTACTGTTGAATTTGTCGCCCACCCTATGGCCTGCTCAAACAAAATAAAAGTATGATTCAATTCTATTCCCAAAACCCATAACGTGTCGAGTTTCGCTTTTAACTATTACTACTGTGTGGTATTAAATTCTGTAGTTACACGAAAGTTTGCAAAGCAATTTTTAGAAAAGCAGACGAAATTTATTAAAATTGGAAACACAGAGGCATACTCTATTCCAAAATTTTGACCGCGGTATCTTTACTGGATCCAAAATTATGCGCTTAAAACGTTTTGGTTTGGAATGAAACTACTTTGATTCGTATGCGACTTGTTGTTGAATAATAAGCATTCAATGGACCTCCGAGAGGGTTGGACAAACTGACAAAATTGCGTTTATCTTTACAGAATGCAACGCAAAATGTGCACTCATACTGTTGCAAAGCTTTGCATCTCCTTAGAGAGAGTTACACAATGAAGGGATGTTTTTAAAAGCCCCTCTTGTGATTTGGGCCAGATATTATTTTCCTGCCTTTCTTCGTGTAGTTTATCTCGAAGATATATCTGCGTTTTCCATTAACGTTGCAAAATAATTCAGTCGGTTAAAGCTTGAAATTTTGATGTAGGGTCCTAGGGGAGCTTACTTGCAATGATGCACATACATGAATTAGTTCACAACCGATAATTGGCTTCCAGTATATCTAATGGGTGTAGGAATAAAAAATGTCATTATGATTAAGTACGCAACCTTCATAATGGTCACTTTACGTTTGATTTATGCCTCTTCCAATAATATTGAAGTTTTCATTATATTCTAAACGAGAGCTATTTATAATCGTTGATACAATTTAGTTTACTTGTTAAGTAAAAGTGATTATATTCGGTTGACATACATACGGAAGAAATGTAATCGTGTAACGTATAAAGTTCGATCGATTTTACCTTGACAAAGACTGGCGTACCTAACCTATTTCGTCGACACACAAAATGACTGAGCTGGAACCGTCCTTTTAATTTAAATAAAAATTGGGAGTAGGCAGACTATTCTAAGACAAACTACTTACTTGTAATATTAAATGAAATTTAAACCAAAGATTTGGTTATAAATGACTTGTATAGAAGATTCAATTTTTGTTTTCCATTTACTGTTTCATGCTCTGACGACACCGTCCACTTTACATTTAAGTTAGTGCATTTTGGTTTAAATTACAGAATTTTCTCGTTAAAGAGCAGTTTCTGGAAGAGAATCGTTTTCTATAAAACTGCACAATAAGGAAAACTCGGCGTCATAAAGAAAATACCGTATAAAAAATCCATAAAATTAGTATGTTAGGCGCTTGTGTGACCTGAAAGGTCCAAGCGTAATCTGATGTTTTTATACGCGTGATGATAATATTAGATGATGCTAAATTAATTGAATTCATTCCGCTTCAGACGCGAAATTGTTTATGGCATATCTTACAGCGAAACGTCGGTGTAATCGGCGTTTGTGTTCTGAAATTAGTTGACTGTTGAAAATGAAGACCATGAAGGAACGTTTCCGAAGGCTGATGCAGTCTGAATTGAGGGATGATGTTTGCACAATTACAGTTAATCCTCGTACGCTCTTTATTGAGGTGTACATAATTGCAGATCACACTAATCAACGTTTTATCAGGTGAATACTGGAATTGGTTGATTGACAGCTTTTGCGTTCCTTAATCTTCCGATTGTATTCATGAAAATGCAAATTATATGTTTAGACAATAACGTATGTAGCTTCCTATACTAATTATTTGCTCATCTTACTTCAAAGGACGAGGGATGTTGGGAGTATACATATCTGTGTGTGATCCTGTGTGTGCCATGCATACCGTATTAGTTTCAGCAGGTAGTTAATATGGTATTGGTATAAATATAAGAGCTAACGTTAATTAAACAATTCTAATGAAGGTATTAGTTGCATAATATGATTTTCTTAATTTTGGTGACCCTTCCATAAACCTGGAAAGAATTGGCATATTTGTTTAATGCCTATTCTATTATACATTAAGTATGAATTACTACTTTCTTCAATAGATTCAGATATAAGCATAAAGAAGGTGTAAAATACTTTCTAATGGGTGATTTATAATCCCCTACACAACAAAAAGTTACTATTCATACAAAAGTTCTTTGTTATGCTTGATTTCCATATTGATTTCGGATTAAAGAACGTGAAGTAAAGTAGAACCACTTTTATATAGTTCGTATATGGGATTGAACACTTTGTACTTACCGTCAAGTACACGTAGCACTTCAATATTTGCACGACTTACTACTCCTTTTTGAGTAAATGTAAAGCGTGTATAGAAACTGAAAAATTTGTATGACGCTTTTAAATTGCATGCGTATTCTTAAAAATGGATGCATATACGTCAAACGCCACTAACAAACGTTTTGTTTTACTATTAAACTTATGATGTGAAGGGCGGCTGTATTTGTCTGTCAATAGCAATTAGTTACTTTCAAATTGGAAAACGTTTATCGCTATTGTAGTTGTTAGAATGGTAGATAATGACGCTGTTTTGAAAACAGTAGACGTAGTTTTTAATGTAAATTTGGTAAAGTAAGACGAAACAAGTCCTGTTTGCAAACAAAGTGTGAATTGATCTTTGCCGTTCTCGAAAAATCGCGTTTGCAAGAACATTTTGAATCAATTTCCAAACCACTAATGCACTCCCATTGTTCAATCTCGGTACGAGAATCAGTGTATGCGAGGTGGTATACCGTCACTTTTACCAAAGTTGTAGACAGATGAGGAAAATCATTCGCTAAATATTAATTTATTTCATATCAGTAGGGAATGCAATACCGGGATTGCGGGATCCCGAAATACCGAGATCCCGCAGCATTTTTGCGAGATTAATCCCGCACATAAATGGAGCGGGATCCCGCGGGATTTGCGGGACTGCAGAGGAATTTGTCGACCAAGGGGACGACTCTGTTTACTTTGTTAATGAAACTGATAACGGCGAATTATTTTTTAAATAATTGTTAAACTTTTTTCGTTAAAAATGTACTATGATTCTTGAGGCACTTTAGAAGACTTTTTGTGCTTTACAGATACGGTTTTTTTGAGTTCTAAGTTAGGCCGAAGGTACTTTTTTGTTAAATATTGTGATAATTAGCGATTTATTTTAATACAGAAGTTAACCGCACAGAATTCCTTATTTGCCAATTTATTTAAAGTTTTGCGAGATCCCGCAAATTCCGGGATCCCGCGGGATTAACATGTAACAATCCCGGAAATACCGGGATTGAGATTTTGCTGCGGGATTGCAGTCCTAACTAGAAACCAATTTCGAAAGAAAATTCAAAGGGCTGTAACTTTTGAACTAGTAGCCCAATCTTGGAACTGTTTGAAATTATGGATTCTACAGGCCACATTCTATAAGAAAAAATTTTTTCCGGGTCGATCTGAGACAATTTTTTTTTCGGGGCTCAAAAAAAGGCAGTGTATAACCTTCCTTTTTTACCAAAAATCGACTACACCAAAATTTCTCGGGAAAACATTTTTTCTTATTAATTTGGGTGCGTAGAATCCAAATCAATTCGTACTTTTTCGATCAGACTTCTCAATCAAAAGTTATAGACTAGAAACCAATTTCGAAAGAAAATTAAAAGGGCTGTAACTTTTGAACTAGTAGCCCAATCTTGGAACTGTTTGAAATTATGGATTCTACAGGCCACATTCTATAAGAAAATTTTTTTCCGGGTCGATCTGAGACAATTTCTTTTGAGGGCCTCAAAAAAAGGCAGTGTACAATCTTCCCTTTTTTTACCAAAAATCGACTGCACCAAAATTTCTCGAGAAAACACTTTTTTCTTATTAATTTTGGTGCGTAGAATCCAAAACAATTCGTACCTTTTCGATCAGACTTCTCAATCAAACCAATTTCGAAAGAAAATTTAAAGGGCTGTAACTTTTGAACTAGTGCCCAATCTTGGAACTGTTTGAAATTATGGATTCTACAGGCCACATTCTATAAGAAAAATTTTTTTTCCGGGTCGATCTGTGACAATTTTTTTTGAGGGCCTCAAAAAAAGGCAGTGTACAACCTTCCTTTTTTACCAAAAATCGACTGCACCATAATTTCTCGGGAAAACACTTTTTTCTTATTAATTTTGGTGCGTAGAATCCAAAACAATTCGTACTTTTTCGATCAGACTTCTCAATCAAAAGTTATAGACTAGAAACCAATTTCGAATGAAAATTCAAAGGGCTGTAACTTTTGAACTAGTAGCCCAATCTTGGAACTGTTTGAAATTATGGATTCTACAGGCCACATTCTATAAAAAAAATTTTTTTCCGGGTCGATCTGAGACAATTTTTTTTTCGGAGCTCAAAAAAGGCAGTGTATAACCTTCCTTTTTTACCAAAAATCGACTGCACCAAAATTTCTCGGGAAAACACTTTTTCTTATTAATGTTGGTGCGTAGAATCCAAAACAATTCGTACTTTTTCGATCAGACTTCTCAATAAAAAGTTATAGACTAGAAACTAGGGAATGCAATACCGGTATTGTGGGATCCCGAAATACCGGGATCCCGCAGCATTTTTGCGAGATTAATCGCGCACATAAATGGAGCGGGATCCTGCGGGATTTGCGGGACTGAGAAATTTGTCGACCAAGGGGACGACTCTGTTTACTTTGTTAATGAAACTGATAACGGCGAATTATTTTTTAAATAATTGTTAAACTTTTTTCGTTAAAAATCTATTATGATTTTTGAGGCACTTTAGAAGACTTTTTGTGCTTTACAGGTAAGGTTTTTTTGAGTTCTAAGTTAGGCCGAAGGTACGTTTTTGTTAAATATTGTGATAATTAGCGATTTATTTTAATACAGAAGTTAACCGCACCGAATTGCTTATTTGCCAATTTATTTAAAGTTTTGCGAGATCCCGCAAATTCCGTGATCCCGCGGGATTAACATCTAACAATCACGCAAATACCGGGATTGAGATTTTGCTGCGGGATTGCATCCCCTACTAGAAACCAATGAATTCTTCTGTTTTCACTTGTTTCCATATTTTCCATGCTCCCCAGTTGGCTATGGACTATGGAATGTGCTAAGGTCGTTCAAACTGCCCCGGTTCTGGCTTACGTATAATGTCCTCCCTGCCCGATAGAGAGCAGACACTATTCCATATGTAGGTACCTTTTGTAAACTGATTGGTTCCCTTAGTGTGGGTCTTCCTCGATACGTCAAATACTACTCTCCGCTTGATGGCTGTTGTGCTAAACTCCTTAATAACTTCCGGGTGTGAGATGTATGTTCTCCCTTGGAATGGCAGCTAGTTTCATGTGTCCCAGCTGTAGATTGTAACCTTCTTCCAGTTTGTTGCTCTTAACAAATTTCTTCTCCAGTTGTAGTTGTTTTGTAACTGCCAATGGTTTGGTGGTAGTGCTCTTCACATTCTCCTTCTTGTTGGATCATTTTCACTACTGTTGGAATTTCCTCGAGTTCCATGGTTTCAGTGATGCATCCTCTTCTGCTGGTCGTAGCATGCTGACCACCGCTACCTCTTACTTTTTAGCTGACATCCCAGTTCTAAAGTCGCATCAGCTTCACGTAATCCTTAGCTCCCAGAACCACGTCTATAGTGCTGGCTCATTGGGCGTATAGTTAAGTATACCATCATTGTTCTTGTTAACCGACACCAAAAATAAGAAATTCAGTCAAATCATTAACATTTCTTGTCAACTTTTTATGAAATTAAGGGAAGCAGAGTAGAGGGCGTACTAAGGATATTTTATTGTTTTGACGCTGAGATAAAAACGTCTTTTTTATTAAAGGTTCTGGACAGCTTCTCAATGATCCTAAACATTCTATAAAACCTTGTAATAAAAAGCAAGAGACTGTTTTTAGTATTCCAGGTAAAGGTCTTACGTTTTGATTAGAGTTTGAGACTGATCCTTGTGGTTCTGAACTCATAACAAAACCATGGGAGATTTTTGATTTTGAGTAAACTGAGTAATAACAAAAATTCATTGTCGAGCGAGAGGTAGAATGTAAGCTTTGTATAAAATATAGGATGTCCAAATCTGATTCCCTTTTTCTTCGTAAGGTCGTGTCATTATGCTATCGTCATTGGCTTTGTACCTACATAGGGCTCCATCTAGCTGGAAAGGTTGCAGTGGTCACAACTATATTTACACAGTCTTTGATAAAATAGGAAGGAATCTGGTCAATCCCAGCCGTTGGTCTATTTCTTAACGTTGAGCTCACTTTCCTGATCTCCAAGTCCGTTTTGAGCCATTGGGGTGTTGAGGTTCAGGTACGTGTTGTATGACAATATTTGCATGGCAGTACGTAGTCGATTCTTGAAACGTGTAATGGAACCTTTATGAGATATCTTCCGGATTTTCATACAAGATACGCTCCTTTCGAATTTTCCTTGGTATTTTGGAAGTTCCTTTCTTGGCTTATAGAAACGGCTACAAGTTATGGAACCTCCAATCTATGATATTTCACGTGCTGTAAAAACTTTTACTTGCTTTACTGTTGTCAGTAATATTATATTGACATAGCCAAAGAGAAAGTGAACTTATAAGCCTTTTTAAAAATCTGTTACTGCTCTAAAAATTGAAACTCATACTTTAATACTCCCAATGAGTTCCAGTTTCAATATTAATAGGAAAGGTCCTCTGGTTGATTAACGGTTCCGCCTGGAAAAAAAAAGTTTGTATCAATCGAAAGAAAAAGTCAAAATATGAAATATGAAGTCTGATCAGACGATGAACGTGGTCTGCGTCATTATCGTTGTGTGTCTTTTAAGGTGCGTTTCGCGATTTATCGGAACAATATTTCCATTATTTGCTATTAAATTTGTACACCCATTATGTAAGCTTGGTTGTTCTGGGCATAATTCATGAAACTGCGAACGCCTTGTATACCTATACCTATTTTACCAACGATATAAGGTAACTCGATAACTCCTAGAAATGTGATTTTCATCGCTACGTAATTCGAAAATGGGTTATGTTTCTAGCAATGTAATTGCATTTAGACGATTTATGTTTATACTTTATGTAAACGTAAACCAATTTCTAAAATCCCGTTTCTATTATGAATTACCAACTCCATAAAATATGAAAGATGTCTGGAATATGTAAACGCATATTTGCGCCAAGGAAAACGTAAACTTCATTTGTTACACGTATACCTTCATCATATAAAATCTGTACAACCCCCGTTTGAAGTACACTGTATATTTGAGGTGCATGGCATTTCAATTGTGTAGTTTCGTCTGAAAAAATCGTATATTAAATTAAGCATCATTTAGTGCAGAAGGTCCATAAGCTTTCTGATTTGTGATTTAACAGTAACCGGTACAATGCTAGGAATACTAGTTTCAATAGAGTTAAGATAAAAGTTTCGTGAAAGTTATCGCGATGCCTTCTTATAAATACATGTTGTAGCATAAAAGTTAGATGAGTTAGTTTGCTATTTCTTTTTTATATATGCGAAATGGAAATGCGATTGTGTAGTATGCTTTCTGGCAATCGTTAAAGATTTTGACAGCATATTTTCTACTTAACCGGGAGATTGTTGTGGCCTAATACGTAATTCATAGGTTATTACGGTTCTGCATTACCTCCCTTTGTAAAACAAGGAAACCTCGTGATTTGACGCCTGTTCTTCCACCACTGGAAAACGATAGAAAATTCATTCGGTAGGTACTTCTCACTAGGAACAATACAAGTTTTGATGTCACTTGTATTTATATGTCCGAATAACAAATTATCGCCTTTATGCAGTACTTGTCCGTTCTGTCAAGTTTTAACCTGCAAAAAACTTTTTTACACGTGTTTTTGGAATACGAGATTCGGAAAGGTAGTGACCTTAAAAGTACCTGGAAGACGTTACGGCAATTTGGAATCTTATCACGCAAATGTAAAATTGCTAGTGAGCTCCGGGAGATAAACAAAATTAACGATTTTTTTTACACATTTACCAGATACTATCTGAATGGATGAAGAACGACTTGTCCAATATTACAGTAGGAATGTTTTAGGAGCGCGTTCAAAGCAATATCAGTTTGATACGGTTACTGAAATAGAAGTTCTGAAAACATTCCTAAGGCATTAAATCTAATTCAGTCGGTTGTGATGGTGTCAGTTTCGGCATGTGGAAGTTATCTTTGCCATACCTTTCCCTGATTATCACTCATATGGTAAAGTACTGTTTAATTCATAGCGTCTTTTTTAACTCATGGAAGGTGGCTAAAATTATTCCACTATCCAAGAATAACAATTCTAAAAGTTCAAATATTTGCGCCCCATAAGTATTTGGGCTTGTTTGTTTAAGGTGTTGGAGAAGGTAATGGCGGCCCAAATTAGAGTTTATTTAGATAATGAACGGTTACCTCCACAAATGCAGTCTGGATTTAGAATCGGATTTAACCCTGTCACACGTTACAGACACTATCATAACCGTCATTGACAACAACAACCTCTCGTTACTCCAAGGCTTTTGACCGTATTTCACACAAGGTACTTTTAGGGATTTTAACATACAGAGTGGCCCAACGAGAAGTATACAGAGGGCTTTTAGGGTATTAAATTTAAAAATTTCGAAAAATCCTCGAACACGTCAATTTTGTATCCGAGGGGGACAACTTTTGGAATACAAATCACGAACCCAAGTCTTCACCCCTCTACGTAGGGAGCTAAAATTTTAAATGGAATTTTATGGCAAATGGCACATTATTTGAAAGCGAATCTAATCGTGATTACTAATCTGCTTTGCTTTTTAAATTCTATTGATTCGTTTAGGAGATAATTTGCTTAAATTGGCTTTCAAATAATGTGCCAATGTGCAAATATCACTTATACGCTGATGGCACACCATTAATTTGTGAATTTTCATCACATGCGGTTCAAAAGGCTAGCAACAACATCAATTCAGATTTGTGGCAGATGTATCGGAGAGGCATGGATTAAAGATAAATCCACAAAAAATAGATCGTGTTCTTTAAATTTTTTTAGAAATTCTACTATAATTAGTTTTTTTTTAATACAAAAATATACATGTAAACCTTCTTATATCAATATTTTAATTTGTTTAAAGGTTTCACTTCAGTCCATCTGGGAAAGTGTTATTCTGCTGGTCACTTTATTGTTCACTAAACACTATTTGAAAGTAACCACCTCATTTTTAGTAAACGCTTGTTGAAGGAATTTGAAAATTACGCCATTTGCGTTCACATTTCCAGATTTAATTTTAATGATCATAATGTAAAAGGGTTCGAGTCGTGCACACGCAATTCGCATATAAATTAAAGTACACCTATACCTGAGTCGTCTATGTACTTGTACAAATGTACCTATTATGTAATATTGATCATCAGATAATCATTTCAATAGTTTAACACTGTGCCTTTTATGTTTAAAGGCCTTTTTATACATGTTTAGTCCCATTACGTAGTATCAACAAAAATTCCACATTAGCGGCGATAGTTAGGGGTTGTCACGAGTGAAATGCACTTTGATTTATACATGCTAATAGAACAAGTTCGAGGTTAAAACTGAGTACGCATCCACCTAGTCGTTATTTTTATCCACACGTATTAATTGGAGTTCCTGCAAATTTTTCGATTAAACCAGCACACTGCACGAAGTAATCGATAATAATCAGAAATTTTTACCAGAACAAAACTCCGCTAAATAACATTCGATATGTGATTAATTGAAATGTAAGTAGATATGCGTGCACATTGTAACACACTACAAAGAACCCACCCTCTAAAATAAATCAAATTATACGCATTGAAGTTTGTTCCAAGCTTTTAATACAGGTACACAACGACAAAATAAATTAGGTTGGAGCTCGTTTGACAACTGTATTATTTGCTTGAGATTTAGATTGAGTTAACTCAATTAATACCAATGTTATTAATCATTACAATTTACATGAGCTACCATAATGATTCGACATAAATTCACTGTAACTAATGGCAGAAAACTTTTACATTTTCGAGCTTGTAATTTAGCAGATAACTGCAAGTTCCATTATGGAACGTGTAGGTGATTTTTGAGTTTAATTTCCTGTTCAAATTATCGCCCATTGTATTACATATTTAATTTCTCCTTCAAATTAAAGTCAAAAGATTCCGTTGTAATTAATAAACAAGAGAAGGTGAAATAATTTGTAAATTCCACTTGCAAACAAATAATATTTGCGAAGTCTGGTAGATTAGGACATTTAATTACACCGGGCACAGAAAGTCAATTTATTGCTGTTGGGTACTTTCCTGATTTACAATTGTCAAGTTTTTTACCCAGACATATAAATATGGCAAATCATTATTTTGTGGCGTGTTACAATTGTTGCTTTTTGTAAGTCCACGCTTTGCGTGATTATCGCCGTATCGTCAGCGAATGTGGCTATGGATGCTGTAGTAGCTGGCAGGTCTGATGTGTAGATGTTAAACAATAGGGGCCCCACTTCCTTGGGGAACTCCAGCGTGTATTGCTTTAGTGTCCAATGTGTAAGAGTTTATTTTGACGGCGAAGGTTCCCACTTCCAGGACCGAGGAGATGATTGCTTGTAAGTAGCTTGGTACGTTGATATCGAGGAGATTTCCCTTTAGGTCTTCAATCCACACCTTATCAAAAGCTTTTTGAATTATTTCGCTAATTCTCTGGAGTTGAATGCCCTTTTTACTTCTGGATTTTTGGTGCCATTGGCGTCTGGTTTGACTTAGTATATCGTTAGGAGGGTAATTATAATTTGGTGATGTCAAAAATTGTGACTGATGACTTTACAACATCTACAATTGACGTAATGATGTTGACAACGGCAGCATCTAAATCTTCTTGGGTTTCGCATTTATTTGGTTCTTGAAGGTTGTGGTCTAATCTTTCGTGAAGAGTGTCCCCGTCAATTGGTCCATTAATAAGCCTTTGGAGAGGTTGTCTTATTTGAGGCAGAGTGCAAATTTACATATGTGGTAGTACCATAATATAATTCGAAGCGGAAAGTTGGCCCGAAAAACTAGGTACTCTGCATCTCAGAAAAGGGTGGTCGTGCTGCAACACGTTTTCGTGTACATTCAAGCACTATCATTTCGTTCCATTCCACATACCATTCGATATCTTGTGTATATACCTTTTAAATCCATAATGCACAGGGAATAACCTGTCCATCTCATGTATATACCATGTACTACATTCATTTATGGACATCTGTATTTTATGTATAGTATGGATATTTTATAAATATACATTTTTGATGTGATATGGACAAAGTATAAAACATATGAAATCTAAAAATATACTTGGAGTATCACTCATTGTTTGTATCTATGTATATTAAAAAACACCTGATCATACCTTATATCTCCTCGCGATAATGTTCTTATAAGATACTTATGTATATAAATAGTAAGGTACTATTGCAGTTCAGTTTTCTAATTTTAGGAGTGCTATTTTGCGAGTTATTAATGGGTTTGTTTATTTGTACAGTGAAAGTAATGAATTTTATTGTTTGAATTTGGTTTGTGTATGACCTAAAGTTACAAATATGTGTTAGTGAGATGTAGACTGGATGAGACTTACTAAGTGCAAGAATGGCAGGTATGTTAGCCACCTAATTCATAACCTGTTATTAACTCACGCTATTATACTGTTGAACAAGAGCACGATCAAGATGAATAAAACAATAACAATTTGTTAAGCCCAGTTTTCAGCTTTATTGCTTTAAATTTTTGAGGTGATTCAGTTAGTCGTTATAATTAATGAAAATATTATTCTTGTTGCAAACTCGTTGTTTATGAATAGCAAGGACTTTGTCAAAACAGATATTTATTGTTTCTATTAAGTATATATCTAAGTATATATGAGACTTAATGTATGTATGTATAGATGCTAGGAAGATTCCTGAATATTAAAGGAATATCTATAGAACGTCCATTCCAAATGTAAACAACATACATGGAATATACCAATAGACACAGCATTTCTCATGGATATCCAAAACGTATATACTACGTAAACTTATATCGGACATTTCCGACATGCTTTTCCACATTCTATGGATATACAAAATTCCACGTAGAATGTGCATGTTATATGCAATGTAGGTATATAGTTCTGCTATGTGGGGACCTAGCTTCACGCATCCAATTGTGGCTAACTAACAATGTCCACACCTGGTAAAAATACAAACAGACTGAACTTATTGTTAGGTTACACTCAACAGTGGAAATGATTTCCCATCATTGCGATGACTTATAATTTGAAACGCTTTCATTTTAAAGAAAATAGCCTGCAGGTACGTCATGTGCTGAAGCAATTTGCTTTAATTTTAAGCGCAAAGGGAATACATGCGCTCGGAAAAAATATTTCTATACTAATTTGTGTTCGTAACAGTACTTTGTGTAACTATGCTGTGAAGTTGACGTCTTTTGGCGGGTGTAATATCAATAAATAATGCCGTCATTGACCACGAAGCCAGAAAATTATGTAGCTGTTTTGTAATAAACAGTAAGAGAAGAACGATTTCAAATAACCTCTAATACTTTGACGAATTTTGGCAAGGATGTGCACTTGAAGAGTATTCTCAACATAAATTGAATATTTTCAGACTGTAAAGGAATTCCTAATGAGCACTAAATAAGGCAACAACTAAACCGCGTCGAAGAATTCGCTTATTTAGAGGAAGGTTTCTACTTTATAAAGCATGCAAAATGTGAAATTTTCCCATTTAATTTATAATGCACGCGACATTTGTTGTGATTTATCACAAGTAGGTACCCATTTCCCTTTTAAGAACTTCTATTGGAACCATATGTACTCGTATACTGGCTCAACGACATTAGAATATTATTTAAGTTCATTATAGAGAAAATCGTGCATCGTGTTCTCCATTAAGTTTACTCAAAGTGAACAAACATTATTTCCACTTTCGGTCTTACTGAAAGATTTATGAGTGGATCGATCCTGTGGAGGTTTTTTAACCACATTGTACTTACAAAAACGTATTTTTAATCTTTAAATAATGTACCAAATAAGGTCTAGTTTTACTGAGTTTGGTAGAACTTAAGTGTTCTTGTGTCAAAGGGAAGATTATGCAAATTCAAGATAGTTGATGAAATTTTGTCGTGTCGTCCTTTATTTTAGGTCAAAGGTATATAAAAAATGCATAATAATCCTATTTTAGAAAGCAGCATGGGTATATTTCGATATGGCTTATAAATTCCTCAGCGAATTATTAATAAGCCAAATTTTGTTAAAAACATTTGACCTTTTATGCGTGACGTCTGAAAAGACGTCAGAGTACTTGTATACGCTAAGCAGGAACAATTTATTTTAAAGTCTAAGTACATTTTATAATTACGTAAAACAACATAAAAGGTAGCAAACTAACTTTCGACACACGCTATTCTCAGCTATCTTTAATTAGAAAATCCCCACACTCGCTTTGTGGCATTACAGTATTAGTATAAGAGGTATAAAGTGTGCAAGGTTACATTTTTTTGCTTTTATAATGGGCTAAAAGTCAACACCGTTTACGAAAACACGCAACTCAGTCTAATGTAGGGACCAATGCCCTTTATATTTAAATTTGTTTAGTTACTTGGCTGGCCTGCGGTGTTCTTGTCAAGGTAAACGACATCTGTTTAACCACGCAAACGTTTTGCAAATGTAATGAACTAGCTAAAACCGAATTCTGAAACTTCCCTTGTCGTACAGATATTATTAACACTACACATCTTACTAATTTCGTTTCATGATTTTTCGATAGGAAATGGGGAGATGAACAACACCACAGAACCATTAGCGGAACTGGATAGGGTGATTAAAAATATTCAATTTCTCACCAAAATTGACACCCTAAGTAAGCAAATAAAATGCTAATTTAAGTTCTGGCGGTCTTACTACGCAAAGTATCTTAAAAGAATCTATAACGTGATTAATTGTGTTTACTTCATATTAATCAATTATATCTTGAGAAATATTAATGTAATTGGAAATTACCCTATCATGCAAACAGTAATTAGAGTACTCCTGCATTTCAGTAATAATAGACTAGTGGTTTTACTGTAAAAGTAGCTGTTATTTAGGGTGTAACACACAGGTTACAGATTATGCGTATGACCCGTTTTTAAAGGCAAATAATCCTCACTGTACTGCTACAGGTATTCCAATTGACAATATTCACAATATAATTACCAACACACGCCTTCTACAGACGCTCTTTAAAACGCAACACCGCTAAGCTTTTGACGCACCGAATCTATGTTATACGACAAGCAATTAAGTCTCAACTTTTTACAGAGTTTGAACATGTAATTCCTAAAATTGAAGGTACCTCCTTACGTGATGGAAATGAATGATATTTATTTTAACGTGATTGATCTTTAAAGTTATCAGTTAGCAACAAGAGCAAAATTTGTCAAATACTAATTTGGTTTTTTGTATACTTCCGGTATAGAGCCTTGCGGGAGGGACTCCTTATAATATCGGTACACACATACTTTGCTCCACTGATTGCATTTCTACAATTTGTTGTCGACATTTGAACTTTTGAAAAAATCCGCTGAAAGCTTCAATCGAATTGGACGACTCATATGGGTAAAATTTTTTGGTAATTGCGCTCCTCTTGCTAATCCTATGAGTATTTCTAGACGTCCTATATGTCGATAACTTGGGCAGTTATGAATGATGGTCGGAAAATCCTAGATAGAAATTGAGGACCGAAAATGAGGATAGAAATAAAGAAATATGTCTTTGCAGATTGCCGATTCCTTGTGCATACGTGTTGGTTAGATTTTAATTCTTATTCGCATGAAAATATTACTCTCCTCTAGCACCCCCTCAGAAATGTTATCACCCATACCATTTCTCCTACACACCATTTCGGGTCATTTCGCGAACCTCTGTGCAGAGACAAAAAGTAAGAATAAATTGTGAACTCTTGCCTATTTTTTTTTACCACTAACGCAATTTATTTGCCTAGTAAATGGACATGCAGAGACATTTTCTTGTCAAGACCATTTCTGAGAATATTTTAACTTTTCTTTTTTTACTATTACTTTTTTTTTGGCTATTTCGGGATCTATGCCCATTTAGCAACATTTTCAGTAATTTATTCATTTACTCTATAGGAATAACACAGGACACACTCTTCTCGCCAAGAGGTCTATCATGGCATTTGACATTTAACAATACAGGTAGCGACCTTGAATTTGTATAGGAGGGTAAGACAGAGGTTCAATACAGAGGATACATCATACAGATCCATGCACGCACACACCCTTAAATATTTAACCCAGTATTAGCTACGTATTCAATTACTATATCATAAATGCGTCTACAGTTGGAACTCAGTAGAGCAACGATGTTGATGGGAAAATGAATACCACTTTCTGTTAACCGTGCACTCATCTGATCAATGAAGGGCCTTCTCAGTTCGCAGTTAAAAAATATGTGATTCAAATCACCAGTCTCGAATCCACAATCACACCCTGGCGAATCTACAACCCCGATCTTATACGAATGAGATGGAAACCTCCCATGTCCAAATTTAAGACGTGCAATTGTCGAAAAGTATCTTTTTGGGGTATACTTATCAGAATACCATGGTCAAAACTTAACCGTTGGGTGGATTAAAGCATACTGTGTTTGTCTTTCTTTATGATACTCCTTCCAATACATATCCCAGTCTTCAACTATGTTGCTTTTGAGAACATTCAGAAGGTCTGTTCTTGGTGTGGTACTCTCGAGACTGATCCCATCTTGTACAGCTTGTTTAGCCAATTCGTCTACCAGTTCGTTTGCTTTTAAACCCGCATGTCCTTTGATCCACTAAAACGCAACAGTATGTCCTTTCTTTATAATTTTAAAGGCCTCTGCTCTAATAGCGGTAATTAAACTGCTTGCAGTATTTAAAGCGGAGGAGCGACTTCGGGCAGAGCAAAACTAAATGTAAATTTGGCCTTGTTCTTGCATTACCTACCAAAACAATTTTTAAGATATGCGCTATTCTTTTCGGGGCATTTTCCCAAAAAAAAGGTATCTACTGCGGAGACTTTACTCGTTAGCTCATAAACTAATTTTTACTAGAGAAGGATATATTGGGGCTTTATAGTAATTGTGCGACAAATTAGATAGATTTGTATTCATTAACTCAGACTCAGGACCAATTCCATCTTTTCGGCTGCTCCATATCAAGACCTAAGGATGGCCGTCTATGGTTTATTTCATGAATTTTAGAGGTCAGACTTTGCTTACCATTGGGATTTCCGTAACGGTGAGAGATACAGTTTAGGTTAAATGGGTGCATAAATTTATGTAAAAGTGTAGTGTGACAGATTACGTATTTTTATTTTTTGTCCTCTATCTAATCCCGCGAAAATCCAACTGGGCGTTCATAAGAAATAAGAAAATAGTAGCCTGTACCTTCTTCCCATAGAAGGTGGAATTAGTAGAAGATAGAAAAATTACGGTACTTGGTTATACTAAGATTTTTGATAGTTTGTCCACTGTACCACTTAATATTGTAACGTAAATTTAATTTCGACGTTGTTTATTTATGCAAAATTAATTAACAATAAATTTATAACGGTCCTAAAATGGATTAATTTAAAACAGTAATTATTATTTATCATTTACAATTTATAACATAATAACACAAGCGCATCGAATTTGGAACTGACTGACAGTAAGTTGCTGCTGACTATTGCCGCGGAGGTGAATTTTCGATCAGGTGAAAAATTCCTTTTGGGAATTGTCCGGGAGCGAATTTATCTGGGGACGAACTAGTGACATTTTAAGGGCAAATTTTTCTGCGATCAAACAGGTTACGAAATGTACAAGGAGTGCATTTTTTTACCGTTGTGCTCTCACAAATATTAGGTGACGTGTCGCAATGGTAGTTTCAAAAGCTACGATTTCGACCTGATAATGGACAGAAACGTAGCAACCTAAATCAAACAATATGTTGCCTTGCAACTATTATGTATGATGCTTTTGGCACTCAGGGCTGGCATATTCGTTGTAGTAATATCTAACTAAATCGACGTATTTTAGTTCGAATCTTATTTTTTCAATTTGACAAAAAAAGTAATTGACACAAATTGCGATTACTCTCAAATTGCCATATGAAGCACAATGTAAATATTAATCACAAAATAAAAAAAACTCAAAGGAAAGTGATTACAAATGTAGAGTCCAACCAAAATCAGCAATAGAACAAAAATGAAAACGAATATAACGTTACCAGCCGACACCCAAAATTCAATTACTCTCAATTGTATTAGCAAAAAGAAATGATAATACACCTATATTCCAAGGGATTTCTATAATTAGTAAAGGATTTGAAGTTGTTCGAGAAAATATACTCGTTGAGCGTCTGTGAACATTTTATTTAAATGTAGTATTAAGTTTCTATATAAACTACGATGAAAATTATTCAAAAATGGCATTTACATTATTTTATGATCTTAAACCACTTCGAAACGCTATATTGTTGATTCTTTTAACCTTATTAATTCGTTTAATTTGAGTTGCTATGCGTACTTTATACATGGAGTTGCAACGCTCCGTTACGGCTTAACGTCCAGTACCAACTAACTAACTTCTAACACTGCACAAGTTTTGGTCAAAGAACACAAAAATCTCTCTTAAATTGTAATTTTGTGATTTCGTCAAATTTAGTGACGGTTAAAGAATTTTGGAATTCGTGATCGATTTCAACTCAGACTGGAAAGAATTCTCTATTAAAAGAGCTAAACTTTGAAATTATCTTGAGAAAAGCACGATTGACAATGCAAGGACAATATTTTTCGAAATATTCATGCAGTAATGCACTATAAATTATAACTCTCGAAAAATGGTTATAGGTGAATATTAAAATAGAATGGAATTTTAGGTTGTCGCCCTTTCACGTGAAATTAAGCATTTTTTAATTAGAAATAGATCCTTAACTAAACCAAAGATATCCTAGGAATTTACCTTTACAGCAGATTAGCAAGTAAGACAAACAACCTTATCCTGGAACAATAAGGATGGTTTAAGGGATATCAAACATCAATTACATGATAGACTAGTTAATTTTACGTAAATACGCATTTCGCTCGTAGGTGTGTTGGTTGAAAAAAAGAAACCCGATAGGTAGAATTGTTCGCTCGATGTCTGTGGCTGAGTTTGTTTCTTCCATATCTTTGTAATAATACCAATACTAATTGACATTAAAACAATTGCATTAGAAACGAAATAAGTGAATCTCTACAATATAATTTCTCTGTTTTGCAAGGTTACTATTGAGTTTACTTTCTGCTTGCGTAATATCTCTGTAGTGAATAAGACAGGGCTAATAACAACCGCTAGTTAGAAACAAATATGTATATAGATAGTGGTACTATTTTCAGTTGTTATACGGTTAAAAGGAAACGGTTTGTCGCGGGAAACTGCTCCAAACGAATCGGAAATCTAAGGTACGGACGTTCACTTATTCATAGTGGAAGAGAGGAATGGAATACCATATGAACAAAAAAATAAGCAAAAAGGATTAGGTACTGCAACCTTACCCCTTCTAATAAAGGGTGTTACGTATTTAGCCTCAGGCATGTATGTATGTAACAATTATTTAACATAAAATTCGATTTCCCAGGAAAGCATGTGTATGCACTTGTAAGTACGTAAAAAAAATACACAATTTCCGACGAATTTAATGCCTAAACAGAATTATGTTGAAACGTACGATGCAAATCCTAAGCTTTTAAGGACTTTATTACCGTCCTATTTACGAGTGTGAGTACTCAAAGTTAAGTGGATGTGCCTAAATCATTATTTCCCCAAGCGCGCTTACGGCTGCGGTCCGATTTCAAAATATGCACTCAAAAATGTATAAATTATTTTTATATCTTATCCCGTTATTTAAGTTAAACTATACCACCGTGATACTAAATGATCTGTCCACTATACAGGGTATCCCAGTCAGGTCGAGTGGGAAGGCACTTGTTATTCATTGAAGATGGTGATTAGGGTAAATGGACAAAGCATTGGAGTTTTGTGTGCTTGACTAAAATACTATTTACAAAATTTGAAAAAAACAAGCTCTCTGTACCAAAGAGTTTAGTATGTAACAGTCCATATTTAACTGTTCGACAAATCGAAATCAATTTTCCAATAAACTTGTCAAAATCTCGTATTTTACACGTATCGGTTTATGTAGCCAACTGAACCACCTTTTGTTGAGGTCGAGAACCCCCAAAATGTTGAGGTATTGGATACTTTTCCTTTGTTCATTCTACATTTAGGCCTTCTAGGCACACTATGCGGTATATCGGCATCCACCGCGGGGCTAACCAAAAAATCGAATAAAGTATAATATACAGTTCTATTAAGGTTAGGGCCTAAAATTATGTAAAGGAAAAATGTGTGCTCAAAAACGAATGAAATATGTAGCGCTCCATTGTTTTATTGTTGGAGGGCTAAAATCGTAAAGGTATCCCCTAAATTTATATTTTTTCAGAATCTTTTTTTAGGGAAATACGCAAACGAAAAATCGAAGTGTGCCTAAATGTGCAATCAAAGTGCAGACGATGGAACTATTTGACGTTTAATTATTTTAATGTTGGGGGGCTAAAATCGTGTTGTTATAGCCCCATCCCAATCAAATTAGTTTTTTCAATACCTTTTTTTAGAGAAATGTGGAAACGAAAAATCGAAGTGTTCTTTCCCACAGTATATTAGTACAATATTCATACGACCGCCATGAAACTAGCAGGTGTTGATGCAAAATTCTTAACATTTTGTAAAGGAGTATCACACAAGTAAACGCCAATAAACGAGCGAATTCCGTATGTTTGGTGTTGAATAAACGTCGTAATCCACTGCGTAACAAAACAATAAAGCGACTCTTTATATAGCAGTAGTTAATTAATAACTCCCCATAACAGAGTAGGTACCTTTCCGCTTTTTCGTAGAGAAATCTCGCATACGTTATGTGAAAACAGATGGGAACTTTGTCAAATTGATGCGCAAATTAGAAAGTCTCTGAACCGACGATGATACCAATATCGACTAAAACGGAACGATTTCTTCGTAAATTACAGCTACTATTAAATAACTCCATTTCGTTGTATTTAAGAGTGGAAGCTGTAAAAAATACGATCATAAGCGTTTGAAGGAAATGAAACTGAAGAACTTGGCGATGGAAGAGCTGGCAAATTTCCGGCCTATCGTAACGACGCATCCAGTACCAATTACTAAACTTGAAGGATTAATTAGAGGATAATTAAATTAGCCAAACTTGTGGGGTTGATATTGCCGTGTATTATTTAGGAATGTACTGTTAATGATGTTTGTCGAAAAAAGATTCGCCTCGGGGATGATCGGATGATGTACACCACCGTAACACTAATTGTTATAAGTGGTTTACGAGCAGAAACGGGGTTGTGTTAAGATTTGACCTCCATCTCTGACTAGCTATTTGATTTTGTGCTTTTTCCAACTCTTCTTAATTTTATCAAGTGCCTTTTAATATTTTACCGCATGCTTTCTGTTTCCATACGGACCTAACCTTTATACCCCGAATAACTTGTAATCTTTCCCAAACTTTAAAATTATTCTTCTCGGAGAAATCCGTTGTGGGCTTAACAATCATTATCTTTAACGAATTACAAATTGGATTTATGTTCCCAGTTTTAGAGTATCTTCCATTAACGATTTACGTAAATTAGTAAACATTAAATTCGCGTTGAAATCGGGAGAGATTTACTGGAAAACGAAAGTTTGGTGTTTACCGCATAACTAACCACAGGTGTATAACTAATAAACTTCGAACTTGGTGGCATGCGTACTGTTGTGATACCTGATAATAACTTTTTTTCTTGCTGTTTACATATACATATACATAGCCAAAGTCGAGTTAAAGCATAAGTTATCTACACAATTTCTCTAAAATCAATAAGTTCTCGTTTTGCTCAATTTTAGAAACTCCCCTTTATTAGTGATCTTTAATGTAACACCTAGGACTGAGGATGAAATAATTAGAGCGCTAAAAAGCAGAACGTCCCCGACTGTTACAGTTACATGCGGAAACATTTTCGCTACTGATACTTTCAACTTAATTACTTACAGTAATTGCGCTCCCTATTACCCTATCGATCATCTTTAATAACTTTTTTTTTCTGTTCGTAACTATAACCACGATGATTCCTTAATTTTTATTGATGAAGATTCGGTCAATTATACTGTATCCTGTAGGTTATATTGCTACAAATCCAGGGTATCCCTTTTCACGTAATAATGAGATAAATAAACGACTCGTGGCCACTGATTGAAAACGTACTCTATAACTGAATTAATTTGCTCGAGGCCGTATTACCTACATTTACCTAATTTTGTTATTTGTCATTGCACCTGCAACTCTGAACCGAAATACCACAAAAAGGTTATTATTCGGAAACAAATGCGACTTGCTAAAAATGAGTTAAAGAAGCAATTATTGTGAACATTCAATGTATCAGCCAGAGCTGGGCAGTATTCGATTTTGTAAATACTTTTTTATAGTATTTTTTTTTATTATATAAAGGCTTTTCGGTCATGCCCATTTTGCCTACGATGTAGTTACCTCAAACTAGGGATAGACAGTGGTTTTAACATTTTACGCACAGGGGCCGATCAGTGCGACTTTGTACCACACATAGGATGGCCACGGAAGGTTCAAATACATATAAGGATATGGACACAGATTAATGTAACGGTTACAATACTATGGACGCACATAAAATTACAGTTTTAGTCTAATTGCTCTTACATAATCAATGATGACATCGTAGATTGGTTTACGGCAGCTATGTAGTATTCTAATCCTTTAAAGTATTCAAATACTTTGTAATCAAATACTTTTATGGAAGCAGTATTTGTTTTTGTAACTCAAATACTTTCACAAATATTTAGTATTCGAATACTTCGCAAGGTATTCGAATACTTCGCATAGTATTTGAATACTTATCCTTCCTTTTTTTACTTGTCGACTACTCCAAAAAAAAACACTTTTTCTTATTAATTTTGGTGCGCAGAATCCAAAACAATTCGTACTTTTTCGATCAGACTTCTCAATCAAAAGTTATAGACTAGAAACCAATTTCGAAAGAAAATACAAAGGGCTGTAACTTTTGAAATAGTAGCCCAATCTTGGAACTGTTTGAAATTATGAATTCTACAGGCCACATTCTATAAGAAAATTTTTTTTCCGGGTCGATCTGAGACAATTTTTTTTGCGGGCCTCAAAAGAAGGCAGTGTATAACCTTCCTTTTTTACCAAAAATCGACTACACCAAAATTTCTCGGGAAAACACTTTTTCTTATAAATTTTGGTGCGTAGAATCCAAAACAATTCGTACTTTTTCGATTAGACTTCTCAATCAAAAGTTATAGACTAGAAACCAATTTCGAAAAAAAAATTCAAAGGGCTGTAACTTTTGAACTAGTAGCCCAATCTTGGAACTGTTTGAAATTATGGATTCTACAGGCCACATTCTATAAGAAAAATTTTTGTCCGGGTCGATCTGAAACAGTTTTTTTTAGGGCTTCAAAAAAAGGCAGTGTACAACCTTCCTTTTTTACCAAAAATCGACTGCACCAAAATTTCTGGGGAAAACACTTTTTCTTATTAATTTTGGTGCGTAGAATCCAAAACAATTCGTACTTTTTCGATCAGACTTCTCAATAAAAAGTTATAGACTAGAAACCAATTTCGAAAGAAAATTCAAAGGGCTGTAACTTTTGATCTAGTAGCCCAATCTTCAAACTGTTTGAAATTATGGTCTCTCGATCGATCTCGATCTCTGACAATTTTTTTCCGACCTCAAAAGAGGCAGTACTTTTAAGTTATTCAAATATTTGAGAACAATTTAGAAATGTTTAGGGAAAGTTTCCATTGTCACAAAATCAAATATAAAAATCCGATACATCTGAATACCGAACTCGATAGTCTACGTAACTTAAAAAACAATAGGGACCTTTCTTATATCCTTAAGACCATTTTCAAAGCGATCGCACGTTTCTAAACAAGTTATCATGCACACGGACAAACGGATGGTCAAAAATGGATCTGTTCCAAAATCGCTAGGATTAATTTCAGAAAGGCGTACGTATCATGTGCACGACGTACGATCGCTTTGAAAACTGGTACACTTATTCTTAAGGATATAACTGGTATAAGAAAGGTCCTGGTAGGTACCTCCTATATAATAATATAATAATAACAAAACGCTTTTACTCCGCTTAAATTTGTATATAACAATAGAAATATAAAAAAAGCTAACCCCATACAAAGTATAACTTGATTTTTAAGTAGTATTAAGCCTTTTATCTAGTATACTATTTTAAATTTTTAATGTATTTGAGTGACAAGTATTTGAATACTTTTTACTGTATTCGAATACTTTTCAAAGTAAGATAATGAAATTCTTTTCAAAGTATTCGAATACTTTTTATAGTATTCGAATACCTTTGAAAGTATTCGAATACTTTTGAAAGTATTCGAATACATTCTAAAGTATTTGAATACTTATTTTTTAAAGTATTTGAATACTTTTCAATGTATCTGTATCTAGTATTCGCTTTTGCTGGACGTAAAAGTATTTAGTATTCAAATACCTTTGATTTGTGTAAAGTATTTACTATTTAGTATTCAAATACTTTTTGAAAGTATTCTGCCCAGCTCTGGTATCAGCACGACGTAGCTGTAAACTATCGAATTAGAGTACATTTGTACGTTATTACAACAATTCGAGTAATTCTTCAAATAATTTAGTAATTCCTCAAGTAATTCTAAATGTTTGGGTAATATGGCAATGCGGGTGACTTTCCAAATAAACCATGGGTTTGGGAAAAATTTAAAAAATTGCACTTTTTAGCGCATTTTCCAACGAAGTTGGGTGCGCTATTGCAGCCACTTTCTCTGTCCGTCTGACCGGCTGTCCGTGGCCTTAACTAACTTGAATATGCATCCATCATATGGGCACCTTATGCAAATAAATACCAGCAGGCCATTGAAATGGTCCAGAAAAAATTCATAAGACGTATGCAGTACCGACTTACATTTACATATCCCCTCTTTGACCACTATTCGGATCTTTTGCAAACATTTTGTATGAAAAGCTTGAGTGACCGCAGAAGAAATCATCTTTTAATTTTCTTTTATAAACTTTTAAATAATCAAGTGAGTTCATCACATTTGCTCTCACTAATTAATTTCAATGTTCCGGACCACAGAACTAGATGTAAATTCATATTATTTAAGATACCTCAATCTAAATCCATTTTATTAAATCACACAGCACCGATTACACGCATGATGACAACGTTTAATAGCTTTCATTCTTTGGAAATTTTCGATTTAACATGATCGCATTTTAAGAAACAGTTAATGATTATTTAGTTAGTTTTTTTTTGTTTTTTCGTTACCTTATACTCATCAATTATTTTTATTCATAATTCATATCACGGAATTTAAGAGTTATTTTAGTCCTCAAAACTGTCATTGGATACAATGTATCTGTTGTTTTGAGTATTCAATAAATAAATAAATAAATAAACTACTCCTACAGTTTTCAAGATATTTAGTTTGTTCTTTTTGCATTCGGTAGTGTATAACTAAGGAAAATCTTAACGATTAAGCTGCGTGTCATCGGAAATTTTTTTTTATTTTTGCTTTTACAACAACAAAAATGTACATCCTAGTTGCTAAGATACCTGACAGCGATCATGAGAGACGTGTTCTGGTTCAAGTTTTTCACCTTTTCCTTTGATTGATTATTTGTTCGTGTGCTAAAAATTGTATTCTGTACTGTTAGACTATAACTATATATATCTCTAACTATGTTTTTGTATACGCATGTATATTTCTTGTATTGACTATGATAATACTAATTAATTATTTAATTCGTATCACTTCGCGTTTAGACGAATTATACGCTCTTTGCGCTTGTTAAAGAGAAATTGAAAATCGATTGCAGGATAGCTAAATAATTCAGTACAAGAGGAAGTCGGAGAAACTTTAATTTCTTAAAAATTTTCAGCGTTTTATGAAGATGAAAAGAAATTATGACCTTTTTTTAGTATTCATTTGCATTATCGTTACATTAAAACTCTTTGAAAGACGCACCTAAACGTGTCATTTCGGTATATAGCGACAAGGATTAAAGCTACACACCGCGTCTTAAAATGAATTATTTGTACCATTCCGATTCAAAAATTATGATTTCAAATATACTTTAAATTTATTTAGAACACAAATGCAACTGTAATTGGCATTTAAATTTACTCAGGTCGTTTATTTTAAAACAGAAAAAAATTCCTAAATAAGTTTAAACTCGTGGTTTCATGTTAAATGAGGGCAAAATTTTGTGCCGTTTCATATTGCGAAATTTGCCCCTTTTCAATTGTTTGGTAAGTGAATTTCATGAATAACACATAAACAGTTTTATAAATAGTACAGCACCCTACACGATGCACGAAGGAGAAGTGATTGACGTTCCTATTTCTATTTCAGACGAACAATGGATAACGAGTGCGCGTTTGGGTTTGCGAAGGTTTCAAATACTCATGTTTCTCTTTCGGCAGAACGTTGCTAGAATTTTACTATTCAATGAAATCATCGAAATAATGTAGAAGCATCTTGTTTGACCTAGTCTACAAGGATTCCATACTAAACCCTTTAAAGCTGTAAAGTATACGAATTACTTGCTCAAATTTATTTACGGATAATGAAAGAAGAATAGTAGCACTGCTATATAATTTGCCATAAATTTGTAGGGAAGATAGTGCCGGTGTGAGTTTCACTAACGCATAAATTCGACAGTATTACACCCAGATTATAAGTGTATCCTCAAATTGAAATAGATGTTTTATCAAAAGCTTTAGATTAGCTTGCTGTTGTAGGATAGAATTGATTATAGTATAACATGTTCTTCACCAATTACCTGCACGAAATAACATGGTAGGAAAGTAGTTTTGTAATTAACTAGAAATCCCTTTCACCTCATAAAGAAAAAGGGCAGTACAATCCGGAAATAGTAGATACAGACACGGAGTCGTCCAACTTTAGTTTATATCTGTATCCGAGGAAGCTTAAATATTATACGAGAGCGAGGCCGGGGACGCTAAAATGTAATTATAAGAATGTTTGATATTGTGTATCCAGTCACTTTCTCGATATATAGTAAATGGGTCGTTCAAACTTCAGCGATATAACCATTATTGACACCTGAAAGTATTCACCTACCTTCAACATCAAAAGTTTACATAGGCGCCTGTATAAAATTGAAATCTCCTTACTGAAAAGTCGTATGCGCAATTATAATAAGCATTTAATGATCAAAAACGAAATTTCGATTATTTTAATACAAATCAACATCATGCTTAATTTGCTGTCAACTCCGTATTGGCTAAAATATTACGTATGGCAATTTGGAATGCAGACGGGTTACCTAACCATAAGCAAGAAGAACTAATAACGTTCTTAAATATAAATAAAATAGATATACTTTTAGTGCAACCCATTTTACAAATCGAACCATGTTTCCTTACCCAATTTGTGGTACCTGTAGTTCTAACCACCGTGATGGCACAGCACATGCAGGATCTGCAGTAATTATTACAAACTCAGTCTCACACCGTGAATTACTTAAATAGCAAACTGAACAAATACAAGCCACAAACGTCAAAGTAAATGCTTTTCTCGGGTGTGGGTAAAACCCGGACCCGGACTCGAACCCGGACTTGGTGGGTAAAAGCCGGACCAGGACCAGGACCCGGACTCGGACTGGGCTTAGTTGGTAAAATCCTGTTAAAACCCGGACCCGGATGCGGGCTTGGTGGATTCTTTCTTTTATATTTTCGTGCATCGTAACATCGATGCTCGGTACTGTTCCAAGAATTACTTTTTTCGGTTGGTTTGAACCCTTTCTTTGCGTCAAATGCGTTTGGCCCATATTTTCAAAATGCACGAAGAAAGTAGAAATTTGTTTCTTTTGTCATTATTCCTTGGTGTAGTGGCTGTATTAAGTTTTATTTTAGATGACGTTATAGCGGAAGCTTATTTTCGCTCATTCGTGCACGATTTTTGTAAATAAATGAAAAATAAAGGAAACTGTCAAAAAATGCATGCATATACCTACTTCCTTTAAACTTTTAAAGTGATTGTTCTAAAAATTTTAATGTGATGGATCCTTCAAATAAAAGCAAATTCAAGGCACACGTAAAAAATTACCTCGCACGTAGATGCGATTTTTTGATAAATGTTTCCAGTAGGTCCTTGGCATAAAAGGACATTGAAAGCGTATAATTATATCAAAAATTGCATTGCGCACGTACATACTTAACTCCCTTATTTACAATGAGATTTTCCCTCGGATTTTCCTTAAGTAGGAACTGAACTTCCTTGAATCAATTAAATTGAAGGCAAAATTGAATTTTGCGTAATCTGCGCATGCGCACACCCAACTTTCTTATTTGTAAAGGAATTTGTCTGAAGCGTCAAATAAAAAAAATGAAGGCGCATGTAAAACATGGTCCAAAGCGCAGTACGCATAGTATACCTAATTACTATATGATATATAACTATGAGTTCGAAGCTATTATGGATTCGGCGTTCGATTTCTTCCCTAAGTGTCTTTTAGGTGTAATACCAACGGATTAATTTGCTCATGCACAAACTGCGCCATGCCAGCTTTCTTATTTATACAGATATACTTTTTAAATTTTAATCACAGATGCTTCTAGCAAAGACAAGCATATCTCATATTGTAAACATAAGGTGTGAGCTTGCGCAGACTGCGCAATGCTAAGTTTATATATAAGAATATTTATGGTTTAACATATTTTCCTGTACACATAAATAGTCCGTTATATGACTTTTCGGCAACTTTCGGCTCTAATTCAATAAGCAGTACGAAGTGCATCCCTCCCTCTACGGTACATTGCAGTAATTAGCTTATTTCTACTGAACATCACCAACTTCTATCTGACTTGATGACATGGATACTGTTCTATTACAAAATTATCTTTTTTCTAGTAATCATATGCCCGTAGTTAAATCAATTTCATAAGTTGCAGTCAGAATAGATTTACTTATTTCCTTTTCTTATGAGCAGTTGGGCAGAAAAACTCCGGATAAGATTATACAGGCACAAGTCGTATTTGCCTGTTACAACCAAATTGGACTTTAGGTCAAAGTTTTAGTTTGATACCTTAGGCCGGAGGGTTTCTCTTAAGCTTTAAATTTGTGTCTTTTGCGCACATTCAAACTTAAATAGACATTTAAGGGTTATGTATGAAACAAACAGTAAAAGTGTAAAGGAGCAAGAAATAATTAAAATAATATGTAAGTTCCAGCGCTAAATGAGTAGCAGGTAATTAAACACTAACTATATATACCTACCACTAAAAATAAAGAAGGAATCAATTTTGAACTAGGTTGCTAAATTAGCACTTCAATAGATTTTAATTAACCTTTTGTGCTACCAGTCCTAGCAGTGCCAGGATTGCTAGGTACATATAGCTAAAGTACAATAATAATAATAATCTTCACAGAAACACACCACATTATCACAACCAACTCGGATTCAACCGAAACGCGAAAACCTTAACAGAACTACATGCTCACAACATACTGTAATATCTCCACCAAAAACCCAAGCAACAACACAAATACAACGTCAAGAACAAAGAAACACCATAAATACAAGTAACGCAACATGCACTACAAAAACAGGTCCACCCAATAAAGTTACACGCCCTAGCACACTTAAAAAACACATAACTCCTTCTTCACAGAAACACACCACATTGTCACAACCCACTCGTATACAACCGAAGCGCAAAAACCTTAACAGCACCACAGGCTCACAAAATACTACAATATCTCCACCAAAAACCCAAACAACCTCACAAATACGACCTCAGGAACAAAGAAACACCATAAATACAATTAAAAAACACAAAACTCCTTCTTCACAGAAGCACACCACGTTATCACAACCCCCTCGTATTCAACCCAAACGCAAAGCCAAAGAAACACTTACACAATAAACTCCATTTAATAAAATTACAGGAATTATTATAATGATATTTTTGTTTTGTTTTCTTCTTTCCTGATAGCGTTGACTATTGTGGCCATTAATAGCTATGTTGGTAAGTATGAATTACATACTATCTCTAGATTTCCAATGTGAGTGTGTGAATATTTATTTTATTTTTTATTTTTCTTTAGAACCCTACATAACTTCACCAGACACAGACACTAATCGTTACTTGATTTTAATCCGTGCGATTAGTTAACCAGGCTAGACCTGAGTTCTCACAAGAAACACCGACAATACAAGATACACCAACCATAATAATAATAATATATTTATTGAGTTATTGTGTGGGTACACTTACTCTAGTCAAGTCTCATACATATGTAATTAACAGACACAAAGGTATATAAAAAGTACATACAAGTACAACAAAGAGACATGCATATTCCTTACTCAATTCTGCGACAGTGACTTATAAACTCGTCAAATGAATAGAAAGCATTTTCTATAAGTACCTTTTTGATAGAAGTTTTAAATAACTTTAAAGGAAGTATTTTTATATGTGCGGGAATACAATTATACAATACCTGTGATTGATAAGTCAAACCATTTCGAGTTTTTGTTAGTCTACAAAAAGGTAGCCTTATGTTGTCTTTTTGCCTGGTGTTATACGAGTGTACATCTGATTGAAGGACAGTTGAGACCATATTACTTTTGACTAGACATACTACTTGCAAAATATATAAGCAAGGGAATGTCATAATTTTTAAAGTGATAAATGAGACACGGCAGTCGTCTCTATAGTTTAAACCAGAGAGCACTCGTACGGCTTTCCGTTGCAAACGGAATACACTGGACCAGTGGGAACTGTGTCCCCATGCCAAAATTGCATATGATAACGTACTTTGTATAAGTGCGTAATAAGCAGTTTTCATTACCTTTAAGGATACATTGTTTTGCAATTTCCTTAATAAAAAAAGTGATTTATTCATTTTTTTAATAATGTTAGTACACTGCACATGAAAATTAAGCTGTGGATCTATTACACAACCCAAGAGGGACATTTCCCTTGTTGCAAGATAGGGGTCGGTCGTTCTTAATGATAGGGGCATTATAACTGTTTTAGATTCATTCAGTAGTAGCTTATTGTCTATACACCAATTTGTAACGATTTCGATGGCACTTTGAGTATATGACAGCAATACTGAAGTCATCGTTACATGATAGCAAGGTTGCGTCATCAGCATAAAGAATGCAATCCATGTGTTTAGGCAACACCGTGGGCATATCGTTTATATATATTAAAAATAACAGGGGGCCGAGTATAGACCCCTGTGGAACTCCCCGTGTTACAGGTAATGTCGGAGAAATAGTCTGATTCACGCGCACACACTGGAACCTATTGATTAAATATGATTTAATTAGTGCTAAGCTTGAATCATTAAAGTGGTACACGTATTGTAATTTACGAACTAATAGATTGTGGTCGACACAATCGAATGCCTTAGATAAATTGATAAATGCCGCTACCAAATGCTGACCTCTTTCAAAACATTCGTAGGCATTATTAACGAAGGTAATAATTGCATCAGAAGTTCCACGTCCTTTCCTAAATCCAAACTGTTTGCGGTAAAATAGAGCACTATTTTCGAAAAAGTGGTTCATTTGCTTGTATAGGACTCTCTCTAATACTTTGCTGAACACAGGAAGAATCGAAATTGGTCGGTAGTTGTTCAAATTGTTGGTGTCGTCACCTTTTTTAAACAGGGGCAAGACTACTGCTATTTTAAAACAGTCCGGAAAAATTCCGGTCGATATAGCAAGATTCACTAATCTGGTTAGTGGTCTTACAAGCACATCAATGTTACGCTTAATCACTTGAGTATTGAGACCAAAAAAATCTTTCGTGTTGCTGTTCCGCAGGCTGGAGATGGTATCACGTACTTCCGTTTGCGAAACACAATTAAACTCAAATTTTATACCTAATGGAACATTAGTAATCTTACAATGATCTATGGGGTCTTTTTTGCTACTAGGAAGACTAGATAGAATTTGGTCTGTGACGCTTGAAAAGAAATAATTAAAATCATCGGCAGTTAAATTGCATTGTGGGTTCGTATTAGAAATTCTTTCAGAATTTATAATGGACCACATTGCTTTTGTGGAATTTCCAGATACAGCAATGTGCTGATCGTTAGCTGCTATTTTAGCCAATTTTATTTGATTTCGATAAGTTGCAGTCCAAGACTTCTTAATTTCAAGTAAACTCTGCGTGCGATATTTCGCATAGAGACCACTAATTAACTGAACATTGTCTCTTAATCTTCTAAGATTGTCATTAAACCAGTTGAATCTATATCTACCCGAATATTTGTTTCGTTTGTCTCTTACAAGCGGAAAGCAAGTCAAATAACATTCATGAAAAAACTTAATGAAATCAGAAAAACATTGGTTACAATCACCTGTATCACTAATAATGTCTTTCCAATCACAATTGTAAAGTTTATCGAACAACATGTACATACCAACTTGGGTGATTGGTCGATGCAGTTTAGTTGCGTAATAGTTCCTAAGATCTTTTTCAAAATGATTCAGTACAAGCAGCTGCCCTAGATGGTCAGCAAGGCCGGTGTTTATTGTAGTACTACTGAAATCAAAAACACTAAAATTTGAAAAAATATTGTCTATGCAATTTGCTCCGCGAGTAGCCGAGAAGATTGTTCGTATAAAACCATTACTTTCTAATAAATCACCGATAATGGTTGCTCTCTTATCGACAGAAAAGTGCACATTAAAGTCACCCGCTAAAACAACATTAAAATTAACAATCTTTTCGAGTACTAACTCTAAAATGTCATAAAATTTCTTAAAATCCCCATTGGGCGATCTATATACACATATAACTACAGTATTAGAATTAACTTGCACACAACAAATTTCCGCATGCGTTTCTTCAGAGAGGTCATTAATGAATTTAAGTGGTTTCACACACGCACTTTCCTTTGTAAAAATTAACACTCCACCATGTTTACGCGAAGGTCTACAGTAGAAAGATCCTACTGACCATTGACCAAATTTAAGAGCGGTAATTTGGTCAGTATCAGTAATCCAATGTTCACTTACACATATACAATCCAATTCCTTGTCGGCAACAAATGCTTCCAATTGGTTCAATTTGTTAATAATTGACTGAATATTTATATGAAATATGGATAATTTTTTATGAGATAAAGATGGTGAGGTCAGGTGTTCATTGTTGTTTGGGATCTCCGGAAGAAAAAACGATTTACTCGTGTACCCTGCGGCCAAACTCCTGGGTCCATGATCTTCTCTAAATCCGACAATTGTACGGTCACTTTGAAGGACGAGTAGTCTTTGGCATATTTTGACTGCAGTTTTTCGCAACACACGTCGGGAAACGTTGGCTGAAGATAACGTTGCAGCATGTCAACAGTCGTTCCTGGATCAAGCTTATACACATGAAGATACGCACGAGGAACTATTGCCTTGATTGTACAGTAGCTGGGATCAACATTGTTGCTGCCAATAATAGCAGCCCGTTTAGATTTTTTGTGCGTAACAGTTTTCCATTCCTTTTGAGTGGTATTGGTAGGTGCCTCATGCAGAACTTTAGCATACGATGCAGGTTCAGCGAGAACTTTTACATCGCTCTTAGAAGAGACTGGAGGGTCTCCATTAAGCGCAGAAGTAGATCCTTTGTCAGCTAATTTAGTAGTTGATGCATGGTTATTAGCAGATGCTTTTGGCTTAGGTTTCGCTACCTCCGAACGGGAGGAATTCTTATCATTGACGGATCCATTAGAGGTTTGAAGCTTATTTAGAAGTATAACTTGACTTTGGAGTGCATTAATTGCTATTGTTTGGTTACTTATTACTTTATCCTTTTCCGTTAATTAATTCCTTTAGAAATTTAATTTCAATTTCGTACAGTTTAACAGAGATTATTTTATTTTCAACGTACAGGTTATCGTCAGATTGCGCCGCACTGTCACTTTCACAACAGATTATCCGTTTGTCGTCAACTATTTTCACATGTTTAATGTGTTTAGCACATCCTGGATGATAAATCGCATTACACACATCACACTTCACATATGTTTGGGGCACTTTACTGCATCTTTTACAGTTTTTACTACTGAGCAATTCCGGTACGTCCGTACCGCCCGCCATATTACGTTATACATCCATACATACACAATAAAAAAAGAGCAATACATTTGGAATTAGGATACTGAATTATACACTATACCCATTTCTGTTCATATTTCTCTGCGAATTACATGGACATTGAAAGGAACTGAACTAAAAGTGGAAATAATTAAGATTCAATGGAATGGGAATTTATAGAATTTATTTTCGCTGGGTAAATGATATCTTATTTTGGTATTACATTACTTTCAGTGTGATTTAGAAATATTGTGAGTTATTTACTAACACATTTGCGTTTTCAAACAGACTGTTGATTCTTCTGTATGTGGTTCAATTATATATAAACGTGGGCGAGCGTTGATGCAAAAAAAAGGTAATTTGTAAATGTCTCCGGCAGAATATCCAAAAAGTGAAAGGGCGATATCTTTCGCGTAAAAAAAACTGAAAACGTAAGCGCACGGGAAAGTTTATATCAACCATTGGAGAGTGCTGTAAAACAGTGGAGAAATCAAATACAGGTCCGCAACGCCACATGCGCCTCTTTGATGTCCTACAAGGAAATGTGAAGCGACATATCACATTATGTTCGAATTGAAAATTAAAGGCGTTTTCCGCTTAAAAGTAGAACTACACACCGTGTAGCTGTCTCACGAAATCATTTATTTACGTTTTTAACGGAATATGATGTGATGCTGAATATGCAAATGAGCATAATGCAACAGCTAAACTTCCGCTTTTAAAAATATTAAAGTACTACTGAGACGTGCACAATTTTTCTAAATTTACGCAAGGGAGAAGGGTAAAAACAACAAACTCGAAGTGACATTCTCCATAATGCAACAGATAAAACAAACGTGAGCATTTCAATAAAACTTACTGTCAATTACATGTGTCGTAATTGGATTCTGCGACTGTGTTGTTACTCATTTGACATATTCCTCGATCAAGCACCATCCGCAAATGACACTTAATTCTTTCATTCGAGAGTGAACGGAAGTTTTAAAATTAACTCTCGATTAACTGTATGCATTAATTTTATCTTTTGAAAAATTAGAAAATATCAATGACGACATGATGAAAAGGTGTTCCAACAGATTATGCGATTTGAAACATACATAATTATGCTGCACTAAGCAAAAACAATAATTACGCATGTGGCACTTATACGTAATTAGCAAAACTTTGCACTTGTGGCCGTTTGACAGTTTACTGTCTGCCTTAAAAATGGATTTGAGGGACAGCAAAGTAAAAATTGTTGATACAGGTATATTTTGATGGTTCAAAGAAGCAATTATACTGTGTAGATTAGTGTTAGCATCCGCCATGGAGATATAAATTTGATCCTAACATGTGTTTTCATCTTCTGTACTTTGCTATTTGTTCTTTCTTCTTTAACTTATGTGCTTTCTTTGGGTATGTATTTTATTGCGTAGATCGTATGTTTTAATGCTGTCTTGATCTATAAATCTGTTGAGGGGTACGTTTCCAGTTATCTGGTTTTAGCAATGTGGGCCCATTCCACCACATGTGGTCTTTTCACGTAACTTTGCAGGAAATAGCGAATAATCAATAAGGAATTCCGCAATTTCGTTCATCGGTACATCTGCTGCAGACGAAGTGTACTTTGGGTACCGCGAGCTTTTTGGTACAAGGGTGGAACATCCACTTTCACCAAATCGCACAAAATAACTGGCATGTTTTTCCACAACCCTCAAATTCATCTGAAAAATTGTTTTTCATAACAGTTTCGGCCCTGGTCAGAGGTCAGCTTGTAACTATTTCAATTTTCATTCGCTAACCTCTACCAAGTCCTGTGATTTCTTAATTCCCTTTACTGACTTTGGATCACCTTATCCCTATCGAAATAGTATCGACCACTATTTTACTCGAAAATAACATTAGTCGGTTGCGATTTCAAAGTCGATGATCAAAGTTAAGTACGCCAATTTTTTGAATCACAAATACTACAACCATATGTCGCAGTCGGTACTTAGTGCACCAGCAGAACTTTGAAAAACGGCCTCGAAACACGTTATAAACGATTGTATTGTTGCACAATGTAACTAGATACAGTGGGCATTAAAACGTTTACAAATACGTAAAATTACAAAGTTACTAATGCAAATAGTGTAGGCCGCAAATGGAAATATTCTCTGTACAAAGCGGATATCTACCAATCAATTTGATTAATTTTCATGTAATATCAAAATTAGAGCTACTCTTTCGATAAAATTAACAAGGGTCTATTACGTAGACCTAGCGTTTTGCAAATTAAAGTAATTTAGTGAAGTTAGTATGAATACCCAGCGACCTAGAGTTAATTTCAATATAACTAGGAGTTCCATTCCAAAGAATAAGTTGGGTACATTAAGAAACGCTAGTCTGGAATTGAAAATTACTTCTGGACGGTGCTAATAATACAATCAGTGGGTAATATAATAGCCGACAGTTTCGAACTTTCCTCTGCTGTTAGTTCTTATCGATTTTGAATTTAATGATTCTAAGAAATATATCATATTACGTAAATCCATTAGGAAGTAATGCTTTACACAACGAACGTATTCGCATCGCTTATGGTTCACCCTCATAAAATTAACTGTTCATTTATTTCCGTAAGTGAGACGGAATCATGAAAGTTTTAGAGATACTAGAACTAATATTTCTCTAATTCTAACGACAATGTCATGCAAACAAATTTTATTTATCCACGTTCCCACAAGTTTTGTAATAAAATATTGTATGCACTTCAGGAATTACAGGGCGGCGTACAATCCCTCGGGCGGAGGCCGTCGGGAGCTACCGCCCTCGGGATAAGTATCGTCTTAATGCCCTTGATGCATAAATAGCTATAATGGCAGACGTTTATAATAAACTTTTGTTTGTTGTGTTGTAAAAATTTGAACAATTACGTAAAAATAGAACGGACTGCTCAACAGACGTATGATATACGTTTACACGCTAGTTCTAACCTATATCAAGAGAAAATTGTGCCGACAGATGTTTTAGAAAAAAAAAATGTTTAAATAATGTGCAAATTGTTTAAACAGTGAAAATCTAACTTGGGTACAAATTAGTCTTTAATTTATAGTTTTTGATGCAACTAATAAAATTTCAATCGAAAAAAGTGGGGGTGCTAACTTGACATCAAGTTGACCTCAAGTTAGCACCCTCCACCTTAGAATCGGCTTTCCGGCGGATCTAAGGGGGTAAAAATTTAAATTCTGTGGGTCTTTAATTAGTCCTAAATTATAGGTATATTTTTACTTGATTTGGGTAAAGTGGGAGTGCCAACTTTATACCTCTGAGTCTTTGAGAATATTAGTAATAAAGATTGAGTAAGTTAATAGAGTTTGTATTAATAGACCACCCGAGCCACCTAGACACTCACGTTTATCATAGTCGGAAAGGCTAATCAATTTTCATTGACAAATTAGTCTTTATTCTATACGTTCCATTTATTTTTATTAATTCTGAGAATTGCGCTGTTTTAGTTTAAATAATGTATAAATTGCCTAGGCAATGAAAATCTAACTTGAGTACAAATTAGTCTTTAATTCATAGTTTTTGAGGCGACTAATAAAATTTTAATCGGAAAAAGTAGAAGTGCTACCTTGAAATCAAGTTAGCACTCCGGCAGAACTAAGCGGGTAGAAATTCTAATTTTGTGGGTACAAATTAGTCTTTAATTAGTCCTAAATTATAGGCATATTTTTAGTGGGGGTGCCAAGCCTTAAGACGCAGTATAACTAATCTTTACTTACTTGACTTAATAAAATAAAAAACTAAAAAAATAAAACCTAATCTGCTATCTACTTTAGTCTTAATAACCTTATAAGGGCATCCACCTTTTTTTTCTATGCTAATGGATATTCCGATGCGATATTTTGAAAGAACTAAATCGTTTCGTAGATAATTGGAAAAAAGCGAAAATCGACATTTTTAGAAAGTTCAAATATTTTAGTAACAAAGAGAGCTATCGAAAAAAATTAGGTATACTATTTGGTTGCTGTGTTGTTCAAGGTTTTGCTTCTTTTGATTTTGATCTTGCGTTGTTTCCGTTGTGTCTGCGATTTCGTTATTTGTTGGATTTGCTTGTAATTATTCAAATGGTGCGTTGGTGATGTTTTCATTAGGCGATCCTAGATACGTTTTACTCCATGTGGTGTGTGGTCATCCGCTTCAGATATTGAGTCCATATTTGTTCTCATGGTAGCTATATTTGTATGCGTGTTTTTTTCCAAGTTGATACTATTCGGGGTGTTTGCATTAGTGTTGCTTTGTTGTGTTGCCGTACAATTGAGTCCTTTGTGTTCAGTACATTTACATTTGTTGCAGGTATTTGCTGTCTGTAATCGAAGCCTTCATAGTTTACTGTAAATGTTTTTAGAAGGTTATCATGCGTCTTGAATCATGTATTTATATCCTTCTATGTTTATACCTGCGTTGAAAAACGATAATCCGCTGCACTACTAAAAGAAATAGTAATTACGTGTATAGCGATTTCTCATCAGCTACATAAAAGGTGCAGGAATAAAGCAGAATTGTTCCATTTTGTTTAGAAAACCCAACAAGTACTGAATGAAGTTGATTACCCGCTTCATTAAATGTAAATGTAAAAATAATCAGAATTGTGTTATAAATTGTCTAGTATACAACACCATAGTGCATTAGATTGCTTGCATTGTCTAGAGTCTATTATAACTTTGACAAAGGAAACTACACTTTTAAAAGTATGACTCAACTTTTACATAAACTTGGCAAAACTATAAGTTGGCGGTATTCGCGAGTAGCAAGTTTCGTTGAATGCACCTAAAACTCAAATTGCGAACGTGCGATTGTGTTATTAATAGAGCGACACACAAAAATTCACTTCATTTCCAGTTTTATTAAAGTAGATACTTTGTATATACCTCCCTATAAAAGGGTCATATGCTTACCCTACAAGGCTTTAATTGCCACAGACCGTGGTGCTTTGTATAGTAAATTAAGAGTACGTCTGCAAAGAGTCGTTAGCAGTCAATATTTAACTTAATTGTTTCGGAATCTGATGCTTATGGATATTCCTTACACGTAAAATACAAAAGTGTGCAGATATCAAATCAAATAACATACCTACTTTTTTGCCCTATTACAATAAATGGCTATTTATCAAGAATCAAAATAAAATCTTAAACCATGCGGTGTCAATTTCGAGATGCGGCTCTTCTCAATTTTTCAAAATTCAAAAATTTCTATTTGCGCCGATAGGTAAATGTTTTAACAGGTCTAGTTCGTAATATTGTTCCGCCTGGAAAGAGGGGTGCGATTTTTACTACCTCTGATTTTTAAAAAATCAGTACCTATTGTAACAAATAGTTTCTACAGTTTTAAAATAAAATAAAGATCGCAACCTAATGGCACCCACTGAGCTAAAACTTAGACGAACCCTATTAATTTTAGCACGAAATTTAGTCTGCGCTTTGTAATAACATTATTTGTTGTTCATTTTGCCGTTTTCTCGGCGAAATTGGTAAAGAAATGTGCAAATATAAACAATGTTTCCAAAAAGTGGCTATATGCATTTGAATTGTGTATAACAAATTTGTGGTAGTTTTCGGTAGCTTGCAAAATTTTTTTTAAACTTATCGAGAGCCATTTTGGTACAAATACTAGGAACAAAAATTGAGTTTATAAAATAAGGGATGCTGTGTGAGGCCCTGCCCTAAAGGAAAGAATAGAGGAAACTACTAAAATATTTCAGGTATGTATAGTGCTAATACACTTAGATACATGCTATATGTCGAAGTTGATTGTAGCGCATAGGGTGGGGTTAGTAAAAGAGGTAAAGCTCCTGGGGTTGGTTCCATTTAGCAAGCGACAGGAGGATCTCTCCTGTCCTGTTAAAGTCGCCCGGTATTACGGATCTTCAACCATATTCGCTTGTGCGGAACTTTCATTTTTTAGTATCATCCCTAATGATGTATTTAACTACGAGCAGGAAAATACGCATGGGAAACCTTTAGGTGTTAACGCGTTGGGGGCAAATAATTAACCTAATTTATCTCTAAACATCAAATTTTAACATAATTCGGAGCCTAGGTAAAAGTTCGAAGCGCGTCCGAATTTAGGCTTCATGTACTTATTGGCTTTGACAAGAAAATATTGGACAGATAAAAAGAGGGTATGCTTTTCGACCACAAATTCAGGTGCTTTTGTGATTTTCCGTTGAGATTCTTTTTATTTTATCGGAAGATTTAAGAAAAACCAACTTAAAACTGGATGAGTAACGAAGTTTGAATAAATAGCAAATCGCCTAAATTCATTATTTTATGCGTGCCGAATTGAATAATCAGATCAAATTAACATAATGATAAAAAAGGGATAGGTAATGCACAATTTCTTTTCAGATTAAAATTCTGAAATTTGTAGCCGTATAATTTTCCATCGTTTAAATTTCAGTGACGTTATTATTCTTGCCCTCTGTTTTAACTCCGTATTCGCGGTGAGAATGATAGAAGTGGTTTCATATTTGGTTAAATATAAAATAATAACCGATGAGGTTTTGGATACTTAGAAGTAAATTTATCATTAGTCTAATTATTTCAAGGTAGGTAAACTTTTTAAGGCAATTTATTTGATTACGTTCGGGTCGTTTATCTTATTGATTGGTATTATAAAATACCCAGTTCCTACTGGAAACTGAAGATCCAAAATGAGAAAGGTTCTACCTAAAATTTGTTGGCCGACTGCAACTTGCATATAGATTACGCTAAGGATTCTTTCCGTTACAAGAGTTTGTGTGGCAATAATACTAGTCTAACTGCAGCAGCCGCAATTTCGTGTTTATTCGGTCACTCGTAAAAATGCCATAATTATATTACTTCAATTAGCCACGAAATTTAATTAATACCTTCTTGCTGCTATACAGGCGATATTGGGAGTTGGGTAGTTTTATATATAACGAGCTTTCGTGCCAACAAAGCATTTTTATGTAAATGCAATAAGATATAATCATACCGTGATTTAAACTTATGTAGTGAAATATCGATAATAATATCCTTAGGTAACTTTTATCGCGCTTGGAATCAAGTCAAATTTCTGCGTTTTTATTTAGAAAGTGTTAGGAGATGCTGAAGGAAAGTGTTTAGCTGTTTGAGGATATGCTGAGCGATCACTTCATTAGTAAGGGTTGTAATCGCTAATCTTACTATATTACGGCATCTCAAGCGTGCGTTTCGTGTATTAATTACCACAAATCAGTCTATTCGTACATTTTCCTCGCAAAATATTCTCACTTGGAATTTTGATCAGCGTAAATTGAGATGAAAAGGTGGAAAAAGGTTGTAGAGAATTGCAACCTTCCAAGTATCCTAAATTATGTATTAATGTTAATAGAAATTGAATTTTAAGTACGAGGGAGTAGGGCAAATCTTCTCGACACTGTTTTAAATCGGTCTGAATCGAAAGTAACGGGTATCAAAGGCGTCACATCACATTGAGTTACATAATACATGATAAGACCCTTGGCATGGCTGCGATTGTTATCACCCTCTTTGCTCAAAAGCTAGTAGGGCGATGCCGCCCTTCGATTTAAGGGGGCGATCGAACGGGCCTCATGCATGCCGAACCCCCACATCTAAGAGGCATAGAAATGCCTCGTAAAATTTATCGATTGACCCATACATGGTTAGCGTTTGTGAACAAATTATTTTCCTTTTCTAGAACACTAAATTCGTTTAAATTTCTTATCAAACGTAAAAGTATGTCGAATTTTAGTTTTTTAAGTGGAAAATACTTTTATCGTCTCTGAACCCTTCAAGTCATTACTGTGAAATTTATGTGATTCTTCTGAATTGCTCCCCAGACCCAGATCCCACTGACCAAATAAATTTTGTACAATACAGCAATTACAACTGCAAACTGCCATGAAATGTTAATGATTTCAGTACCCTTAAGTTTGCGAGCATAAACTAATATTTAATTTCGCCTTTTTCCTTCCCAATTAAAAGAATTAAAAGCACTACAGTCTTTGCGCCGAGTCAAATTGAAGCTTGTGTCTTTCCTTAATATTACGATTTGTGTATAAGAATTGCTTTTCCGCCATTCACCTTTTCAAACGCAAATTGACATATAACCACAAGGGTATGAACAGATCTATACTCCCTTTAGAAAACCTTTAACGAATTTAAATGTTTTGAAACTTCACGTTATATAATACACGCGCTGTCTTCCGGAGTTAACCTCACTGGCTTTGTCGTCTTATTGCTCTTAATTCCTAATACAACCAACCCGCCCTCAAAAGTAAAGGATTTTGAATCTCTTCGATTACTACTCAGAAGTACTCAATAGTTAATTTATGAAAGGAATGAGATTAGACTACTGATACAAAGGTTTGGAGGATGCTAATCCGAAAACACTAACCACACTGTAAAGTTTACGACGACCAAAGGACGTAAAAATACGCCGTGATAAAAGCGCAGTTTTTCGTGACTGACAATAATTTATTATAATAATAAAATTTACTATAGACTGAAACATGCTTTTCTAGTTATCTTGAACACTTACCCTAAAATGTTATACCACAAAAAGTGGCCCATCGGAGCTAATTGATGGAGTGAATGATACGAATTGTAATGGGTGTGAATATCTTCAATTACACCATTGAATTATTATTCAATGATTACACATAAGGCTTCTTGGCCTGGGCGTGAAGGAATATTGTAATTAACTGTGCGTTGGGTTTTGTAGACCATTTGTTGCGAAATATTTTAAAGGCGCCTTAAAACTATTGTCGTTTTGGGGACAATAATAATACCAACAGTATCACCATTTACTTGCAAATATACCCGAGTGTATATTGTCTTATTCTACTTTGTCGGTTAGTTTGTTTTTCATTTCAGAAAAGTTGACTAGACATAAATAAAAATAGGGGATGGATGGGGGAGGGAGGGGATTGCTTTGGGTGTTGTTTGTATTTGTGAGTTCGTCATTGACTGAGCTGAGAGTCGCGTATCTATTATGAAGGTTTGTTTCTTCCACTACAGGTTGCTTATTGGAAAAAACTTTCCTTCTTTTAACGCTTTTTATCACTTGCCATGGATTTTCATTAGATGAATTTTCAATTTCCTCGTCACTGGTTGATAACTTTCTTTCAAGCGGAGGATAATTGCTATGTTGTTCCGATTGTTAGGTTGAAAATTTTTGGGTTTCTTGCACCTGGTGCTGGGGGGGGTTGCATTTGCATTTCAATTTGGTATTGTTCTTGGTATAGGGCTTATTGCCATTGAGCAGTTTGTTGCTTGTGATAGATATAGTTGAATTAAATATTGACTGGTATTGCAGAAAACTAAGTGGTGGCATTGCTTGAGGAGTATTATTTGTAAATCCACGGCCATTCCCCGTCGGGAACATTTTTATTATTTGGTACAATGAACTTGTCTATATGAAAAGTTTAATTGTACGTATACGTGAAGGTTACACTTATCAGGCGAGGACCGGTCTCGCGGTCAAACTTATCAGTCTAACGCTGTTTATATGCATTCTAATTCAAACGTTGTGCGGAGTGGACGTATCGAAATAGTGCATCATATAGAAGGCTGCTATAACAAGTGAGTGACAAATAAATATTAATAACCACATTAGAATCGAACATTTTTAATTTTAATACAACCGGATCTAAATAGCAATTAATACGGATTAATTGACCTGCGGGGTCGGAACCCGCAGGAATATGGCATGGCTTCAGGTAGCCTTATCATACCAAATGAACTAAATATAAGCGATAATAATCGACAAAACACAAACCATTTATATCAGTCAAGAAAATTGATATAGTCCGTTTAACATAGGGCCCCGAAATTTTAATGAGAGCTGGTCAATGGTACAGACAATTAAATTATGATGTTTGTTAATTTTTAGTATCACTGGAAATAATTAATTTTAAGGTTTAAAGTATTTGAAGATAAAATGACGATAGTAAATCCGTGTTTTTCTATATTTCCACCGTCATATTTCTGTTTCTAGAAACGATATAATTATAATTCTTTCGGTGTCTTAAACTAGAATGATATGCGCCTCCAATTATGCATATATAATTAATGCCTTATAAGGTATTAGTGTAGATTTAACAGGCCTTACAAAATCGCGCATTAATTATCCGCGTAGAGCTAAATTCACAATGAGAGAAAGGCCGTTTGAGTTTAAAATAAAGGAATATTATTATTATTCAGGGGGGAATTCCGGGGTTCCGCAGGGTAGTGTACTCGAGCCGTTACCCTACGTGTTGCTTACTTCGGATTTTCCATCAACTGAAAATACGATTGCCACTGCTGATGATACACTCAATTACCGTAGATCCACTAGCAGCCTCACTGAATCTACAACACCATTTAAACTTGCTAGAGCATGAAAAATAAAGATCAATGAAACAAAATCTGTGTACATTACCTCCACTAATAGACATTTCGTATGGCCAGACGTCACTATAAAAGTAAAACGATACCACCAGCAGAAGAAGTAAAATACTTTGGGCTACATTTACAAGAGACTAGCCTCTAGAAAAATTATCTTAAAAAGAAACGACACTCCCAATTAAAAATCGTATAACCTTCTTGTATAAAACGATCATAAAACCATCTGAACTTACACTATCCAGTTGTGGAGTAGCGCCAAAGCTTCAACCTTAACAATCATACAGCGTATCCAATCGAAAACTTTAAGAACCATCACAAACTCCCCATGGTAGTCAGAAATGAAACCGATCTGAATATACCTACTGTTTGTCAAAGATGAAATGGCGACAACGAGTTAATCACTACCATTTATCATCAACCAACACACTGGCGGCTGAAAATACAATGGACAAAAGACCTTCCGAGACAACCTGAAACCAAAATTGTAAAAAGAAACATCACTGGATGGATGCTTATAGTGTTAAGGAATTTTTTAATTACTTAATAATCCTGCAAAATTAAATAAAAATTAATTAGTATAAGTTCGTAATGACGTGCATACTGAACAAACGGAAAACATCACTCCAATTTCGCATTAAACAGAAAATGGCTCAGATACTGAAGAATTTCAGGAAATCAGAAAAAGAAGTATCTATACTCAAAAAAGTGTTCAATATAGCGTGGAGCAGCGGGAAAATTCCGAATGACCGGAAAGTAGCACTTTACTTACTATAAAAAAATCGTGAAACACTTTAGTTTTCAGGGGGGATTGTCATTTTAGTTTTCCTGCTTACTTACTTCTTCTTTATGAAATGTATTGTTGTACAACTTAGTTGCATTCTTTAATCTGCGAATGCACATTCTCCTATATTCCCTTGTGTTAACAGATGGTAACCTATGTAACGAGAGCTTTTGAAAAGACGTGGGGGTGATTTACGACCTTATATCGTATTTGATTCATGGGGAGGGGTTTAAATTAACAACTAAAAGATTAAATAAGTTCAATTCTCACATATTTATAGCCGTGTTTAATTAATTAGGATAGTAGGGAAATTTTTGATCGGAATTGGCATTTTGGCAATGGGGAGACCACAGATTATTCACTAGAAGCGACTAGTTAAGTTCCATTTAAAAAAGTTTTGACGGCGATATTATAATTTACTATTACCGCGTAATTTTCCGGAGGTCAACTGATGGAGCTCTTTTAGATCAGGTTTTTCCTGAATCTCCCCTTGAAAAACTGAAATTTGTAAATTGTAAATAAGCGTGCTTAGAACTTTCATTTTTCAATTCATGTTTTATGAAGACCCAAGGTACACCACCGTACAGATCACACCCTTTATAATCGCACGTTTTTTGGAATAAATTATATTTTCTAGTGGAAATGGGCTACGATTTGTAATAATTAAAAAGAATTGGAAGAAGTTACCTTTTTGTATTTTTTGAGGTATGATAGCGTCGCTTGTCAAACAAAGGGACACCAGGTGTAATAAACTTGACAGCGAGATTTTTGGAATGTGGGTGTACAAAAGCAACAGGGGTAATTTTATGCTTTATTCAATTAATGTAAAATTATAAACCTTAACAACGCATATTCGAAAGGAATGATAAATGTAATTGCCCCTCGTAAGGGATAATTAAAGAAGGAAATTTTCGCAGCTTCTATTTTTCAATTTTCTTGTTAAATCCCAAGTAAAATAAAAACATAATGGATATGAGAAATATAACTCATAACTGACATTATCTTCTCAAACTACACTGACAGCGTATACGACCCTTGTGTTTCGTGTAAATTAAAACTCGGGAAGACGGTTATATCGAACGTACATTTATTGTACCAATATATCATTTTAATAATTAAGAAGTTATAAAAGAAAAGTCGTTCTCAGTTCTCACTCTAAAATTTCATTCACCCCTGTTACAAATAAAGTAGGCTACGTTTTCATTTTTTGCGCGCTAGCATTATTTTAATTCATAATTCAGCCGATGACGCCTTTGATTACGCGATTCTCATTGAAAACTAAGATTAAATCATAAGTTGTTAAATCGCACACACAGTCCAAATGAATAATTCATAATGTGTTTGTTCGTTCTTTAAAAGGGTGGCGTTTTGATGTAATGATAATTGAAAAGCCGTTGTAAAAGTGAATTACACATTATGACATTACTAATAAAACACGACTACCTTCAGCTTTATAGTGAGGTGCTCCACCCGGCCACAGTAAAAATTATAAATTAGCGTAATTAAAGCGTTGGTTGTTGAGTAATCAGAACCATAAAAAAATTAACCTTTTCTCCCCTGAACACTCACCAGTATGACTCAAGGGAATGCCCACGCATCACCTGGAGCCAATGGCTTTTAACAGGCCTGCTTTTGCAAACATTTGAAGTGTCATATTATTCTTAAATTTTAAGAGAACAAATAAAAACAATGTGACTTCAATTCTAAAGTTTCACAGATTCCCAACTTCATAGAGGCTTCTTGGGTCGCAGAGAACATTTCAAAAGGATTTTTAAGGAGATAAGATTTGTAGGATTATCCATAGACGGATTAATTAATATCAATACCTAGCTAGGGGATCGCTCAGGAGATTTCTAACAGATTCCTCAAGACCTCGAATACGAACCTCCTAAGAGAATTTACAAATAGTAAGATATAAGATTTGTAACAATATTTCCTACTACTAAGAATACCTTTTTAGGGTACTTTTTTCCCTCAAAGATTTATAGAATATCTTTCGTCAAAAGAACGTTTCTAAAAAAAATATGTTTTTAGGAACATTTTTAATAAAATCTAGAAGTGAAGTTACACTTAGTTTCCTAGGAAGATTCCTAAACTAAACAGGCGTTCAAGAATCTTTTTCCGGGAAAAAAATTCCTTAAATAAAATTCCTGTGAAGTTCGCGTATAGAGGGAAACTTTCTTAGTAAATAAATGCCTGATGCTTGTTATGTTCACAAGATGCCTATTTTAAGAGACAGGAAAAAAACGATTGTTAATTATTCTAACCGAATTCTGATTGACGCACTTAACAATTTTCTCTAGAGATCTTTTCCGAAACCATATTCTTGTGGCTAAACTAATTGATCCTACTAGTAGGCCTCATAAAAGTTGTAGGAAAGCTTCAAATTAAACGTAAATCTGGGTCTGCAGGTCTCGTAGTTCTCTCAACGTCTCAAACAAACCTATATAAGGTAAAATTGCATTTCCAGAAATGTTCCAAAACTTTTCAATCTTTTGTTTTTTTGCTGGACAATCAAAAAGAAGGCATTCAATCATTTAAAAAACGATGAAACGTATTTTAATATAAACCTAAATCAGCAGAAGTACAGTAATCAATCAATCAATCAAATATACACATTCAAAATCGTCGCCTGGTTTTGGATGGCCCTGGCCCTTCGCTTTCGATGCGCTCTTTCCAGTACTTTATTCATTTTTTGCAGAAACGGCAGAACGTATTTATCATGGACTTTGCGGGAGAAAAATTAGTAATTGTTCATAAGCCATCAAAGCGATCAAATTATTTAATACGCATTTAACAACGGCATATTACTAAAAATCCCCAAACAGTAAACGAGTAATGCTAAAAATGAATATCAGATGCAGGACTGAAAGTTGTATTACTTTGCTAAATGGACAAATTGGAAAATGAAGGGAGGTAAAGGTAAAATACGTTTTACTGTAGCTATCTAACAAGAACTATTTTTAATAAAAGTTGAATGCCCTTAGGGTCGGACACATACATACTTAACCAAATTCAATTCTTTCTTGGTTTCCAATTAAAGTACCTAACCTACATTTCCCCGTCGGCGTTCTATCTACTAGGGTGGCTAGCAAAGTTTTTATTTGAAATTTTCGCTGCGAGTTACAAATTCTTCTTCTTTGAAACTAAAATAATTCCATCGTTGGATTCTTGGTATTGTTACCGAGATGTTATTGCATTAATAGTAATGACTTATGAAGTTTCACAATTAACTTGCTTACCCTCTCAAACGAGTGCCAAGAATTCATTTTTACGTAAAAACGATTTCTTTCTAAGACTCGCTTTTACTTCTTCATGCGCAACTTCTTTGTGATATTGGATTTAGGCTTTTATTTTACACAAGTAATCAAGTGCGTTGTTTTCCCAACTTGGCGGAATTATACCGCATTTAAAAAAGTCGTTTATTTTCTATTCTATTCTCGTTCGTTTTCAATTTTCACGTAAAATATCGTTTCAACGTTGCAATATGGTAACATCTTCATGATCCTGTAATGACCTTTGTTCGTGTGTTTATTTAACAGTCAAATGGCGCCTCTCCTTTCGCTTGCTCACTAAACTTATGCTTCTATTCCCCAATGTTGTCGCAAACACAAACCAATTAAAACAAATAAATCAATCACCACTATTGCGTGAGTATTGCCGAATGGACAGTTAATACGGACGTGAACTGAAAAAAATAACATCATGCGAGCTGCAAAATTGGACTGCCATACAGTTTCCATAATTTAAGAAGTCCTTGAAACTCTGCCAACCCCTATTTAAATCGCATTATCATCTCGGCGGAAGTACTTACGATTATGATTGTTCGTGTAGATATAAATCTTTATTTAATATAGAATCTGTCATAGTTACAATACTAAGGAACTTCCTGCATAGCTGACCGGAAATCGACAAAAGCTGCTTTAATTCTTCCATCAAATTACACACTAATCTTCCGCAAAACTTGGTAGGGCCGTAAAAAAACGTATTGACCGGGATAGTGTAATTGAATCACCTATCTCCCACAAACAATGATTAAAAATTATGGTTATAAGGTAACAGATTTCCCATTCTAATATTTTTAATCATTCATCGTTTGTGAAACCGGGAAGTAGCCTTTTTAAACTGTATGCCTGGTTCCCAACAAAGAATAAATTGTACCTTTCGCAAGGCAATTACGTTGCATCAAAGTTTTAAGATCGCATCAGAATTTATCTAAAACTATCTGGCAGCACAGAATTTTATAATACGAACGCCAATTTTACTGATTCGCGTTGCTGAACGCACCCAATAATTGAACTGGATACTCGCCGTTTCTTACCGAACTTGTTAAAAAGTTGAATAAGTGTTCTCGTGCTGTATAAAATCGGCCAAAAAAAGAGTTTATTTTAATTTAATTGTATGCTATTTATACTAATTTTACATGTAAAATGGCGTTACCAGAAAGTATTATACAAAGGAATTGCAATGGTTTAAGGATACTATTTCCTGGATGGATTTAAACGTTTAAATGAAATGAATGTTTTGTCTTAAGGAAATAATAGAGCAAATGGTGGTGCAGTTATATTTTCCAAGAGCAACATTCCACATAAAATATTTATATTAGCACTATAAGCCTTGTAGGCCCTTTGGCTTGATGGTCACTTGATGCCCATTTTGTCCTATTTTCAGCAGCTGTCTTCCGCTTCCGAACCTGTAGTCTTCCAAATTTCTTGTTTTTATAATGATTTTTTTATTTTTTTGGTCGGAAGGAAGGTCTAAAATTTATTTTGTCAATATCATTGAGCAATCCATTGTGCAACATAATTAATGGAGCAGTTTGAAAGTTGTATCAAATATAGGAATTCAGAATTGTTAACTTTTGAATATCGTTAAGAAAAAGGTAAGAAATAACAGTATCAGACCGTTCCGTTCCGTTTAGAAATAACCATAAACCTTTGAATGTATGTTGACAGTTCCTGCACGCCACGCTATTAATACACCTGATGATGGCTTAAGTCGACCCATGTTGTGCCCCCCCCCCCCTTTCACACTCAATTATTGCAACTCAAAAAACTGGTTAAATAAATAAGTAAATTATAAATTGCATGGGAACGGTTTTGAGTCCAATGGTGGAAATTCAAGGTGCCAAACCGAAATTGGAAGACGAAACCTTAAAATTTCAAATGAGAATTAGATTTTGACTATTCTTTATTGCAAGTTGTACAGATACTGACATTTAGATTTTCTAAACGCAATAAATGTTTGTTTAACGTATCTAAGCATGCACGCAAATTTGTCGCGTATGGTTTTGAAATTGATTTCAGATTAAAAATCTCTTGAATGTGTGTTTGGATGATTAACTTGGGTCGATCATAACGATCTTTTAAGATACTCAAAGCAACTTCATAATTATCATGAGAAGGCTGCAATCCGGCAATGCAATTAGCGGCTTCCCCTGAAAGACTAGATTTCAGCAAATGAAATTTATGAGGTGTAATATTTTTTTGGTTTACAACGGACATGAAACTGTCTATGAAAGCTTTGTATTCCGTAAAGGTACCACAAAATTTGGGCAAAGAAATTCGCAGCAATGCATGCTGAAAAGAAAATTGTTCGAAAGAATCGATTAGATTGGGTTTGACCTCCGCTTTGATTGGGTTTTCCGGCGGCTCAATTAAACAATTCGCCTGTGTCAAAGCTGCATAGAAAACATTATCAAATTCAGCTGCGGAGACAAAGCCATCGATATCTACTTCGGCTTCTTGTAATTCAGAAATTGCATTTCTGTACGCTTGTTGAAGGGGTTTTATTGCTTCTATACGTAATTTCAACTCGCACAATTCAAATTTTGATAACGCTATTGGTAATCTGCTGACATGACCTTGAAAATCATTTAAGAGTTGCAAAGCATCACCTGGTTCGCGAAGCAATTTTGTTTCGGTTTTGCTTTGAGACATTTTGCAGAAAAAACAATTGAATGCAGCAATCCTTTTATAGGAAAAATTATTGTGAATAAAAGGAAAATTTGGAACTTACAGTTTTGATTATCACGTTGCGTTGCATAGGTAGATTATGACCTATTGACCATGTGACTTGATTGTATACTTGTTTGTTGTTCAATGAAGACCAAGACCATGCGGTTTTTATATTTGATAAATTATGCCATGCGGCAGATGTCCGGTAGTATTTTATTGGTATTAGTAATGATTCGAGAGTAGCTCGTAAATGATTATGGCCAACAGTGTCATAGGCTTTCTCTATGTCAAGATATAACAAGCAACAATCTCTTTATTCTTGTTTGGAAGTTTGTAAAATAGAATTAATAATCCAAGTATTGATGTGTGTTCCGGGTGATCGGACGAAACCTCTGATTATAGTGTTAGAAAATCTGTCAAGAATTCTTTCTAAAATAGTTATTGATCCCCGTGAAAACACTCTGGAACTAAACTGGTATTAGATATAAAAGATGCAATTTCAGCCAGTACTTCGGATGTTCTTCCATATTTTAAAACCCGCATCAAAATCTTATCTGGATCGGGAGCTGTATCCACACGAATTGTTTTCATTGTAGCAAAAACTTCATCATGATTAATTTTGGATTCGTAAGTTATTTATCCCCTCATCCATTCAATGATTAAAACTAGGATTTAAGTTATGGATATAAGAATGTCTTGTACAATCAACGTTTTGAAAAACGTTGCAAAAATTCATTAAAACTTTCTTCCAGTCCTAAATTCAGCCTTTCTTGTCCGCATTGAGAACGCTAGGTACAGCTTTTTGCCTTCGATTGTAAAACTCGAACTTTTCTTTTCGTTTTCTACGGCCAGACTTGGTTTTTCATTGGGGGTTACTACAATTTTTAAACTTTGAATTTTGAGTAACGATTTTTTTACTTTTACATAACTCAGAAACGTGTCTAGCGGGATGTTTAGGTCCAGGTAATGTATGTATTGCGTCAGATAAAAAATTTGAAAACCTAAAAATGTAAAAACTCCTTTACCTACTAATTTATTGCCATTTGGAATGATTACTGAAGCTTTCAATAATTTATCGCGTAGTTTTATAGCAATGTGTACCTATGGTGTCCTGAATGCAGATCTTGTCCGGCGATTCACTATTGAACCACGGTCATGATTCAATGGAGCTTGAACTCGTCGAAGAGTTCGTACTTCGTAGGTACTGCTGGAATCCCAAGTTTCATTTCTAGACGCATGGATTTCAGCAAACGGGCAACCCCGCCTGAGGAAAAACGTTATTTACCTACTCTATGCCTAAACTAACGAGTTACATGATTGGAGCAGGGAAATTACGAATCACATACTAACAAGCTGTTACCTATAAGATTCCCTACGGACTGATGCATTTCATTTTAAAATTCGTGAAGGCAGTCTCCAAATATATCCAACTGTGGTGGTAAATCATTATATTACTTAGAGTAGTTGGAGTTGGAAAACAGAGACTTAGTTTAGAAGAGTTTTTTTACATTTTTGTGCGAAATCGAATTACCGATCCTAATGATGTTTCATAGCCCTGGTCATTTTTTATCTATAGATCCATTAAACCATACCAGATCCTGATCTATGCTATTTAAAATTAAACGCACCTTATTGCTGACAATTTCTTTAACTGTTACATGCTTGAATACTACAGCATCGTTAAAGTGGTCTTTCGGCCACATTATTGCTCTTTTCGGGTGGTTACTGTTAAAACGGCAAAGGGTATTTTGCGAAGACTAATTATTAAGCTTTGCCCTTTACCAAATAATTAAGCGTAATTTTTCTGTTTTGGATTTTTAAAAATTTGCCTTTGTGAATGATTTAGATTTGAGTTGGTGCGACGTTTTAAAGACAGACGGCGATCTTAAGATTCAAGTAGAGCTTAAGAGTCTTCTGTACCCACTGCACCCAATGTAAATTTCCATAAGAGCGCCCGCCATAAAAACTCTAGTTGTTTTTCAAAAAACAATTTTTTTTAAGAACTATTTTATAAATTTAGACCTTTATCTACAAAATGTTCGGACTATATTTTTTTTTAAGTTTATAGCAACTGAATACCGATTGTTTAAAGATTAGATGTTTCGCACCGATTATTGCGCTGATCTGTTTTATTTTTTTACTCTCGATCAAGACGATTTATGGAAAAAGTAAACCGACAGTTTTTTAGATAAGTTACTTCTAAACATGACCCCAAAAATTGAAATCATAATTTTTGTAAATAAAGTCTGTATCTTGGCGGGCGTTAAATCAACAATTTGAGTGTAACAAGTGGCGCCGCTGCACAGTGTCGGTGGGAACTGACTAAGGACCAACACAGGAGTTGACAAAGCAAGAATATCATCTTTTCTCTTCCAGCTATAATCATCTATACACTATAATGTAAAAAAGTTGCGCTTAGGTAAAGAAGACTCTTAAGATACATTGGAGAAACCCGGAATTTGCTTGGGTACGAGTTACTTTAATGCGTATATTGACTAATATTAACACATTTTCTTGAAAACAATAAATTATTCCTATTTTTAGCAACCACCTTTCAGTTCTTGTATTTGGTTGAACAGCTGCAATTGTGGACTTTTTAAAGACAAACCGTTTGTTTTTTTGCAGCTTAAAATATGAGCTAAAAAAGAGTATAAGTTCATACTCTTATTATAAATGATGTTATTTTAGAGCAGGTGTGATACTTGCATTTTTGCCTGTTGTCTGCAAAAGTGCAAATCTCATGTTATCGCTTTTACGGGCACTAGACTCTAGATGAGCCTCGTATTATTTTATGACACCAAGGCGTAACAGAGAAAACGTGATTGGTTTAAGAAAGTGAAACTTAGGTCATTACGAGTTATTGTCAATACTACAATAATAAAACTTCAACATAAATTGTAACGTTGCCACAGTACCTAGGCGGTAGGTCACAAAAGACGGAAAGCCATAAAGGTAGAAATTTGTGCAGGATTTCGGTATATTAATTAGGACCGAAAACGACAATTTCATGCGACCGAATGGCCCAATAACTCTTTCCATTTTTTTAACAATAGGAATGAAGCTCGTGAATCCAAAATTAAAATTGGAATTTCCACGATTGAAAGCCGCTTTTTAATGAAATGTGTGATAACGAGGTTTATCATAGAAATTTCTCTTCGGTTCGGCGCGTGGATTTACAACAATGAGAAATTGATGTTTTCTTTCATGTCCAAAAAATAGATCATTTCAATTATCGATTCAGTTACACAAGTTTGGTACATTTCTTCGTATAATTAATGAATTCGAGTTGCGAAACTAGCACCAATATAAAATATTAGACGTGCTAATTTAATTTGATTAATTGCTAGTTATATTTCCGCTTGTCGTTGTTTCCATTTCAAATAGATTCTGAATTGATTACGAGCATTTGTTAAACTTACTATAGTAAATTGCTGTTGTACAGCAAAACATTTGAACATTAATTTGTGTTGTTAAGTGTAAGTAAGATGCTCGGGTTCCCAAAGACATGCAAATTTTGGGGGTTCGTTCGATATCCTTATTACAGGGGTTACCATAGAGAACTAGATAATTGAGACACTGGCATTCTCTAAACTAATGTGATCGCACAGACTTGCCTATTTTGCCTTATTTGTCTTAAGGAATCTTCACATCTTCAAATTAAAAATCCTTAGCAGATCTGGAAAGCGATAGCGAATCTAATCAACGGTTTCGAGAAATTTATAATTGAGTGTTAAAAGGGGGAGGGGGGGACACACTACACGTTTCGACTCACGTCATCATCAGGTGTAATCTACAAGATTGAATTAAGGATTTGAGGTAGAGCCTTGCAAGTGCCTTCTAGATCTTTTCAAAGATAGAGTGCGTATAGCCATTTCTGGAAAGTATCTACGTCCGTCTGAAAAAAATTCAGACTGAAAGGAACGCAAGGGTCAGGGCCGGTTCGGTAAAACGCTAAAATATTCTGGCAACACATTGAACGCATCGGGAAAGTGCTTTTAGGAGCGTCAGGGAATGCTTCCCAGTGCTGGTGCAAGGTCTACAATTTATGCAATAATTTCTCTATTATACAAGGTGGTTTTTTGGGAGCTTTAGTTAAACGTTTCTGGGAACGTAAAATAGGTAGGTTTTTGAAAATTTGAACTTTGGAGTTACTCTGAAGGCCGAATCGATGTAAAATATTTCCAAAATGGCCGCACTTCCGGAAACGCCGGAAGTAGATAGTAACTTCGTTATTTTAAATGCCAATCTGCATTTTTTATTGCATTTTTGGATTCTACGTGAAATTTCAATTCCTTTGATACTCATCTGCGATTTATGGTTTTTAAGTTATTTTGACTTTAAGAAAAAAAATTGCCGATGCAGATGGTACCTTGATAATTGATTACTTGAAAACGGTTGTAGTCATGGCAACCCATTTTTATCAGTGCATAGAGAATGAATAGGGCTTTCTTTTAGTGTACTTTAAAAAAAGTTGCGTACAACCGCACCTATGGAGATCCAAGTTTAAGAAACTTTAAAGTCTATACACTCAGTTTTTTTAAAATGGAATGACCCTGTTCTTATTATTGCATGAGATAGAGAATCGAAATTGGCATATTTTGATATTACATGTTCCTATAGCTATCTTTAACAGTTTCTGATTTATTCCCATTTCATTGAATTGATCTAGGAATTAATTTTTCGCATTTTCTTTTTAGTAGTTGGCCATGATTTTAGACAATCGAATTTTAAACAAATCAAGAAATGGATTCGTTAATATCATTGATTCTAGTCTAAATAATTCATTAATAAATAAGTTTTTTTGTTAAGGATATAGGACGGAAAATTTTTGAAAAATCTAGACAGAGTCGTTCAACTGAATTTCTTAAACAACGTATAAGTCTGGAAATTAAGAGAGGTAATGCGATATCTGTTCTAGCAACAATTCGATATCAAAAATGCTTCAACGAAGTTTTTTATATTTTGCATTGAATTTATTTTGTTAATCTTGCATTTGCAATTCAATTCATTCTCTTAAATATTCTGTTGTAGAGCTTTGTATCACTTGTGCTTCAACGGTTTGTAGTGCATTTGGGGGTACATTCAATTCTTTTACACCTTAAGGCAAGCGATGTTACCATAACTCGAAAACGTAGAGGTTTGAGTTCGTACATAATTTCCAGATCAGTATGTGCTATTTACTGATTACAACAATCGTGTGGTTTCGTGTAATCTCACCGTAGATTTTTCCTTTAATAGGATACTTGGGACAAGTAATTAAGTCTCTCGAATCGTTGAGCTTTGGGAAATTAGAAGTACCTACAGACAACGAACGGAAACTAGCCGAATCATAAAAAACGTACAACTTCACTATTTATGAAACCGTAAATGTAATTCCCTCTTTTAATTATTAATTAAATTACATTTGTGAATATTTCATTGTCTAACTACCTACCTACAAGCTAGACATAAAACGCTATACTTGATACATGTTTTTATTTACGAAAATATATACCTAACCAAGACTTTAAGAAAATAACTTGGGGTACTGAATTACCTTGTCTATCCTATACATTTTCGGTAAATTAATAACAACGTTTTGAATTACTGAAAACCTCTGAAAATGAAACTGGCTGACTAGATCTACGTTTGGGCATATTTTTTTCGTTACTCTAATTATCAGAAGAGATAAACGCGGTTGCTTTGATATTGTTTGAAAATGAACATAATGTTTAAAGATCACGTACAAAAACAAGTTTGTATTTAAGATGTAGTTAATTTTATGTAAACAGCAAAGGGGGATTTCTGACAACCTCGTAGGATGTTATTTTAACGCCAACTTTGTAGGTGTATTTAATATTATGCTGTGTAACATAATTATGCCAAAAGCAAACATTTTAAACAAGCTATTTAGAAATTGATATCTTTAAAGTTTAATATTTTCTCAAGTACCTATACATCAAATTTGGCTGGGAGAAACCAGACTTTATGGCTATTTAAAGTGTATGCACTCGAGGCACCTGAATATAATACGTTCAAGGTTATCGATTTAGCCAAGTCAGTTCTAAGGAAAACCCCCTATTGAGATGGAAAACGGCATTGTTTGATAAATAATTCTTATCCCTTGTTTGAGAAAATCTAGTAGCTCCATACTTCAATCGAATTCAGCGGAAAACTGAGTAGTTCGTCAAGGAATGTGTCCAATAAGAAAATTCATTGTTGTAAGATCTTCCTCCCTGGAAGTGTGATCCAATTTTGACGGCGAAGTTAGTTAGGTTTTTTTTACATACTTACGACTTATTGCTGTTTTTATCTACCATATACTACCATACTTTCATTTGAATTTCAGGAAACTTATTGTATCTCTCAAAGACATCTTCAAATCAGAATTTGACGTTATCCACTACCAATTCCTTCTGATGAATCCCTACACCCCCCGACTTTATGCCCTTCCCAAAATCGATAAACCTAGACACCCGATGCGCCCCATAGTGTCTTTTTCGAACATTCCCGTCTTTAAATTATCAACGTGGTTAAATTATACTCTCCGTTCCTGCCTTCCCAACTCCATGTCCCCTTCCTCAATTAGTAACTCTATTCAATTTGCTAATGACCTCGCTAACCTCAAAATCTCCAATACTCAACGTCTAGTTTCCTTTGATATTGTTAGTTTATTCCCTAGTGTACCCTTTCAGGATTGCAGATGTATTCTCCATCAACTCCTTACTAATTCCAATGTTTCTGACACCAGTTATAACCTTCTTATCAATTGTTTGGATAAAATTTTTTCGTTTTTAACTCAAACCAATACATTCAAAAGTCAGGTCTCCCCATGGGTAACAACCTCTCTCCATTCCTTGCGAATTTAGAGTCACAAACCTTCTTTAAAAACCCTACTATAAATACTCATTTCAAATTCGTCGTTATGTTGACGATATCTTTGTTGTTTTTGAAGGGGACGATCGTGACTCGGACTGCTGTTGTAATATCCTCAATCCCACAGTCGAACTCGAACTGAATAGATCCCTTAACTTCCTAGACATATCTATTGAGTGCACTCACAACAAATTAAATCTCGGTAGATTTACAGAAAACCCACTTCCACTAATAATGTGATTCATTTCTCCTCCCAACACCCCCTTCTCCACAAATAAGCATTCTTCAGGTTCCTTTTTCATAGGCTTTATAATCTCCCGCTCAATATACCAACAAATTCAACGAGGAGCTCCAACTTATCAAAAACCTACAATTCAAAATCCTTTCCAAAATAAATATCAAAATTCCACTTCCTTGGCCAACATTGAAGCTTCAAATAATTTCTTCCCGTTACCCTATATTGGAAAATACTATTAAAGAACACACCCTTAAGACAGTCATTTCCCATACTAAAGACCCTATTCCTTCTGGTGAGAAAGCTGGAGTTTATCAGTTGAGGTGTGCCATTTGTCAAGCCACCTATATTGGGCAAACTGGTCGTAAAATTTCCACTCGTATTAAAGAACAATAATTCCTCCAGTACCAAATCCACCTTTGCCTCCCACATACTTGAATCTGGCCATCCCTTCAACCCGAATTCTGACTTGAAAATTTTGCACATCTGTGATAAAAGTTCCAAACTTAATTTCCTGGAAATCAAAGAAAAAGAATTATAGATTTAATCCTCTTTTCTTCCTTAACGAAATACTTAATATTAATAAAGACTTTTTATTTTCACATTAACTTTTGGATGACCCTGTGGTTATTAACACATCAATTTTGCCCACCTCTAGATGTCGTTTGTCAATTTTAATTTGTCGTTTCCTGCCGTGAGCATGAGTGGACGTTTCAAAATTTGCGCCTTTAGAAACAATTCTTAAGAAATTTTACGATTAAACCACATTGAATTTTTTTTAATGGATACGCCACTGCCTTCGCGTTAAAAATGGTGCATCAATTGGAACTCGAACTAAACCAATAATAATTTATTCGACAAAATAAAAAATTTTCACCAAAGATCTTTTCCTTCTACAAACTTGAGTGCCAGCGGATTAAAAATCTAAAAATAGAGATAATAAGCGGTATTCAAATGTAATTTTTGTGAATAGATTAATTACTGTATAGCAAAGTAATTGTAATCGAATACATTTTCGGGTAATCAACCCACTGACCTGCAGAATAATTGCAACATCCCTACAATTTTCAGCGAAGCGGTTTTAGTTACAAAATTGGACCGATTTCCATTGCATAGATGTAATTTGTATTGAACCTGTCGTTTCAACATGTCATCGTGACGGGTAATAAGCGCATTAATATTTGTAAGATGCATTCTCGCATAGTTTCTCATTTTCCGTTTCATCCCCAATTTGCTATCGACTTTGGCAACCGGAAAAGATGTCGCTAACATTGCGGTTTAATAACACTAGGAAGTGCCTCGGTAATTGCCGGAATCATGCGTTCGCCGTAGTAAGTAATCTAATAACACTGTCCCCGTCCTCCAATCACAAAAGGTCACAATAGGCACATTATAAAATAAATAAGCTTTAATTGCAATGGAGCGTTTAGATGCATACATAAATAATCTGCTTTAAGCTTCTGGTTTACTAATCTAACAAAATCTAACCACCCCTTCTACGATTTATTAGACTGTAAATTTTCTTATGAGACCGCCCGACGATATTCTTGAACCCTTTCAATAAAGTAATTTGCACTCATGCTTTTTCAGTTCCTCATAAATGCTAAGTTCCATTTATAGATCTCTGCTTTACTGAAGTAATAGGCGGTTAAGCGGTTCGTCCAACTCAAGCAGGGCTGAAGAGGTTTGCTCTACCGTGAATGATAATTTCAGTGTTCAAACATATTCAATTGTGATTCTTTAAATATTTTGTTTGCATCAGATTACGTCTGCTCGCATTTAATTTTCACAGAGGGTTGAGATGTAATTTCCTGCTATTCGTTGGTGTATAATTAATTTGATGCTTAACAATACATCGGAGTATATTGAGCTAATATTTTTCTTCAATTAAGTAATGTTGTGCACTTAGGAGAATATAAAATATGGGTGAATTTTCTTCCATTTTCTCATTTGGTTTAATAGCGAGATATTCGTTTCCTTCAATTAATACGTTTCCCGATTGACGGAAAAGTATACTGTTACAAATTATCCATTAGGGCTGGCTTAATCTATTATTTTCGGGTTTCTTAAGGTCCAAAATGTACAGTTTAGATTCTTCGTACAAGGAAGCTGGATGTTTACTTCAGAAGCAAAGCAAAATTTCTTTGACAGCGTAGAGTCGTATTAATGTGTTCTTATAATCGTTAATTAAATGACTATCTTTCTTTATAAAAAAGGAGAAATTGATTTTCCAAACAACATTCTTTGGTTAACATTTTTGAAACTCTGGCTGTGTTAGTAAATATTCCTTAAACCTCTAGCAAGTATGCAGACGAATTAAAAAAAATTACGGCAACCCAGCGTTGCTAACCGCGCAATCTAATATTTTTATTTGTTGAGATATTTAAATGAAACTTTGTATTATGCACCTCGAATAAAAGTACAACTAATACCAAATTAAAATATTTGTTTTATAAGCTATGCTGATCTGGTCAAATTGATAGATGCGTGAAGATCTCGAAGATCGTTGAAATTTCAGTTGTATCAGATTTTTGTGCTTATAAATTATATACGCTAAGAATAGGTTGTGCACTTTCTTATTTGTGCTGGACGGATTTTTTTATGTTAAATCGCCGAAAACGAATTTGGCTGGAGTAACTAGATTTTTCGAACAAAGACTGTTCTGTTAATGTGGAAATGGCTTTTTGTAAATCGTTTTTGAACTTGTTTATTTTTACTTTATTCTATTTTAAAGTAGGTAAACTTGTATTTATTAAAACAAGATCTGTACTATTAGCATTACGAAACTGGAAACGGCCGTCGACAAATTAAAAATGCTCAAATTCTTGCGCGTGCCTGTAAAAGTGTAATCATATTTTCCACATCCCGACCGAAATCCTATGGATTAATTTACAAAAGAGCCTGCCTTTGTGTAGCTAAATTGCGCCAGTTAATTCAACAGTCAAGTTTTTTAGCAAAAAATAAATATCTCCAAAAATTATAAATATCTTAAGTCCGTACGCATAAAAGCAGTTCATATAGGTACGTACTCGCCATTTTGTTTTCAATTACGGACGGGAAATCGACTGTCTTTGATCTTTTCTGTAGCTTTGTGAATTCCCACTCCCCGATCCAACTCTCCCGTACATATGGTCAAATGAATTCGAAATGAGATCTCAAATTACATAGGTGATGTGATAACAAGAAAGAATTTCGTAATTATTTCGGGAACAAACGCTTCTCCCTGTTTTTGACCTGTATACAGTAAGGGTAGTTTGGTGGAATAATTAATTATGTAAATTATTATTTACCTACTCATATTTGTTATTTATACAATGAGGGCAAATACAATTTATCTTGCAATTTACGCTCATTGCTAGATGAGGGAGTCAACAATTAGTCAATATTGAATTATTATTTCGTACATGACTCCTTGTTTGCTAAATAAACAATGCGAAACCTTAACTTTTTTTACCTAAAGCGCTGTAGGGTTTAAAAGACTGTGGAGGTCGGGAAATAAGAGGTAATGTACAATTAATATTTCCCAGCGGAAGCCTTTATTGTTTTCAGATAACATTTGAAGTACGCAGGATTAGAGAAGGTTTATAAAAAATTAAAAACGACTGTCAAAAGTATTCAAGGGAAGTTCATTAATAAAGCGCTCAATTCGCCGTTGTTTTAGACTCGTCGGTATAAAATGTGTTTGTATTTACAAGTTACTTTTTATACGCTGTGAGGATATCTAAATACCCATTTTGGGAGTTTCGTCTTGACCAACATAACATAAGAAACCAGATCTACCTTGTGTACGTGCAAGTAATATTAGTTACACGGTAGGAAGACTAAGGATGATTGACTATCCCAAAGGTCCAAAGGAAAATAAGTCGTTTTCCACAGTGCCCTTAGATTTTTTTCCAAAATAACAGACTTAGTCGTTCTGGCTCCACAATTATGGATTTCGAAAAGCAGACTCATAACCGTCAGTTCTGTTACTTCAGTTAAATCCAAAGGGATTACATCGCTTTCGAAACTTAAGAGCTAAATAAGTCAGGATCCACTCAGAACCAATTTTCCGCCATTTGAATGACAAGGTCCTCGTTACTATGAAGTGCGACGAAATAAACCGTTTCACATTTTTTCAAACTGAACATAGTACCTACTGATTTATCTTGTTTTAGAGTCTACTTTTTTGATTTTAGTTATTCTATGATTTCTACAAGTTACGAAAATTCGCTTGGAGAACTTTTTTGAATGATTAAAAAAGCTTTAAGTAAAAAAGCTTTTACCGGTGTCAAACCTTTCCTATTGGAAATCCTCCTTTCAAATAAATTGTTTAAAGATTTTCGTAGTGGTAACAGTTTTGGAGAGAACCCCAGAATTTGTGCATAGGAGCGGCGGTGTGGGCAAAGATTTAAGTTAGTAGTTTTAGCACCGGGTCTACGAGTTACAAATGCGCGTTGGAAATTTGATAATAATAGTAATAATAATAATGATTTTTCCCTACTTCTGTGCAAACCAATAAACTAACAGTACAAATTTAATTATAAAATAGACAGAAGAAACCTATTCCGGCATCCGGAAAAAAATAGAGTGTTTATACAGTCACTAAAAAACAATTTTTTTTCTTCTTAATAGTAGCCGTGATTTCATGGCCTTCTCCAAGATTTTTGATATGACCGACAGCAATGAAATTGGCCCTAGAATTGGCCTTTAATTGTTCAAATCTCCTTTACTACCTTTTTTTGTGGAAAGATATGATCTTAGCAATTTTTGGACATGTTGGGAAGATTCCATTATAGAAAAAGAAGAATTTATAATTTCAGTTAACGGGTACTTTAGCAATTCCCGATTTTCTTTAATTAAAAATAACGAAATGTTGTCATATCCAACAGAATCGTTGTTATTTAAACCCATAATTAACTGGGTGAAGAAAAAATGAACTACAAAAGTTAGCGTTTGAGGAAAATGGTATATCTTTGGTAGAACTATAGGGAGGAAAATCGAATTATATAGGTAGGTGGATGCGTTTTTATGACCGCTTTTGTTTCCATGCCTAGTTAACAATTTAAATCTCTGTGTGCTAACAGTAAAGATTTCTGCGATCCAGTGAGTCGGAAAAATGAGTTGAGTTAATCGAGCAAAATATCTGTGATTCGAATCACTGCCTCCTGTAAGCTTGAATGACCGAATCACTCCCTACAATTAATTAATACACACATTTTTCACCATTATAATGGAACTAGTTTCTTTGAGACGCTCACGTAATAAAATATGAATTAAGCGGCGCTCCAAACCGCAACCAAACTGACAAAGGCGGCGCCGGCGTAACACTACTGAAAGTTAGGGTCGTAAATGAGATTTTCTTCAAGTATTACGACACGTTGGTACTGTTCCGCTCATTCTACCTGTGACATTTGTTTCCCGTAATGGGATTAGGACGGGTTTAGATTTTTCGTATAATAGAGAAGGAAAAAGATGTAATGCCAAAGCGTACACAGTAATGCAGAAATATTTAACTCCGTTCTCATTTAGTGCTTTATGATAAGTGTTGCTCGCCTTGAGTACTTATGTAGCTTTGCTTTTAGCTCCCCACCTCCTTTTGCTATATGTGCTTTTATGGGTATCCTTAAGGGTGCAGGTGTCGCCAAAAAGTATACCTGCCTATCAAGTAAGGTAAATTTATGTCAGGTCTGCTAATTTGTGTAATCACCTCTAACGTGGGATTCCTTATGGGGGTGAGCATTCTACATTTGGGTTCCACGCGTTAACGTATGGGAAAATTAAAGCAATTACAACTCTCCTCCAGGAAAAGAGCGCTCTTCTAACCATTTAACGCCAAAGTTAGATGGGACATTGTAAATCATTCAACTTCAGTATAAAACTATTTTAGGAAAAGTTGGAAAAGTCAGTTAACTAAAATTTTAAACGCAACCCGAGCGTTGTTCTCTCCAATTTTATTTTAAACCTATTGATAATATGCATCTCACGAATTTTATATATAGTTCCTTTGGGGTTTGACAGCTAACCCCAACTCCTTCTCCGTCCGGTTCTTTTCAAGCAGCACAATTGTAAATTTTGTACGATGTTAATACATGTAAAAATTATGAGGTAGTGTAGGTATTCACTATAAATCAATAGGTTTTCCAATAATATGTCCAAATCTTTTAAAACTTGGAATTATTATATAAAGATTTATAAGGATACATAAATCTTGTTTGGCTGTTGTCGATTTTAAATTTATTTTGGGATGTTTGTCGAGAAGTCGGCATGAATATCAAGTAAAAAGGAAAATGGAAAATATCGGGTTAACCTACGCTTTACAAGAAAACAATAAAGGGTGTTTGATGCCAAAGTTCACGTTGTATTCTGCATACAACTGAGAAAGTAAACGGATCAAAGCAAAGTAGTAGGTTAGGTCGGGAAAACCGAGCGTTACGTTTGCGTTTAAGCCGACTATTAGTACGTTAGGAAATATTCACATACGAGAGAAAAGGAAGGTAAAGGAACTTGGATCAATACAGCACCTTGAATAATTATAAAAGGCAACCTGGTCTGCTTGACGGCAGCACTGTTCCATCGTCCGTAGAGTGTGGCGTACTACGAACCCTATTGTATATTTATACCACGACAACCCTCTACTCAAGTTCCTTCTTGCCTTAGCGTCGGTAACTGTAACGCAACCCTAATCCCAAACATTCCTAAACGTCGAACATATCCTATCCCTAATTTGCTGCAAGGTCGGTTGATCTCACAAAGTTTCCGGATTGTAAAGAGATACACATGGCACGTCTGTTTAACACCTCATTTACCTTTTATCCGAACGCTTCGGCGATTTATTCCATTGTTAATGAAATATTCACTACAATAAGCAAAAAGCTTCTTCATAAAGAATGCATAGGAGGTTATATTTATAGCGATCGTTCTGAAGAAAATGTTTGAATTGGGTCACTCTTTCCCATGTTGGCTACATGATTATTGATTGAAACACTCTATGTACTTGCTTTATGGTCGAATAAAGCATAAGAAGATTCCCGAGTACTTATCGCAGTTGGGGCTACACCAGTATCATTTCTCCACCATTAGTGTTTACAATGATTTTTACGACAAACCCGATAAATCAATTAATGCCTTTGCGCCTTTAATAATTTTGAGTGCAAACTATTAATCAATTGGCACGAAATTTACTTACGTATCTATTTCATTTCAATAACAATTTGGAAACTCCATTTCGAATTTTGCTCGGAGCTGAATGCACTTGTTCACGTAAACAGTTTTTATTTGTCATTAGCTAAAGCACCGTAGATCAAACATTCGCTTAGCTCTTTACATGTGTCAGATGACCACAAAACTTGCAATCTGAAAATAGTCCAGTCACATCAAAGGATTTTCTTTGAAACTAATAATTCCGCTGCGAAACTTTAATCTAATTAGACAGAACCCTATTAAAAAGTTCAATTATTTCATGACTATTTGAATTCACGTTTTAGACTAATTAAAATAAATTTGAAATCAGTCTACCGGTTTTTATGGCATTTTCAAAACGTAGTATGCACTTGTAAAGCTAGAACTTGTGTTGAGTCGCGCGCGGTGCCAATTAAATGAATCTGAAAAATTCACTCGCTGCAGAGTTGGTCACCAATATGAAAATTTTAATTGTTTCTGAAACGGTTAAAATTATTTTTAGCTGAGTTAATTATTTATTAACAAATCTGCCATATTAAAGAAAAAAAACAGGAAAATCTGTACCATGTATATGTCACACGTTACCTACATGATGATAGTTTGTCGTTGTATGTGAAAATCGCTCAATATCCAGAACAGTAGGATTAGTATCTATGGGTGCAATGAAAACTATTAAAAAACTTTCCCGAATGAGCGATTATAAAGTTATACAAATTCCACATCCTACCCTTATAACTTTAGAAGAAAATTCGGAACAAAATCCTAGGCTCTTGTGTTGAAATAAAATATCAAGTGGACGCGGGCCCCAATCTATACAGCTCTGTCACTTATTGCATGTGGATTTGTTTTCTCTATTGGTGACAGCAATACGACAAATTGTATTCAATTTAAGAGGAGTGCAAGTGAAAATGGGTCAAAATTGGCAAAACTCCCACGAATACTCTTTGAATCAGTAAGATGAAAATTACAAGTGATGAAAATGAGAAATACTTGCCATTTGCGAATGACATCTCTCTTTTTCTCTGCGAAGGTGATCCCAAAAATTTTGAATGATGAATAGCAACAGTGGCTTAACGTATTGATTTTATGAACGTTTTTGTCGTGACATTTAACGAGATACCTTTGGATTAACATAGTTTCTCATGCTGTAAAAATGGAATTAAAATCTATTTCGGCGATGAACTTTGTCGATAAGTTTACGTTTATTAACTTCGTAAAGTTAATCAACTAACATCACACATGCTGCCTACGTTTACGTTTTTTCACGACTGCATGCTACTTTATAATGTTTATTGACTTTTATGTTTAGGTGGGTAGTTTCAGCATAAAGGGAAGGTAAAACGGGCGTGCAGCGCAAAAAGGCTATAAAACTTTCAGTTTATTTGCATTACTTATAAAGGTTAAAAGTTAGTCTCAGTGAACCACGAAAGGTAATGAATGCATATTTAAACTCTTGAACTTAGTACTATTTTTAATCGATCAGTGTGTAAATGGGGTTAAGTAACTGCTAATAGCTAATAACGCCAAATTGCACTTTTGTTTCTTCAAAAATCGAATGTGTTATCGGCGTCTAAGTCTATGCCATAACTTATTTTTTCAAGTATTCTGGCAGAGTGGGTAGTCAGGTCAGCTGAGCCTCTACGGTAAAATTCCTAGTCTGCCAAGACTGGCCATTGTGTACACAAAGTAAGTAACGATTCAATTAGGGTGCGTGTTTTCAGCAACCCTTTGGACTAATATAAAGTGCTGTGGTCTGCAAATAAGCAACAACCTCGAAAACCACAAAATATTTGTTAGATCATCTACGTTATCGAAAATCTGAACTAAAATTTATAATAAGTTTGTAACTGAAGCAGTTTTTATACGTCGAACACGATTGTTGCATTTACGCAACTAAAAGATTAACATACTCGTGAAGGGCATACGTGTTATATTAACTTTTATACAATTTTATAGACGCAATCGATGTTTTTTCGATTCCATTCATTTTTAAAGATACAAGGCGTTAGTAGAAAGACATTGTAGATGGAGTTTGGTTGTGGAAACTGATTGGCCCAACCATTTTAGAATAAGAACTCGAAAATAGATTTCAGAGTGGGACGCAGAATGTACGGCGGTGATAAAACCATACTAGAAGATTCAAAGGTGTGTGGCGAGGTATTTTGAATTTGCGATTTTTTAGAAAAATAAGAACTTTTTAATTGGCCCGAAAATGACATCGAACGGTTTCCCTCGGGGATCTACTTTTAGTCCCCTTTTGTTGTATTGTAGGGATCTTTACGGATTGTGGAATCCTAATATTAACGCATACCAATATGCCACAGGTAAATCAATAAAATGGGCTCACTAAGATAGATGGAAATCTCCTTCCTAGTGATGATTCTCCATTTCGAAATTAAGGTATAGACCTCATCGGCTCATCTAGAGAAGGCGGACGTGAAAGGGGCTTTAATTTGCTTTTCTTTTGAGCCCTGTACCAATGACTCCGTTGATTTGAATTTCAAAAAGTCTCCCAAAATCAACAATACTGACTTGATGCTACATGAGAATGATTTAAATTTTGATCTCTCTTTTACTGAGTGTTTTAAAACTATAATGGTCAATTTTAATAACTTCAAACTTCCATCAATTATTACATTCCCTATGCCTATCTGTTACCGTTTTCGTTTTATTTTAGATTTTCTAACATTTTGACCGTTTTGTTTTAGTTTTGTGATAAAATCCCTTTTCCTTAAAATCTCTAGCGCAACATGATAATTTGACTCGGTAGTTTGTAGGCCCTTGATCACTAATAGTTCATCGTTTAAAACTGACCTAAGATATTTGAAATTTTGGATTTTACCGATTATCTCAGAAACCAAAAAGGCACAATTGAACACAATTGAGGCACAGTACATACGATAAAATTGGTTCATTTTTGTGCTAATGACCATTCACGGATTCCTGGTGCTTCAAAAGTGTGGGGTCATTTTTTTACCCCAATGCAATACATCCCTTACTAACGTACGAGTGGCACTACAAATGACACAGCAGACGTTAACTGCACAACAAATGTGCCTAATCCTAATTAAAGTGGTAAACTCGTATTCTTCTTGACCTTTATTCCTAATTTTCCATAGTCTTTTGATTGGAATTAATTACACAGTTTCCCTTCATTTTTAATGAATTTAATTATTTTCTAATTGATTTATTGCTCGTTCAATTAATTTTGAAGGATTGCTGCGTAATAAGAAAAAATACCATTAACGAATCTAAGATTAAGTAATAATTTACTTTTTACTTAAAATTAATAGGTGCTGAATGATTCATGTGCAACTAGCACATGTCGCACTTATGTTCAAAGTATGAGGTGGTAACCGTGAGGAAAATTCAAAAATGTAATAAGGTAAACCCATCGTTTAACAGCTAAATAAACAGCTACCGAATTCATACAAAGTAAACACGCTCGTAGTTAAATACCGTAAGTAAATAAACAGTGAAGTTTTCAAATGGAAAGCGGAATTATCCCACACTTCAAGCCATTTTAGCACACACATTTTTACCGTTGCGGTTAAAAGTTATGTGTAATTTGTTTTGTTTCCTCAGATTTGTATCTGTAGTAGAAGTTGAGATTAATTAAAGGTAATTGAGGTAGCAGTTTTTGTGGGTTTGAAGTGTAATTTCGAAATTTAGCTTAAAATAGTTTTGAATAGTCGAATTCTATTATATCGTGTAATGAAATCCTCGAATTTAATTAAAGAGCCATGTTTACACCTAGACACGTTATACATAAAGTAATTCTAAAGCTTTTAATCGTCTATTCTCATTATTGCGCGATTCACGCTCCGTAAAAATAATTTGCATGACCCAGCCTCATACAATAATGCCAAAAATTTAGGGATCGCTATACATTATTCTGAAATCAACTGTGCGGTTGCAAATTAATTTTAGTGAATGTATTATACCCATTACAATCACATTTAAAGCATAAGGTGCATGGTTTCGCTATTTAAATATTTTTGAGGAAAATAATGCTTCTCTACATTTTGCTAATTATAACCGGACCCCGCTAACGTTAATTAAATTAATTTTTCCTTTGCACTGTATATTTCGTCCTTTAATATTAGTTTTAAAGCGCAAATTCAAACCGTATTTTTCACCTGCTTCTCGTTATCGAATAATTACATTACACTTTTAACGCATTTTTATTATTCCAGTCTCATTATGATCTTTAAACGTTTCGTCTGTTGTATACTACATAAATATGAAACGGCACAAGTGGGACGGCCGGCTGTATACTCATGCATACAGAAGTTTGCCAGCTAGGTCTAGGATATTGAACTTTACCTCATTGTTGCTTTTCGTATAACCTTCCACATGAACTTCGTGTAAAGGCAGGTGCAGAGTATATGAACATAATTTATTAACTAAAATGGTATTATTGACGTGCTTTATTGCACATGGCCACGCTTTTCACATTAGAATTTCCCATTGGTAACCATTTATTAAATAAGGACAGTGAAAAGCAAGAGCTTCCCAATGCGATTTGAAGCGAAACTTAAAAACTTTTATTTTATCTACTTTGGCAATTCCTGTGACGGTTATTCAATGAAAGCATGAGCAATTGAGTTTGATCGGCCTACTTTCTCACTGTCTCCACACAGGTAGATCGTATAAGCGCATAACTGTGAAATTTTCGTTTGTCGCATTTGTTAATTTCCTTGAACTATACGTGGTGTGGGACGTTTGTGTCAGTTATTGCTATGTGCAAGTTTATAATAATGTTCCTTGAACCAACCGACAAGTTTGACTTGACCCATGTGAAGTTGGCCCCACCCACATGAAATAATTTGACAAAAATGTGGCATTTAGTGGTACGTTAGTGCTCTTTAGTGCTGGAAGCTTATCGTTTGTGCTGCTACATAATATGAGAAAAATTAAAAAAACGAAACGGGGCCAGCTTCATACTTTATTTATTGAAATAACGAACGCACACGGTGTTAGTGCCATTTAGTGCTATTAAATGCCAGACAAACAGTATCTCTAATTCTTTCGCTGTTCCTAAAAAAATTAAGTGTGAAGTTAGCCCCGCCCATACATTTTTAATTAGATGAAACCACATTCGATTGTTAGTGATTCCAAGAAAAACGAAAAAAACTAAAGTATTGTGTGAAGTTGGCCCCACCCATGACTCGTTTTTAAAGAAAAAAAGACTAATACGTTCGTTGGTGCTACGTTAGTGCTCTTTTGTGCTCGAATGGATTGCACATATGCAACGCTATCTTTCTTATTTGTTGCCGGATTTTTGGGATTTTAACAGTGCATTTTACAAATGGGAAATGAATGCAAGTGGAAATGCGCTTTTTGTAAATCGTTTACTTTTTTAACTTGTTTTATTTAGCGCCCCCATAGCTGTACAATACAATAGGTTTCAATATCCTGTTATTTATTTTTGAAAGAAATCGATTTTTCCTGCCATTTAATTTCCTCAATCTCTCTTCATTTGTCACAAACTAAAAATGCTACCGTCCAGATAAATAAAATCGTTTGTCTCCTCAAACCTGGCTGCTTTTCCTTTGTGCTCTATTCCATTGCTTACCTTCCTATTATCTTTCGTATCCATAATGCGCGACTTTTTTCGTAGTTTCGTCGCAGACCGATTCAAACGCCTTCTTTGATAAGTCAAGCGGCTTGATGATTTTCCATATTATTTGACTTGACTTGAAAATCAAGAATTTCAAAAACTTGAGCTTGACTTATCCGTCATTTCCACAAAACGCTTGAAACTATGAACCATTGTACTTTCTAGGGATAAGCGATTGAGTTCCCTTCCCTTTGAAATCTATAAATCGTATACCTTATCGATCTAGAAGGAGAAGGGAAACTACCCCGCACGTAAAATTGTCGGCGTTTCACTAAATGACTAGGCTTTTCGTGAAATGACAGATTTCACTAAAAGACTAGACATCTCTACTCCGTAATCATTCTCATGTAGAGCTACCCTGTAAATTTATCCTGTATGAACCTTCCATCACCCCTTTATTTAAGCAAACAAATATCTACCGCCCTCCGGTGTACAATAACGATCGGGTTCTACTGTTATTGATAGTCTTTGATAAATATCACACGCTTGATTATATGTTACGGGTTGTGTATGTGTGTGTCATCAATCATCTAAGTGTCAGTTACTCTGATCAAAGTGAAGGATAAATATTTGGAAAATTAACTGCAAATCAGAAGTTTCTCAATAAACTTTATGTCTAGTTATGTACAATTGAGAAACGATTCCCGAAAATTATGAGCAAATAAATGTCAAACGAGATATTGGAATTTATTTCAGAAGCAATTTCCATCAAAGTAGCAGAGATTTCCGAACAAGAAACGTACATAAGGGAAATAAGATAATTTGATCAAAACATAAATCGATAATTTATAAACGTACCTCTTTCAATTTTTTAAGGCATAACTAGCCTCATCGCCAAAGTCGCTGTTTACATAAAGCTCTCAGTTTAATTACTCTGAGCATGTGATTGTCTAATGCGTTTTTGGGTAATATTTCACGACATTTTGGGATGCATTTGCATTTATATTGCGGTGTGTAAAAAATGGATAAGTGGTTGTAAATGTGATAATCTCTAAGTTAAGCCGGTTTTCCTGAGTTAGTAGTTAGATTGAAGTTTAATGAAATTTACAAAGTATTATTCGACCTTTGTGAAAAGTTTCACTTTATAATAATAATATTTGGTACCATGATTCTAAATTTACACAACAATTGTTTCCAAGAAGAGAGTGGTACAGCAGAAAGGACTCCAACGTATGTCAATACAGAATTTAAATCCGCAATTTTAAATACCTTTACAATTAAATTTTCAATCATCTGGAAGTTCTCTTCATAGTTGGAAGCCATTAATATTATTCATAATCAGAACGTAATTTGCATGTAAATCAATTTTTCGTCCTCTTTTCACAGCATAATTCTTTAACAACTGCCAAAAATTGAAAAATAAAATGCGAGGGTTACTTTATACCATTTTTAAATCTGTTGATAGAAAAGTAAATTGAGTTGTAATTAAAACTGATTTTCACTGCATATTTATTTTATTTTCGGGACTCTCTCACGTGGCTTCCTAACAGTTATTACATGCAAAATGTCGTATTGGGATTCCTTTTAGAATTCATCAGCTCAAAGCGTTAGAGGTGCATATCCCTGGAATCCAAAATTGAAATTCTACTCACTCCCTTACAGTGAACCACGTTCACAATTCACAAAGGAACGATTATGTCGACACTAATGATCTAATTATTAACCGTATGGCAACTAATCGCGCCCTCCGACACTCGGAATATTTCACCCCGAAGAGAAGAAGTCGCGCTTTGTAGGAGACATTTTTAAACCTGCAGCTCGTGTTGAAATGTGATTTATTCCAGAAGCAGTACTTTGGGTAGGAATGTACTAAGGAATTTTTGGAGGAGAATTTATCGGGGTGAATTTTGTTCGTCCGAGATGAAAACTTTTTGGTAAGTAAGACGACCGACCATAGAAGTAATAGGTCTGTATTCCAACAGGGACCAACTTTCCTTGTGGACGGAAATCCCTGTTGGCGAATGCGAATTTACTTAGGCTAATATTCTAAAGTGGAATTTTTCGAGATAGAATCGCGCTAAACGTGAATATTCCTTGGAGCAAGTAAGTTGCTCTTGCCCACTGGCCGCGAATTTTCCTTAGGAACAAAAAATTTCGTGGGCCTATGGGCAATTTAAGTGGTGAATTGTGCTTCTTTGGAAATTTGCAAAAATTCCGCCCCTGTAGCTATCCAGTACGTATCCCTATATGGCGCAGACAAAGCTTATAAATCCGACGCCAAGTATCAAGCAAAACCAGGCGTGGGAGAGAAAAAATACTTTCGTAAACATCATTGGGAGTTTCACCGCAAAAGTCTTGTGTAATGCGCGTTTCTAACTTTAAGTACTTAAAGTTTATTGGATTTTTTAGATTTTCGGTTTTCCGGTCGATTTTTTATTTCAATCATCGACTTTTCATCTGAACCGGAAAGGCTGAAGGACCAATAAGGATTTTTTAAACATCTCAATTTGCCGACTTTTTATGTCGACCGATCGACTCTACCTGTCGACTTTTGTTTTGACCAGTCGACCATTTCCACTGGACGACATGTGACCTCTTATTGTATGCAACTCGTCCAAGTAAAAAGCCAAGGTGTTAAAATAAAATGTCGATCGGTCGTTTTGAGAAGTCGACAATTAGTGCATCAGATAAAAAGGCGGATTTTTTGACAAATGAGTTGTATAAGGGTGGCTTAAGGGATAATCCAAAAATACTTTTTTATTCTTTTCGAACTTGCTTTAAAATTCGAAAATCTGTTACTTTGTAGGAGATTCAAATAATATTTAAACCAAAACAACTCGTGATAGTTGTGTAACAGGAAGTAGAATGAAGAAAATGTACGAATCTCCAATAACTTCATTTAAAACGACACAAGCAACAGAATCATACATTTCACTCTCTGTTCATTAATTCTAATCGCACCTTCCGAGTGAATGTTCAAGACAGAATTCGGAAAGTTTGCTTAGTTTAACTAGGGGTAAAATTTTATGAAGGATGCGAAGACGTTATCATAATTATGAATTGAATAGGTAACTTTGCGATTGTGTTTTGCGAGTTTTCCACCCTAATGTTATGTATAAGGAAATCGAAACATCGGGCCTTCTATTTCAGTTATGATTTCTTGTTCGAAATGCTTTTTCTGTGCTAATATCCCATTCAAAGTTTGGATTTTATTTGAACAACCTATGGCGCTAAGGTTCTCTAGATTTCTATAAAAATATTGGCAACAAAAGTAGGGGGGCGACAATTCTATAGCGAATCCGGTGACTTGTCCATAAAACTGATCGTAAAGTAGGAAATACGTCGAGGTCAAATACAAGTCGTTAAATTTTTGTTTTTAACGTTTACTTACTGGCATTGTTGGAATACATTTTCACCTTGCATGAGTAGAAGTTGTCAAATTTTGTGAGTACAGTACTATTAATAAAACTCGATAAAACGTATGCGCAATTTGGCACACGACGATGTATACAAATTTCTTTTATTTGAAAATGTAGTAGCGGATTTTATGTGTAAACTGGAATAAATTGTATAAAGAATATTTCGAAGATTCGAACACATAAATCGAAAGTGCGTGCATATCTGCTTTCCATAACAATATATTGAATTATTAATTCCACACATGAGTAATATGGGCAATGATTTTACCGACTATGACACCAATTATTAATGAATGAATGCAGGGCCGGATTGATGGGGGGGTTTGGGGGGTGTCACACCCCCCCTAACGCGTGACCATAGTCGACAAAACTTCAGTTAGTCGGCACTCGGCAAATCGCTATTCAAATTAAATTAATTAAATTAATATTGGAAAAAAATTGCGTAAAATACGTCGGTACGCCGGAAAACCGTTTTGTAGCCGCCGCTGCCACGCAAAATGAAGAAATATTGATTATTACGCCCTCACTTGCTGTAAGTCTCATTGATATTACGAGTATATAGATGTAGATCTAATACCTTTCATGGTTAAAGGTCGCTTAAAAATGTTCCGCAAATTTTTCTAGCCGTTAGGTTTGCATGGGTCTAAAAGTTGGGATAGGGATAGATGGTAGATAATTACCTTATGTTGAAAACTAATGCTCAAATTGGGGAAAAGTTAAATTTATAATGCGAATCAATAATTGAAGCCACTTGTAGGATAACTCTTTTAGTTTCAATAATTAAAAAGAACTGAATTCTGCGTTTTAATAATTCTGTCTTTAAAAAAAACGAGTATACCTACTTGAGAAATGGGCGGTTTAGACTATGACATTATTTTTTGAATTTGTTTTGAACGTAGGGGTCACATTGAATTTTTAGAATGTTTTTTAAGAATTTACTATGGATTTCTATATTACATTTTAAATATAACACTTAATTATTCAATTGTCACGAGAGTGTCCTTTAGACAAAAATCCCTACAAAAATCGGTTTCGGATAGATGACTACTTTTAAGTAATACTAATATATGTATAATAAAATCTTGCCAAAAGAACGCTTTACTACATTTAAAACGACATTTTTGATTATAAATGTAAACTACCAAAGCAAATCAGCAAATGAGTTTGACTGCAATTTCTAAAGCACTGTCGTGAAAATTGAATAATAAAGTATTTTGGTAAAATCAAAGTAGTAGGTAAATTAAAAGCTATAGCACGTCAGAGAAAAATAACTCTGATGAAAGATCATAAGATGAAATTTGGCGACCCTAAAGCAAAAAAAAAAGGTCTATGCTATTCTGGCCATATTTATCAAATTCCTCTGTAAAAGTCTTCTAAACGTCCCACTTCGACTCGGTTTTCGTGCAAATAGAAATAAAATAGAATCCATATCCATGACAGCCGCGAAAAAAGAGCACTCTGTATAATGACAAATCAAAATAATAATTATTATTGTTACTTTGGTATTTATTACATAGTTTAATTAAAAATCATTTGCGCTCCTATATGGCTGATAATTGGCTAACTGCCTTATTGGTTCAAAGTAATCAGAAAAAGATATATATCAGACAGTATACATTTGGAAAAAATAGTGTCACCATGGGCAGCGTTAAAATGCCGTCGTTTAATGTTGTACGGTGTATTATTTTGAATTTTTATTGAAGTCGGCATTTTTATTGCATACACCCCCCTCACTCGGAGCCTCTGACTACGGCCCTGAATGAATGAGCACAGTTTTAATTATAAATCAAAAACGAAGTAGTGGAAAAGTATTTGATGCCTTTATATACTTTGTTGCTACTACTCTACTAGATACCACCCCCATCATCTTTGCAGTCACCAGTTCAGATCTTTTGCCAAATCAAATGTACAAAAAAGTTTGGTGACAAGAAAAGAATATATACGAGGGCATGTGTTTTTTTATTGACCATATGTATTTTGATCAAAATATGTCAAAAATTTATATAATCCACCATGGCGCAGTTTTTCAAATAAATTGAAACTACACTCACAGTAAACATCGTACCTAAAAATTGAAGAATGAATGACCGAAACAAAAAGAAACCATGCGGCTTTCAAGGGACAAAATATCTCGATCATTACTTGAAGAATATTTGGAATAAGTCGAAAGTCTAGGGGATGCTAAACAAACGGAGGAACATGAATGAATTACGCCTACAACTACATAGCGCATTAGAAAAATACGAGGCATGCGATTTTGAGGTAGCAACATTAGAACTCCTTGGAGATCCTGAGAAGGACAACGAATTCTTTTACGAGAAATGAAGAACGTGCCGGAAAACTTCCGGGAACCATGTCCAAACTGTAACTCTGTGGAGTTATTGTTCACCCAAGTTTCTAAAACATCCCAGAAACACCATCATATAGGTAAGCAGACGCCACCATAAAACAGTTTCCTTTTTTGCTTGTAATTCAGGGGTTGTGTTCAAATGTCCATATTCCTTATCTTCTATCAACAAAAAATTGATTTGGATGGACGACCCTAAGCTTCAATCATAAAAATTCAAACTGGCCGGATATGTCTTCACGGTACATTGGACCAAAGTAAAAGAACATACAATCTCTGATGCGAGCTTCTATTTCAGACGCAGAACCGGAAGAAGTTGACGAATTTTTGCACACCGTAAAATTGCAGCAGCTGAATTCATTGAAAACAATCCAGACGCCATTATTACCCTTTTAGAACAGGGAGATGATGTTGATCAGGGATACCAAAGGTTAAAAATAATTTCTCGGGATATATGGAACTCTTGGAGAAATTCATGAAAAGATTAAAATCCAGGTTCTGAGCTTTCTTTATCTATCTTTATAAAAAGACATCAAATCGTCATCCCTTAGAAAAGCAGAAAGAGGATGCTAGAAAACAGTTGTTTCCTTAGTTTTTCAAGAAATACTATATAGGAACGATCGGTTTTATTGTTTTTTCATCCCTAAATGTTCATATAAACCTGAATAATGTCTGTGTTATGCGTTACCGCCCACCACACGTCACATAATCCGCGCGAGCATCGATGTCTTAGGAAATACGAACATTTTTGTCTCGAATTTCATGGGTAACAGGACTACGAATGAATTTTGCAAAACCAATTGTTAACAGCCAATTTAGATAGTGGCTCATTTACACTAATTCATGTTATTTAATTGTTGTACTTGATTATTGTTAAAATAGTCAAAAATAAGGGGTCTTATTTTAACAGCAGCGTCGCATATACTCGCTCCTTTAGTAAAGTTAAACAGTGCTAAATTTCTCATTGTCCACGGACACATTAAGTTTAATTAAACTTAAGAGATTTAGAGAATTGATGTAGTAGTTCGCCAACTTAAATTGTAAACTGCGGAAAATTCATGCTAAGTGTAAATGTAATGCCGGAATTACGGCTAACCAACACGAGGTGATGTTGCTGAAACAAGGTTTCTTTGACATGATTACGTCGAACCTTCCTTCATTAGATAGCAAATTGTTTGCTGAGTATTTGCTCTCTTAGCGCTGATGGACGATAAAACATTTAGTACACGTGGGAATTGATTTCTTGTTGCTTTGGGTAAAAAACTATAATTTCGAACCTGCCTAAGTATACCAATATAAATCAAAATTAGGATAAAACCTACTAGTGATCTAAATAACTTAAGAGGAGACTCTGATAAAGCAAACGTTTGGCTTCGCGCCAATAACGTTAACAGAACCTCGCAGTACTAACATAATTTCATGACTTTTACTTCAGAACAATAAATGAGTAATTAAAAATTAGAAATCCGCTTGCAGATTATGTTAAGATTAATAGCGGTTAATGGGCGATTGGGCAATTCATTGCGATAAATCATAGTTAACCACGAACAAATTCCAAATCGGAAGACTTATTTGTATGACTGCCCTTGTAGCACCAGTGTGCAATGTCTAAATAAAATCACCACTATTATTTCTTGCCATTCAGAAAAAATCAAGCTTGCGTCAAATCTAAGGGTATACTATCAAAAAATAAACAGGGTGTTTGATATGGCTTTCCATCAAAATTCGAGCATGAATAAATTTGAATAAATCCTAAGTTAGATACAGAATTTACTTACTAAACGTGGTCCCAAAGTTAATAAGAGCATTTTCAAAGATTTTTGTATACAGAGTAACTTATTTGCCGTGCCTATCACCTCGATTTCAGAATACTTTTGTGTGGGTTAAATCGAGCAGAATTGAGTCATTCAAATTCAAATATTTTATTATCGATTATTTCAAAAAAAATATTGACATCGTCATTTAAATCACAAACATTATGTATATATAAATAAAATTTCGACTAGAACTCAGATTTAAAAAAAAAGGTACAAATATTACATATAAGAATTAAATATCACAGTTGAAGACATCCCCTTAACAAATTCCTGGACTGAATAAAAGCTGTGTTTGACTAGAAGCTCTTAGCTGATTTCTGAACTTTATAGAGATTTTTTGTAGAACTCGTGCGTTGGCCTGTCGATGTGAAAATTATCCTTTCTTCTTGTCTTATACGTATGAACCATGGAGTTCTTCAGAAGTGAGTGTGCTTTTGTTTTCTTAGAATGAAGGAGTTCCTTCCCGTTGATATGTTTTATATCGTCCATAATAATTAGCGCCTTTGAAGAAACTTAAAGAAATGATTCGACTCTGTCCCAAAATAAGGAATTAAGGAATCGGCGAGTTCACTTTGTATATGAGAATTAGAGTGAATCTTTACATAATTGGTTCATATTGCAGATCCTAATCCTTAGGGATATTGCATGTTATACTTCTTCATTTCTTCCATCTTTTCAATCAGTTCAAATGTTATCCATGGCTTCTTTGCTCTTTTTCGTCTCCTATGCACCATCTCCTCGACCATCTCCTTCTCAGCCACTTTTTTAATTGCATTCTTCTTTCTCGTACATTTCCCCTATTTCACTATCTTCATAATCACTACTTGACATGTACACTTGTACAACAAAAGACTTTTTGGAGTATGCTGCTCTAATTCTATCCCTTTTTTGGGAGCCACCTTATTATTACGAATTGGAACGCCTTAACATAACTGCTGACGCACTCTACGGTTGACCTTGAGTTATCATAGCTTATAGGTATCGCGATTATTTAAATCAGTTCATTTTAAACCGTTGACCGAAATTGAGTGGAATAGTGCAATATATGGTTCTAGCGCCGTAAGTAGTACTGGTTTTTGTCAGAAAAAATTGATTGTGATTGCGGAATGTTCGGGTGCATAGAGCCCTAAAGGATATGTTTGTAACCTTTGTTTGGAAAAGCAGAATGAAGAGTTTTTTTACGATTTTTGTTCTTATTTTTTTACCATTTTCCTTAGATTAGTTGGTATGGCCTTTTGGTTAGAAATTATCCTTACTTCAACTATTAAAATAACTGATGACTCTCATTAGCCGCATGACGGGGTAATGGGAGTCAAATCCTTTTTGTAATTTTTTTTAAATAAATTTTATTACAATTAGTTTTGTTTAAAAAATGTCACACATAGCAAATTTGCTTAAAGGGAATAGTATGGTTTAAAAAAAAATTTGTTAGGTGGTTCTTAAGGCTTCCGTACTAAACAATGACTATATGATATATTAAATAATATAAGTGGAGAAGCGTGCTTGATATTATCATTGAATAAGGAATCCAATGATTATATCTGCCGATATCTCAGGTCGTAAATAGGTGCTAATGTCAACCTTCTCGAATGACCATTTCGTTTACGTTTAATGTCACTGAATTAAATAGCACGATAAAAGATTTTTGGGTTCGTGGACTAGCTATAAAGAAACTTTGCGAGAGATTCCGTATTGCATTCCTAACTCGCCCCTAATGAAATATTCAATACATAAAAGTATTTTATACGACTGAAATAAATGAAGACCCGTATAATGTCCCAATAAAATAATAGAAAGTAGGTATTAAATAAGTTAAATTTCTTTGAACTTCTAGGCATAAAATATGCAGTTTTCTTTATATCTCCAACGTAAATAACAAGTAGAGAAACTTTTTAAATTCGGATGTAAATATTTTAACAGTTTCTAACTTTTTTTCAGTTGCATGCTCCACCGTCACGGTGACGAAGTGTCAGGCAGCACTTCGGACCCTGCAAGCATTTCCATTCTTCAAACCAACATGCCTGTGCCGAGAACCGCACGTGGACCCAGAATGCAATTCCTTTCGAGATTTTCTCTTCGACCATCCTTGCGTATTCGTCCTCAAAAAAGGTAAGTTATTAATAGTGTTGTTACAATTTAATTGAGAGACATTACCGCCGGTTATGCCAGCGTATCCTGTACCCATTAGTTTTTAGTTGGTTTCCGTTAGTATTGTCAAAAATGGCGTTAGAAAACTAAATGAAAAATTGTTGGCATATCAAACTGATCCGTGCATATTTCGCATTTTCCCTGCATTTCGTGGAATCGTGCACTCAAACGCATCGATTTTAGTTCGTTATTCGCGATGTGAAAATGTTCCAAATTGTTGAATTAAAAATGGCTGATGATCACAGGTACCTATTTTAGCCATCAAGGGGGAGGCATTGAAAGTACTGTGGTAACTAATTCGGATACCAACAGAGAGGTTTAGTCAGGATTGTGTTCTGCCTGGGACACTTCAAATCTGAGGACGTGTAACGTACCCTGCACGACATAAAACATTTTTTTAGTAACAAAACTGGCGAAACAAACCACGATTTTATGAAAACGTACGAAACTAACACCGTTTAATTAAGAATCAGGGCCGAGGGAAGTTTTCCCGAACAATTTAATTTTATTTAGACAACTGACAACTGACGCGAATTTACTTTAAAATTGCGTTTGAACTTGAAATGTGAAGCATGCCCGGACAATTTTGATTTTTGGATAACATTAAGGCCAATGACATAATTTGCACTGTAAGTTTCACGATCCTATAAAAAAGGTGGTATTATACTTCCATCGTGCGTGCCACATTGTTAAATAAATCTTTAGATTAAAGCACCAAGAATTTTCGATTTCACGTTATAATCACTGTAATAAAATATGAGGAGCTAAGAATTGCCTTTTCTCCACAACTTGCATTTAATTTGCGGTTCCCTTCGAGAGAATGTGGGGGCTATAAATATTGGGCAGTCAGATTGAAATAGGCAATTGGCCGTCTTGCCGAAACGTATGTTTTCGTTGTTTTCCTCTCTACGCCCGTTTCCAAACCAAGCTAAACTTTTTAATAGTCGTTTCTTTATTTCAACTTCTTTTGATAGCTTTATTATTTGTTAAGAAGTGGAATGTACCTATGAATCGTTCTATCAAGTTTTTTTCTATTTTAGAAAAGGATCCGTACCCAGTAGACGCGCTGCCAACATGCAATCACGCTTTATCGGTGTGCAGCCAAGAAAGAAAATGTATCAAACTGTTCGAAGATTTCAAATTGAATTGCAAGGTGCGAGATAACAAATGTCGAATGGAGGATAGGTAAGTAACAAGTAAATCGCAAATGGGAGGCGTTGTAAACGATCTTTCGACGTATATCCTATAGAAATCTGTGTCACGATTCATGGGCGAATTTACGTCGATCTCCGATGTTTGGCTGTATCTGTCCCAACAACAACATGAAACGAAGATGCGATCGTATTTTCAGCGTGGTAAACCACAATCCGTGTGTAGGTAAGTTTATGTACTTGTTGTCTTCCAAAAACCGCAATCCTATTTTGCTGTGTTCCCTATAGAATAAAATCGTATCATTTATGTATTATTCTATCGACATTTAATGTCGGATCGTCATTCAATTGTCATCCCCAATATTTATACAAAACCCTTTTACGTGTTGATGTATTATGTATTTCACCAGTATTAAGATTACGGAGCTATCCACACAACTCTATGCGTGTTTTTTCTGCAAAGAAGCTTACGTGCATGACTGCTTTAGTTATACCTAGCCGCATTTAGTCTTTAAAAGAATCGCATGGAAGCTGCACGAATTTTCACATACTTACCTCGTCCTCTCTCTTTGGTAACCTATTTCCATGTTAAACATCCACACTTGCACATTAGCATGCATTTGTTTCTCGTGTTGTCTCTACGCTTTCCAAAACCCGTAATAAATTCTTTCTGTTTCATTTATATTTCAGACTATTTTCTACTATTTTCTGGCCCAGACGTAACAAACTCTATACAAACTGACAGTGTCCTTAATAAACAACCTTCCGTCAATTTTCCATCCTTCATACTTCCCCCAAAGGCACATCCAACGCACGGCAATTCACACGTCCACGACACAAACCGCACGCAGCGCACAGGCACTGTCACAAGCACAGGCACTGATTTTCACGCACCCTTAGAAGAGACGCTCATCACATCCTTACAGATTCCAGAGCTCGTCGGCCCGGGTGAGAGGGATTTCTTAATGTTTTAGTTTTTTCGTTCTGTTTTGGTTTTTTACCGTATTTTAGTGTAGCCTATCTGATTAGGAGTACTGGACTTCTTTTCAGTTAAGGTGATTTCAGCCCAGGACAATACGTCTGCTGCCTCATTTGACTACGGCATAGCCAATTCCGTAGTTGAAAACCCGCTAGTAGACGCGGTCAACGGGCTGGAGGCACACTCTAACACCGATCACATTAGCGTGAGCGTACTAAAGAGCAAGGGCAAACAGTTCAATTTCTCGAACATCTCTTACGATGAGGACATGGATAACAAGCTCGCCTTCCAGAACGGTCATCGCAAATACCCAAGTATGTATCCGAGTACCGTAACTCTTTACGACTCTGTACTGCAGCCAATTCAATTTATTTCATAGACGTATGTTTAAGCGCAGGGTTGTAGAGGGATTAACCGTTTACGTACAACGTACATTAACGGTTAAGGTGCCAGTCATTTAAAGTCGAATAGGGTGGCCGATTCGCTCTAAGTGCATGCAAATATTAATTCGATGATAGCCTTAGCATAAAATTTAAAATACCAATAGAAGTTATGTGCACATGACTGATGCACTTGGTATTCATCCCGGCACGTAGAACCATATGCATGGACTTCCGTTTGGGGATCGCACGTTTTTTATTCTTTCATATCAGATGCTCCATTCGCAGTGCAAAACCCTTTTTTACGCACTGATCCCCTTCAACAGTTTCCCATTTTCGACTTGACAGTTTCGTCGGTTGTAAATATTCAACATGCTACTGATTACTAATTAATTAGGATTGATTGAAGCTAAAGGTTAGGGATGAAATAATCGCGCTGTGTGAATAATGTCCAAATCGCTGTCGCCGAAAAATAAATATTTAAATAGTTTTTAAGAAAGGCATGAATGAATAATCAGCATAAACTAACGAAAATTAAATAGACTAACGCCTATTCAAATCTAGTTCACTTAAACACGACTGAAGATTCCGCTTTCAGGTTCAACTGATCACGGTCGTTCGGAAATGAATGAAATTGCAAAGACGATATTTCAAAGTACGTGCCACTTAGCTATGGAGAGTTGTAATAACAATTACAACTGTAGAATGGCCATGGCGCCAATATTACATCACTGCGATCTTTCTAGATGTAACCGAAACTCTTGCATGGAAGCTTTGCAGGCGTTTTATAGAAAAACCTCGTTCCCTTGGAACTTAGAAATCGCATTCTGCTTGTGCAAGTAAGCGCTTCCGTAACTTTAAAACACTCTTTTATGTAATATTACATTTTACAGGAAAACTGACAATAAACAAGATACATGTATGCTGGCACAGCAAAGATTACACCCCGTTTGTGCACAAAGAATTGAAGGGTCTCCTCAACCTACTTGCCTTTCAGTGGCCGAAGTATGTCGCGAAGATAAAGAGTGCAGGTTTGTTATCTCTAAAATAAAACGAATCGAGTGTTACAATTTTGTATATAGATCTAGATTGGAGTACTACGAGCAGTCTTGCGCCGTAGACAGTGTCACGAAAAAATGTGCAGGACCCCCATCGGAGTGCAGGGCTGCAATGTTGGGCATACTGGGAACAGACTTGCGAACAACTTGCGCTTGCAAAGGAACAGATATGACCCAATTATATGAGTGCTTAGGCTGGCAAAGGCTCCTCTGGGTTAATCCCTGCGTAGGTGAGTGCTCACAATTCCATTATAAACAAAAATAATGAAACACATTCTATGTGCCGCGTATACGTAAAACGGGTTACCTTGTCAACCCAAGCGGAGATAAAACTCTTTACAACTCGAGCAGTCTCAAGTTGTACGCCAAACGTTTTAATTAATTATTAATTAAACGGATGCACGCCCAAATTAATCATACTTCTAGATACCCTTTCACTACACGGCTTGCTTTTGTGTACATTTTTCACAGTGGAAATTCATATTCGCGCCTAAATGAAATGGAACATGTAAGGGGTGGTTTAACATATTTATTTCTTTTATTTATTCGCTGCATGTCTTTCTGAGCAACCATATTAGTTTTACAAAATGATCTAAAGAACACTCGTACTGTAATGATTTATCTTTATTTAAATATAATAATAAAGCTACATTTTGATGATATCAACAGGTTCGACTCTAGTCTTCCGACTTGTAGCTACTAACTAATCATAAGCAATAATCCTTCCTGTATGCAACTATTCAATATTATTCCGTTGAACTCTTTAGGTTCACAGTACAGACAGGAAGTGTGACATAGAAAATAAGCATATTAATTTTGGGTTACCACCACACGCTCTTCGTTAAAGAAAATAGTATTTTCATGGTGCACAATGGAAATTCTATTTTACTACTTCATTAAAATTCTATACTAATACAATTTATTCAGTTACAGTAATTGCACTATTCTAATTACTACATAATGTTACATTGTACCTACTTATCTAAGAATAAAATGGTTTTGTTCTATTTTTATGAACAAGTAATTCCTTGCCGTTTTTTTATAATTTTAACATTCGGCTCCTTTTCACTTACCACCACATACGGGCCATCGTAAATGACAGATAACTTATTCCCTACTTCACTTTTAACTAATAATTTGTCCCCTGGTTCATAACTAATTGGCTTAATCTTTAAATGATACGTTTGTTTACGTAGTGTCTTACTTAAAATTAAATTTTCACGTGCGTCAGCTTACGCTTTCTGCAGTCTATACTTAAATTCTAAAGGGTAGTTCATAGTTATACAAAGGTTCAATCTCACTCAAGTTATTTGGTATAGCGCACACTTTCCCGAATACAAGTACGAACGGAGTATATCGCGTTTCACTTATTATACGAAAAACAATAATAAGGTATCCACGAACTCCAAGCAGTTTTTTTGATTTTGAGTTTGAATCCTTAAGTAAGCATTTAATACTTTATGCGAATTTTCCATTGCGCCTATGCTTTCATGATGATACGCAGTTGAATTAACTTTATTAGTTTGCAAAAAAGCTTGCATATTTCCGTCATTGTAGTTGAAATAAATTCTGACCCTTGATCGATTGCAATTTCTTTGGGAATTCCGTATCTAAGAATAAAGTTTTCAACGAAACTCCTAGCTACAGCATGTTTAGACTTTAATGGATACGCTTCTGCGAATTTTGACAATTCACATTGCAAAGTTAAAATGTCAACAAAATCATGTTCGTCTTTGTCAAGAGGTTCTATATTTAAATAAATCTTTGCAAAAGCTGAATTTGCGGTACTGATTATAGTCATTGGTACTTTAGTATGTTTACTGTGTTTTCGTGCATTTTTTAACAAAATCGCTCACATCCTTACTAAGACCTGGCCAAAAGTAATATTTTTGTATATTATTTTTCATTCGCTGCACTCCAGCATGTCCACTTGTAGGAAGTAAATGAAAATCGTTTAATATGCATTTTTTTGTATCGTTATTTATGATTCTAAGTCCACCCCTAATTATACGTATGAGATAATAATATGATAATACGTGGTAATGCGTCCGCACTTACATGATTACTTCCTTTTATGTACCTATTCAATCCGAAAATCAAATTTCTCAAGTTGTAATCTAAATTTTGCCAAACGACTATATGGACTAGTATGAGTAAATAAGTAAATTAACGGGTTTGTGATCTGTCAAAATTTTAAATTTTCTTCCAAACAAATAAGGTCTAAAATACTTTATAGCCCACACAACAGCTAATAATTCTTTTTCTGTCGTAGGGTACAATATTCCACTTTTATTGAGAGGACGGCTAATGTGCTTACAATAATGAAAAACTCATTGGACCACTCAAAATGAGAATACTTTCGACATAATTTGTTTTTTTTACTTCGTTTGAATTCTTTGGAATGGGATATTCCTGTAGTGTTTTAATTTTTGCTGGATCGGGTAAAATACCATTTGCGGATATAACGTGACCTAATTATATTTCTTTTCTTAGAAAATTGCATTTTGAAAGATTTAATTTTAAATTAACATTCCTAAGTCTATCTAACACTTTAAGTAAATTTTTATTATGATCTTGTAAATTTCTACCAAAAATTATTAAATCGTCTAAATATACAAAACATCGCTCATAATTTATTTAACCCCGACATTGCTACAGTCATTAATCTAGAAAATGAGCTTTTCATTTTTCATTTGGTACTGACCTTCGTTTGTGGAAAAAGCAGTACAAGGCCTACTCTACTCTCTGATATATGTGAGGAAGTTCTGGTTTTAACTCTAGGTACTTGATAATAACTTTGACTCAAATCTAATGTAGAAAAGTATAACGAACCTGAAAGTGATTCTATGATTTCGGTAATGTTCCCTAATGGAAATTTGTCGTCCTTAATTTGCTTGTTAAGCAAGCGATAATCTATTACAAGTCTCCACTTCCTTTCACCATTGCTGTCTAATTTTTTAGGTACTAGCAAAACTGGCGATGAAAATTCACTTTTAGCCTTTTCTATTATATCATTGTCGAGCATTTTACAAATTTGTTTATTCAACTCAGCTTTTTGCGAATATGGAACACGGTAAGGTTTTACGTATATTGGCGTCGAATTGTCTTTTAAATGTATTGATTGTTGATATAAATTGGTTACTGAAAGTTTGTCTTCCGGCGAATGAAAAACATCACTGTATTTTGCACAAATCTGTTCAATGATCGTTTGCTCTTCCAAATTTAAACCGTTTAAATTTAAAAGACTGAATAATTTCTTAACTCTACTGGCAGTGATTTCACTTGGATGAATTTGACAGGCAACATATAAATGATTGTATTTTCGGTGTAATATTTTTTAACCTTACTTGTTTCTCTTGTGTTTAAAATTTTTATGGGTAGTTTACCATTTTCTGGTCTCACTATTGTTGCTGCTAAATAAACACCCTCACATAACTCTTGTGAATTTACTACGAAATCTCCTACAATCTCATTGTCGAATTTTAAATATTGAATACTTTCGCATCGAGGAGGTATAATACAGACGTTTTGGTCATTTTCCCTATGTAACGAAATTGAAATCTCCTGATGATTATTTACTAAACTTAAATTACTATTTTCAAAATTAATTTGTGCCAAATATTTTTTCAAGAAATTTTACCCCAAAATTCCGTCAGTTGAACATGGTAAGCGTTTAAATACATAGAATTTTTGTTCAAAATATACATTATTAACTTTCAATCTTAAATTAACAAAACCTTCAGCGGTCAAATTTCCTCCAATACCTTTAACAGTTAAGTACGTTTGAATTTAAGCAATTTACTTTTATTGCACATAGGATTGCACCCGTGTCAACTAAGAATTTACGTTTTTCGCCAAATAAGTGCATTCCAATTCAGTGTATTAAATGAGTATATTATTTCGTTATTGGTCTCGAAAAAACTGACTGGTACTTTGAGTATTTTGTGAATTTGTATTAAGTGCTGTTGTCGCACTTTCCGTATTTGTTTCTTCTGCAAAATAGGAATAATTCTTTCCAGCTCGTCCTTGATGATAACTGAAACCTCGACCTCTGGTTACACGACCCACATTATTACCTCTTCCGCGTGAGTAATTTTTCTCGGCATTTTTATTATTGTATTCAGAGTTATTTTTATAGAACTGATGGTTATTTTGATTGTTTCTAAACTGTGAATTCGTAAAAGTATTGTAATTGTTTGTATTCCTCCCATTATTGAAGGATTTATAAGGATAACGTTGGTTACCTCGCTCGACGTTGTGAATAAGACATTACCTATTTGAAAGGCTTGGTTATTGTGGGATACACTCTCATCTTGCGCTCCCCTTATTGCGTCTTTTAAAGAGCTATATACTCCCTAGATGCTACGATGGTACTCAAATTTTGATTCCGTAAACCATTGGTGAACTGTTTTATTGCAATACTTTCAAATGCTGCGTCATTACCATTGGTTTGCGAAATTGTGAGATCAACAAAAAGTGTTTCTAATTCTTCACCAAACTTTTCAAATGACCTGTCACCTTGTTTAACGCGCAATAATTTTGTTTGCAATGCAGTGTCCGATTTTCGTGTCAAAAAATGCTTTTTAATGATTTTGCACACTATCATAATTTGTAGACATCCGTATCTTTGCGCTGGGCAACAATCGCGTTTTTAAAACAAACTTTATTAAATAACGTTTGCCCTAAACATTAAGCATTGACTCGTACAATTCGATTGCGTGTATAAATTGTTTTGTAGTACATTCCTTCTTATTGTCCATAACAGACAACAAACTTACTGCCGTTTTTAAGTCAAAAGTGGCCATAGTTTTATTAGATTTTGTTTCTACGTCCGGAGGCAAAAAATTTAAAATTTCGGTATATAACATGCGTATTACTTATAAAATTTTGTATAAATGAAATTTCCTCACTACTAAACTTTACTTTTTATTCTTACTTGAAATTCTGCAGCTAATTCTTTAACCTTACTATAAATTAAGCTTGCTTCCTCTACTTTTGTGATTAAATTTTCACCCTTACGTCTCTCTGGACCTATTTTTATTAAATACGTTCTGATTTGCTTTAGCTCATTAAAATATTGAATTGCCTTGTTTGTGTCCATTTACTTATACATAAAGTAGAAAAGACAAATCTGTACCTATTACTTAATTATATCTTATGTATCTAGCATTTACCAAATTTTCTTCCATTACGCAGTTTGATTTTTTCCTTTTCACTAACACAACATTCACTCGAAGTCGATGAGGCTGTCGCTCGAGATGATGATGCAGCTTCCATCTTCCATGGTTAATTTCATCCTTTCTTCCGGATGGGGCCGTATTTTATGTTAAGGACCCGTACTTGGCGTACTTGTACCAGTCCGTAGGCGGTGGAAGAGCTAGGGTATCATCCCTCAACCAAAACCGGTACGAACAACATTTCGGGGGGGTTAAAGTTTTGTCTTAAGCACCTACATACCACGCGACGGCCCTGTACTGTGCTACTACTACTTACTGGTTTGCAGTTTAAATATTACTAGTACCTTAAAGCCAAAATAACCACTGCAATCTTTGGTTACATACTGTCTTTAACCCTAAAAATCGGTGAGAATTTCGAACCCCACCATATAAAGGGGGCGGGGGGAGGGCATTCTGAATCACCTATATGTTAGTCAGTCGGAACATGGTGAGCGTTCCAACACTGAAAAATTTACGAATGCGCACTGGAAGGATATCCGTAATTTTTTCAAAATGTGAATAAATTCTCTAAATTGGATTGGATTAGATGTGTCAAAAGCGGCACACCATGGACCCTCATGGTTAAAATACCATTGTATTTCTTAATTTTACCGCTATCTTACCATACGACTTGGAAACAAACAGATTCGGATTTTCCAGGGTGTTAGTAATCTAGAATGACTTGTTAGTAAAAGAATAAAAACAAAACGATGAATGAAACGCCTTTGAAAAACTTTCTAAAATATGGGCCAAAATTAGGGTTGCCAGATCTGAAAATCACTTATAGAGGAGAAGTGAGACAAAAATATAGGAGATTGAGAAAGTATATAGGAGACATTTTTTATTACAGAACTCTTTAATTTACAATGTATTATAATCATATTTTTATCTACGTATCATAATCTACATTTTAGTTTCATATTTTTGACTTCTTTGGGCGTTTAACAGTACCGATTTTTCATTTTTTATATAATTATAAAATTCCTTACAGTCAAGTTCAAAATTTAATGTAATCAGTAACTCTGATTTTATTAAGTCTAGCGATGATTTGTTCCGTACATCCGTCCATTTGTTACCCATAATGCTAAAAATTCTCTCAACATAGGCCGTAGTGACAGGAATACTTAGTATAAAAGACATTAAAGCGCTGAGATTGGGAAGATCGTTACTATTTTCTAAAATATGCAACCATTTTTCAGAAGTTGGAAGCCCAGTAAATGTGTCATCCTTATTTTTTAAACCCAATATATTGTTAAGAATCCCTACCTCATCAAACAGAGAGTCCATATCTAATTTTATAGTATCTGGTATTTTTTGCGTAATTGCAACAATGTCATCAAAATTGATAATGCTTTTCAAGTTTAATTTTGATAAACAATGAAACCATCCATTATCACTAAGATCAAACCATTTCATGATGTAAATAAAGGCACGATTAATAACATGTACGAAATTTTCTTCAAATTTTTGAGATTTATATGGCTCTAACTTTTTTAATTTTTGAGTAACGATATAACCAAAAAATTTTTTGTCCCTACGCTCTGTAAGCTTGCTTATCAATATTTTAAAAATCTCATACACATCAATTACAGATTTCATTATTGTTAAATGTTATTGTTACTTGGAAATATAGGAGATTTGTATTATTTTAGAGGATATAGGAGATCTTTCTAAAATAGAGAAGACTCCTATTAAATAGAGAAGGTCTGGCAACCCTAGCCAAAATCGATATTTATTTTACTGTATGAAATTTTAGATTTAGAACTAAATGATTGACGAATTCAAGGTCGGCTATGAAACACATTTTTATATCTTTCGATAGGATGTAGTCTGAAGAAATTTTTGGCTCATATAAAACTGCCTTTTTCTATTCACAATGTAAATAACAAAGTGGTGTGCGTGTCAGGTGAAATCATTTATATGCTCCGTTTATTATCAAAGAAGGCGGAGAAAGCCATAGGGTGACTTCAGTTGCTCCATCAGAAAAGGGTCCTCGGATTATTTATAATTTTAACGAAATTACCATGTATTTTTTGCAGACCTCTTACTTAGATCAGACTGCACGCAATGATATATATGTTCTATAATGCTTTCTTAAAAATTCATGTTTTCAAATGGTGCTCGCTGCACGCACGGTGTATGTGATTATGTGCCAGATAAGCCATTTTTGTTATCTGAAGTATTTACAAGGTTAATATAATGCAAGAAAAATAAAATGGTAATCGTAAACCAGATAAATATAAAGCATTCATGTAGGGGTGAAACGACACTTTTCATCATTCTTCGTGTTAAGTGATGTTCAAACAACAAATTAGCTTTTTTCGAATTTTGATCGGTTAGATTACGTAATAAATTACAAATTAATACGCTGCCAGCGAAATTAATAGATGAGCTCATTTTTTCGCGAGAGAAGGTGGAAAAAGCTATTTACGTAGATCGTGCGCTTCTGAACCCACTTAAAGGTAATTTCGCCAAACAAAGTGTTATTTATTTGAAAAGCTCTACGATGACGTAATCCAATTTCATGTGTTGCCACATTCTAAAACGCGCATTTGTTAACTCACAATTAGCGTCTTAGCGGTCTCTCGTTCTAAATTTTAAACTTAATTTAAAAATATGATTGAAAAAATATATAATTGTATGTACTTTGTCGGTTTACTTTTTCCAAAATTCAATTATTTCCGTATTAATTTTACGCCGAAATTTGTTTAACGTACTTAAACGGAAAATATCGCTTAGGCTAAATGGAATTATCACTTTGCAATGGAACAAAAATACGACGGCCGGAAGTGTAAATTAAGTTTTTCTCAAAAGATGGAAGATATCGAAGGTGGAATATAAAGCGAAACACCACTACGAGAGAATTAGGTCGCATTTTATTTTAAATTCTTGTCAAAATGTACACTTAAATCCCGGTATTTATTACATTTTTCAAATTCACGTTTTCTTGTGATCTTGGTCAACTTGGCAAAGCAGCTAATTTACTTTACCTTTTAGTGATCGACTCGGTATAAATGGTTTAACGTGAAGCTCATGTCATGTACTTGAAGCAAAATTAAAACAGGAATTGCGTTGTCATTAATTGTAATTGCTGGATGCTATTCATATTTCATGATTTAAGGTACAAACCAGAACTAGCAAAAGTTTTTGGTGTATTGGTATACCTTTACTACAAGAAGAGTGATATAATGATAAATTTGGTGTAACCTCTTCATCTTACCCCTGTACTTGCCAATTTATTTAAAGTTTTGCGAGATCCCGCAAATTCCGTGATCCCGCGGGATTAACATCTAACAATCCCGCAAATACCGGAATTGAGATTTTGCTGCGGGATTGCATTCCCTACTAGAAACCAATTTCGAAAGAAAATTCAAAGGGCTGTAACTTTTGAACTAGTAGCCCAATCTTGGAACTGTTTGAAATTATGGATTCTACAGGCCACATTCTATAAGAAAATTTTTTTTCCGGTCGATCTGAGCAATTTTTTTTGGAGCTTAAAAAAAAGGCAGTGTATAACCTTCCTTTTTTACCAAAAATCGACTACACCAAAATTTCTCGGGAAAACACTTTTTCTTATTAATTTTGGGGCGTAGAATCCAAAACAATTCGTACTTTTTCGATCAGACTTCTCAATCAAAAGTTATAGACTAGAAACCAATTTCGAAAAAAAATTCAAAGGGCTGTAACTTTTGAACTAGTAGCCCAATCTTGGAACTGTTTGAAATTATGGATTCTACAGGCCACATTCTAAAAGAAATTTTTTTTCCCGGGTCGATCTGAGACAATTTTTTTTTCGGGGCTCAAAAAAAGGCACCTTCCTTTTTTACCAAAAATCGACTACACCATAATTTCTCGGGAACATTATAACCTGTTTCCGGGGCACCTTAGGTTCTTTATAGATTTATCAGGACATTTTCCAGAGTTGTCTATACGCTAGAAATAGCCTTAAAGGGCCTTTGAACGCACCTGGAAAGCATTCCAAACGCTTTTTTGTTCATTTGTGCGTATTAACAAACATGCATTGGCTCCTCTTGGCGTTCCACAAGTTTCACTCCTAGGACTGTTTTGTTATTCTCTGCATTTCCGTGTTGAAAAGGCATTAAACGCTGCAGCAATGTTTTCTATGCCAATGAACTTCCCCTTTCATCCCCCGCCATGGGATACACCTTGTCGTGGTGGTGGGGCTCAGTAGTCACTATTTAAAGTGGCGAAGCTAAGTATCCCAGGCGGGTAACTGCTACACTCCATGGCTTTTACCCATAAAGTTTGGTGCGTGAGCTACCCAATTCCAGAATCTGGTTAAACGGATGCCGTACCATTCAAATGCTTCACGGAGTAGAGAAATTCGAAAGAATTCTCGACGTGATACAGGGAACTATATCGACCCGAGTGTAGAACAAACCACACTGAGGCGTACACGGTAGGCATCTTCCGAACACTTTCCAGGACTTCCTTCCTTAACCATTTGAAGGTTTCCCATAGGAGTCCAATAGCGTTTTATCCAAGCGATTCCGAGGGCTTCAAATCACGTTTAAACCGGTTTGATTTAGCCTCTTATCGAAGCTTTCTATCTATCTACAATACCCTACAAAAAGTATAAACTAGTACTCGCTTCTCTATTAATTATTTCCAACATCCTTATGGCGGTCTTTCGCAAACAGTAATCGAATGTTTGTATACTGGTGGATATTCTATAACCCCCCCCCCCCCCCCCGACTCTTCGGTACTATGATTTCCTAACTGAGCGCTCTGTCTTCCTTTAGTTCCTTATAGTTTTTGGGAGTAGACAGTCCAATATACTACCGGAGGGTCTGGGGGTTGCTAAATAGGTACTTTCCAACAGTACCCGGTAAACTAGTACTCGATATTTCGTTCTTTATTACCTCAAGCATCCCATGGTGGTCTTTCACAAACAGTAATCTAATGTTAGTACACGGCCGGGAGGTATTGAAGACCCCCGGCACTATGTTTCCCCAACTGAACTGGAATACCCCTCAGCAGTTTTTATTGTATATCTGTATGTAGGATGTGGTGAGGAAGTGCTGGGAAAGGAATAAGGGAGAAAAAATAGGTCAGTCAGGGTTGCTGATTATGATCATATTTGCTGAAAACACGTAGAAACGTCTGGAAGAAATGAAAGCCACGTATGGATTGAGAATTAACCACAAGAAGTCGAAGGTAATGAAAGTTGGTGCAGAAGAAGTAATGGATGTAAGGATAAGGGGAGAGGAATTGGAACAATAACAGTAAGACAGATTTAGAATTGAGAAAAGGCCGTTGTATGAGTGTGAGGTATGGACAAAGAGAATTAGAAAGACGAAGCATTCGAGATGTTGACTTGGAGGAGGTTGTTAATAGTAAAATGGAGTCAACTGGAGACAACTGTTAAGCAATATTAGAAAGAGATGAGCCACGTGTTAAGGGGCAATGGGATGTTGAGGGATCGGTGGAGCGCAGCGAGGGAGAAGAAAAAGGAAATGGAAGAAAGGAACCGGCTATGTGGGGATGTAAAGAGAGAGAGGCAATACAAGAAGTTGTGCCAACTGACGGACAACTAAATAAAAGTTATTTGATAAAATCTTATATTAGGAGAATATAATGTGCGAGGAGGTGCCCCGACTCGTAATTTTCGGAGTATCCGTTGGCATTTACCAGGAAAACGTAATGGATCAGGAGGAAACATTCGAATTTGTACGAAGCTTTTCGCGTATAATTTGATCGATTTTCTTTTATTAAAAGGTGTTACTGTTAAAATTTCAGTAAGATCGGTCGATAAATCAGAAAGTTCACAATGCACATGCGTATAGTGGAATATGTTTTTTCATCTTAATGTTTATGCCGAAGAAATAAATAGTGAAATTCGCCCTCGTGTTATAAATTTGCTTACAAGTAAGTGATAAAGAATAATTAACAAATTCTTTATTTAAAAAAACGTTTTAATTTGGTTTGGCGTTAATAGTATGTGAACTTTAATAATGAAATGTACACAAATAAATCATGTAGTTAAATATGTATATATAGGATACAAGTATATAATCCCAAATGATATAGTAAATAAAAGCGGAATTGTTGAAATGGCGACCTTCTATTTTCATATCTCTCCGGCAGCCATCGATCGCATTACTAATGCGTTGTCCACTGAGTACATGAAAAAGAGCACTTTACTAAGCAAATACAACACAATATAATACAAGGTATAATAGTTATGTCGTAAAGTGCTCGCGGTGTATACAAAAAACGCATTAGTCCATGTTGACTCACGCTACAAATGAGCAGGTAGGTAGGTAAACGTTCTATCGTCACTCAGTACCTAACGATTCAGTTTGAGTATTGTATGATAGAAGTAGCACGCCAATATGAAAGTTACAACGTTTGTATCATGTGTCACGTTTGTATCTTTCTTAAGTAGCGCAGGTAGCATTTCACTAAAAAATAACCAGACATCCTGGAAGGTATGTACAGAAAAAGTGATTCAAACGATTTTTGGAGACGAAGCCCTTCACTATGTTTTCAAGGGAAGTAGTGACCTGTTACCGATCCATATAAGAAACCCAATGGCTGTTATTAACACGAGTATTCCCATACTTTCTGCGAGGAGGAAGGTTTCCAATAACGTCATATTAGAAGTCAGAAATTTGGATTATTTAGAAAGATGTATTGTTTATTTGCGATCGGTCGGAATATGGAGTTTGTTTGGACCCATAATTGCAAGAGTACTTCTTATAACCGATCATATATTGCGCATTGAAAAGATTTTCGATTTACTATGGAGTTATGGTATTGCCCGTGTAGCGCGATTTTGTCGATTAACGAGGATGAAGAGGCAAGTTCGTTCTTGTTTACCGCCAGTCCGTATGATGTTCAGAACAATTCCGGCAAAGTCCTGAACAGAATGCATGTGCAAAACTGTGTTCAAGCGATCTCCGACACAATTCCACATCCTATCAAAGATTACCACAGGTGTTCCATAGATTTCCGTTCTAGTAGTCTTACGCGGTATTTGGATGAATTTAATCGCAGGACTTTTACAATTACCATGGCGGTTGAAATGTTGAATGCGTCTTTAGTCAAAACTCCAATGGATCGTGCCAAGATTATTGTAGGTGATGGACAACTATCTTCCCGTATTCAAGGAGGCCCTCGTATGAGTCACGTGTATATACGAGACGTCTTGGTGTGGGTAGTTCCACCAACAAATGCCATTTCGGCATTGGAAATTTTGGCAGTTAATTTTGAATTGGAAGTTTGGATATTAGTTTGGGTGGTTTTTGCATTATTTTCCTTAGCTTGGTATGTTTTGGACAAATTCAAAACAAGCGTGGGTGAAATTGTTCTGAAGACTCTTGGGATCACGCTATTTGGAAGCACCAGTCGCATTACCCAATCTTCAAAATTAAGATTCGTAATTCTGTGCTACATTATATACAGTGTGCACATACAAACAGCGTACGTCTCAAACTTAATGCGTCTGATGACTTCACCTCCAAGAAGCCCACCTATTCAAAATCTAAATGAACTGCTAGAGGCTGATACTCCAATTTGTTTGGATTCTAGCGCCCTATCCGTGATGAATTCAAACAGGTTTGACAAACTTAATGAAATATACAACAAGATAAATTTAAGGTTATGTCCCATAACAACTAGCAATCCTCGTGTGTTACTGGAGACTTGGTCCGCACGTCCAAATTTCTCTATCGCTATTCCATTGAAAACACTACACGCACAGGCACTGAATTTACGATTGCGTACTCCAAATTACTTCATTGATAATCACGTTTTACCTCCCTCGAAACAGACTTTTGTTGGTACGGGATGGCAAACTAGTTTCATTATCGACAGTTTAAACATAGTCATCGACAGATTGACCGAAAGCGGATTGTACGATAAACTAGACAGAGATCGACAATATTACGAAGACTCCCAAAGAAGGGAATTACCGCAAGAAGAAGAAGTGGTGGCGTTATCTTTAGAGCACTTGAATGGAATTTTTATTGTTTTCTGTTTTGGTGTGGTGTTATCCGTAATGGCGTTTATTGGAGAACTGCTTGCACATCGTTTTTTAATGTAGTTTAATGCAGATTAATTGCAGTTTACTCACTGAAAATGTATTGCAATGTTATTGTCAAATAGAGGTTTGTAACTTATAATAACAGTTCTGAAATAAAATTGAGCTAATAGACACAGAGTATCAGTTGGAAAACTCTTCCATATAGCACACATCATCCATTGGACGTACAATTTTTGGTAAGTTCGTCCATGTACTAAAAATGGACGTCCATGTGACGTAAAGATTAATACGTACTATAATAGATATAGAAAGTACCGCAATCATCCACCATTTTTGGGCAAATTTGCTGCCAACTTAAAAAAATTGACAAATAAAATCTGAATAGCTGTAATTTTTTATAACCTAACTTCATAGTACTGTCATGTTTTATAAAAATTTATACAGATATCTCCAAACAGGTGGAACAATCCCTAACATTAAAGTTACTAGAATCTGGTAACTTTCGCCATTTTTGGGCAAAAATCATGCGTTCTCTCTAACACACGAGCCCAATGGATTGCGGTACTGTCTATATTTAGTCACTTTAGCATTAGCAAAGATATTTATATGTTCCTAATTCAATTTTTTTTTAACTGCTTGAGAATGCGGCAGACAGAGATTGTCAGTTGATCTGAATTTTGCATCTCTAAGCACCTGATAGAATACTTTGCTTTTGGTAGACAGAGACACTCCTGTTACAATACATTTTCTTCGAGACTGTTTTAATAGATATCATTTAGAGCAGTGGTTGTTAGACGATCAACATTTTCTATTAAATACGTTGCTTTGGCGAGAACCCCTCCCGTTAGAAAAAATAAGTCTGTGCTCCTGATACAAATTTCCTTTCTGAATTGCTTAAAGAGAGAATTTTTCTAGAACAGTTGCGCCTACTGATCTTGATACAATTTAGAAATTTGTATCAGGAGAGTTAAACCAGTTAGAAGACGACTAACAGCAGGTTAGCACATTATAACCTCTTTCCGGGGCACCTTAGGACTTTTATAGATGTATCAAGACAATTTACAGAGCTTTCTATACGCTAGAAATAGCTGTAAAGGGCCGTTGAACGTACCGTGATAACCTGGAAAGCATTCGAACGCTTTTCTGTCCATACGTCTGTACGTATTAACAAACATGTATCGGCTCCGCTTGGCGGCGTTCCTCAAGGTTCATTCCTAGGACCGTTTTGTTATTCTCTGCATTTCCGTGTTAAAAAGTCATTACTCATTAAACTCTGCATCAACATTGGCCATGCCAATGAACTTGCCCTCCATCCCCCTCCATGGGATACACCTTGTCGTGGTGGTGGGGCTCAGTAGTCACTGTTTTCAGTGGCGAAGCCAAGTATCCCAGACGGGTAACTGCTTTACTCCATGGCTTTTACCCATAAAGTTTGGTGCGTGAGCCGAACAATTCCAGTAAATCTGGTTAAACGGATGCCGTACCATTGAAATGCTTCATGGAGTAGACAAATTCTCGACGATCGCCCAATAAACGTGATATATAGTTAACTATCCTGAGGCGTACGATAGACGACACCTTCTGAATACGTTCCCGTGACCTTTTTGGGCGCTTCTCAGACTCGTTTCAAAGCTAACCGTATTCTTTCCAAGACCCTCTAAGCACTTTTTGAACAGTTCTAGTCTCCTTCTAGACTTTTCTAGATTCAGAAACGTTACCGAATTCCTTTCCCCATAAACTTTATAAGTTGTGAGCTACTGTGATCCTGATACAATTAGAAATCTTGTATCAGGACAATATACTGTGCTCCTATCAGCTGGCAAACCCAACATTTTTCGGGGTACCAGGAGAACATGATAATATGCGGAGTATGGGTTGGCAAACACTTGTAAAATTGTTATAGTTACCACGCGAACATAATGGACGAGGAGTCCTTTTTCATATATTTCAACACTTTAAATTGTTTTAAATCTTGTATCCGGAGAATATGATGCGTGAGAAAGTGTTCCTGCTCCTAGCACGCACTTGGCCACTAGTTTTAAACTTTCCGTGGTTACTATAGGAGAACACGGTGGACGATGAGGTCACCAAAATGTTTCAAATTAAATTAAAATCTTGTATCAGGATAATATAATGAGTGAGGAGGTGCTTCGAGTCGTAATACGCGGAGTACCAGCTGGTATGTCTTATAATTTTAAAACAATACCGTACAATATCGTCTTACTCATTTACAAAATTGTAGGGACATGGCCCGCTTTCGGCGGCTACGCCGTCTCGCCTCGTTCTATACATATGAACCATAAGAATTTCAAAAATCAGTTTCTTCAAAGCTTATGTTTTCTGCGCGGAATATTTTTTTTTATATTTACTTCTCAGACATCGCTTCGCTTTTTATTGAGCAAAGGACCTAATCCACAAATCAGAGATTAACAGCCTGGAAGGTATGTGTAAAGTGATTCAAACGATTTTTACTCTTTACTACGCTTTTAAAAGCAATATTGGAAACGCAGGACTTGTTATTAAAATGAATCATACCACACCTCGTATAAAGAACGTCAGAAGTACCAGAATTTTGGATTTAAAGAAATGGTTTATTCATTGGGGCCTACGTATACATATGGGGTAGGGATGGACCCCTCAATAACCGGATCACGTGTGGCGGGTTGAAATAATTTTCGGTTTATTACCGAATTATGGCATTAGATATGTGGCGGTTTTGGTGATAAGATGCAAGATCGTTCTTATTTACGGCAAATCCGCATGATCTTCAGAACTATTGCGGGAAAGTCCCGAAAAATGGGCATGGGAGGCGCCCATATATAATCTCATATAAACTTCTTCGGGCCTCTTTGAAATCTTCTTCATGTATTGTTCAAGGCTTCCTCACGACCCCTTTACCTCTGCTTTGTCTCAGTTTTGAGTCTTCCTGACATTGTCATATTCCACTTCCTTCCAACTTGTCTCACATGCTTCAAACCTGCCAGTCTTCCCTGCACCTTTCCTTCCACCGACCCCACACTACTTTCACATCTCAATCGCCCCTCTCCAGTAGGAACAGAAGTAGGTACGTTATTCCCGCCGTACATCCATAATTCTTCAAATATTGGTGGCGTTTTTGCTGAACATGGCAACAACACGATTCGCTTGATTAGTCTAAGCCCAGATAAATTATCTGCGCTCTAAGATTAACTTAATCCCTACAATAAAGTGACGCATTTACTGCTCTTATCTGGCTATAAATGCCTTTTGGAATACGAAAATAAATCGGTGTTATGTAATCTCATTGTGTCGGATTAAGTGTGAAGACTTAAATTTCGTGGTTTGTGGTTGTAGAGCTCTTTTCGGGACGGAACTCCAACTGTGGCGTGTCCATGGCTCGCGACTATTTGGCGATGACGATCGGTAAGTGCATGTGACAACGGCAGTTGTGTGTTAACGACCGTGTGGTTTTAGCGGGATTGTCCTCGATGAGCAGCGGAATGCATTACGGGTGGACGTCGACGGCTCTCCCCCAGCTCGTCGGTAATGGTTCCCACATACCAACAACGAGCGAGGACGAATACTGGATCTCAGTGAGCTACTTTGGAGGAAGCTTGATCGCGAGCGCACTGGCGTCTTTCTTGATGAGGTACATCGGCCAGAAGGGTGTCATCATTTTTGCGACCCTCCTGTTGATAATCTCGTGGGTGATAATCGCCTGCGCGCAGAGTATCGCCGAAATAATCATCGCGAGAACCTTCTCCGGAGCCGGGGACGCGATCCTTCTGTGCGCGCTTACCGTCTACGTCGCGGAAATATCGAAACCGTCATTAAGAGGTTTCTTCCTTTCTAGCATGATGGTCTACGGAATGCTAGGCATACTCGCGGAGAACGTCATCGGTACCTTCGCCACATTCAGGACATGCGCGATTATTTCTGCAGCAGTTCCATCGGCGGTCTTCCTCTTGCTTTTCTTCGTGCCTGAAAGTCCCTACAGATTGGTGTCGAAAGGTAATATGGATGGCGCCAGAACTGCGTTGAGGAAACTCCGAAACACTGACGTAGTAGACGATGAGCTCGAACGAATCCTCTCGATGATTTACGATGAAAAGGTCAGCGTCAGCACGTATCTGAGGCTGTTTACCTCCAGCTACAATCGCAGAACCATCTACATCTGCTTCACCCTGATCTCCGTGCACGTTTTCAGCGGGAACATTGTTTTCATATTCCACACGCAGGAGATCTTCCAAGACGTCGGCGGGCCTCTAGAAAACTGGATCTCCTCTTTGATCTACCTGACGGCTCAGCTCGTCTTCACACTGCTAGGACTGGCCTTGGTGGACAAGTACGGGCGGAGACCTCTGCTTTTAATTTCAACAGTCGGCGTCACCTTAAGTCTGGCTATCGAGTCCGTTTACTTCTACCTGAAAGACGGCCTACACCTCAACATGGAAAGCGTCAACTTCATTCCGCTCGTAGGAATGATGCTGTTCCTGCTAGGCTTCAGTGTGGGATTGCAAATCATACCGGTCGTCATCTCCGGGGAGCTCTTCGCGCCGAATGTCAAATTCTTCGCGCTAAGTTTATACGAGGGGTACTTCTGCGTGATCAGCGTGGTCGGGTTAAAGTTATTCCAGATTAGTCTCGATGCCTACGGGCTCTACGCCCCGTTTTCATTATTTACGCTGTGCGGATTTTTTGGATTCCTATTCGTGTACTACTGTGTGCCGGAGACTAAGCAAAAGACGTTGGAGGCAATTCAAATGGAGATTGTGGGGAAGAGCGAAAAACTTGCAATTCCAAGCAGTAGGTTGCTCGGATCAAGACAAACGGCACAAACGAAAAGCTAGGAATTCAACGGTCGCGATCAAGGGTGACCAGACCGTAGTGAATTTAGTAACTTATCTAGTAATAAAAAATACCACATTTCGAACACCCCCCAATAAGCATTTTGCAATTGTATACCATCGAATATAGAAAGAGGACTCACTCCATTTGAATTACCTACTTATATATTTTTCAAGTCACGTTGTTCGGTAACATTTACATCTTTTCCCTGAAATCTTCGCCACAGGAGCTTTAGAGCGTGAACAATAATTTGTTTTTTTCTAGGCAGCGTGGGGTGATATACTAATTGTTATATTGTGTATTATTGTTGTGCAGATTTTTCCAATTTGCATCGCCGGGTGACCAACAGGATATTTTCCATATTTGTTGACATAGTGGAAAAGCGCGTTAATATCAACGCACTTCATTCGTTCAGTTGTTAAGGGCGCAAAAGGGCTAAACGTGACGAAAAATGATACGAGGGTTGTCGTGATATGCGTATTCTTGCTATTAGTGAGTTAGATTTGTATCAGAGGAACATACTTTGTTCGAGTATATGTCCCAATAACCGCTACACATTTTTGCGTTTCTGTAATCCTGATACAACAATTTTTAAAACAGACTTCTCCTGATACAAGAGTTTTTAAAAGAATATTTGCGTTAGGAGAACCTAGTACGCCACTAGGTGCGTGCCAAATACCTGCACCTCCTTCCATTACTGTTAGTTTGATACAAAGAGAATCAGGCTAACATACCTCCGAGTGGTGGCTCCTTTCCTTTGGGAAGGGGCTGGCAGCCAAGCCCTGGGCAAGCGGCTCTGCCCAAGTGAGACCGCATTTCCGCACTACTCGTGGGAATTGTATGGAATCTTCTAACAAAACCTTTCTGGGCTCCTGGTCAGAGGGGACCAACAAGCCGGGCCCTCAAAAGGGGCCCGGTAACGGGGCAGGCTCCTCGAAAGAGGGACCGGCTCCAACGCAGGGTCTTACCCAAGGACCTGGTGGTGGGTCAGCTCCTATTCGCAAGAAGAATAGGACTGGCGCACAGAAGGCGATGGCCAGGAAGCGCCGGCTCGAGGGTAAAACCTCGGGTCAAGCGGGCCCTGCGCCAAAGCCTAAGGCTGCGTCTGGGTCGTTGGCTCAGGGGGGCAACCCGACGTCAGGGACTAAGCGTCTCAGATCAGAGGGAAGTACTCCAGGGTCTGGCTCAAGGCAGCCTGAGAAGAAGTCTAGAGGTTCTGATGCACCCAAGGGTGCACCACGAACTTATGGGCAAGCCGCTGCGGCAGGGCTTAAGGTGGCCCTCGTTCCGGTTTCATACCAGATGGAGGGAGGTCCCTTTCCTCGGCTGGCAGGGTTCCGCTGGAATCCGCAGGGTGCCGTCGTGGACGAATGCGAGGACCAGTGGACCTTGTACTGGTTGGAGAGGACCGTCCCTTTTATCAGACCCTGGGATGGCGCGTCGCTGAAAGTTCAGAGGCACGTCCCGAGGGTAACCAAGGTGATGGCTGTGTTATCCGAGCTCCCGGATAACACGGACACCATTTTGACGCGCCTCCAGAGGCAAAATTCTGGTTTCAGGACGAGTCTATGGAGGACGTTCTTTCGCAGGGAGGAGCCTGGTAGGATTCTCCTCGCATTTGGTGTCGATGAGACGCCCTATCAGGCACTCCAGCGACAGAACCTTCAGGCGCACGCGGGGGTCTCGCGCGTCACTTTTGTGACGAAAGCGGGTGCTCCGGCTGCGGGAGGTAAGGGAGAGAGCTCCACCGAAGCAACGGGACCTAGTTCCGTTGCGACGGAGAGGGCTCAACCTCGCAGTGTTGATCTCGAAGAGGCGGCGGGATTGCTACCGGCGCCCGAAGAGATCGAGAAAGATGTCAGCGAGCTTTTCGCTCGTGTGGCGGTTCTTGGCTCTTGGGTTTACAAGGGACGAGTAAGAGGTCTGGGCCAGGTGGAGGACACTCTCTATTATAAGAGGGACAGCCAACTGAACTCGAGGACTTGCATTTATGTCGATAGACGAATCGAGTCTTATCTAATGGCTGATTTTTGTTTCAGGGATCTCGTAGCTCTACGACTTCAGCTGAAAGATGACACAGGACGGGGCAGGCACTTGGTGGTCTGCTCCGCCTATCTCCCGTACGACTCAGAAGGGGCTCCACCAACCAAGGAGCTGGCTGAGTTGATAGAGTACTGTCGAAGTAGTGGGCTCCCTCTTGTGGTTGGCTGTGATGCAAACGCACACCATGTTGTGTGGGGCAGCACGGACACGAACTCGAGGGGCGACCACCTTCTGGAGTACTTGCAAACAACTGATTTGAATGTTTTAAATCAGGGAGCAGCCCCTACCTTCGTCACAGCGCGGAGGCAGGAGGTCATTGATCTGACGCTGGGCTCCTTTTCAATAGCTCACATGATCACGAATTGGAGAGTGTCTGATGAGCCGTCGCTTTCGGACCACAGGCACATTCTTTTCCAACTGAACCTGGCATTGCACTGCGGGCCCTGTAGGTTTCGGAATCCCCGATCCACTGACTGGGACTGCTATGTGGCAAAACTGTCGGACCGGTTGGATAGACCACCTTTGCTCTGTCGGAAAGCAGGGCAGGTGGAAGAGGCGGCCGCATTAGTAAGCGACGCCATAACAGCGTCCTATGAGGACAGCTGTAAACTGCGTACCTTTCGAGGAAGAAGAGAACACCTTGGTGGAACTCAGACCTTGAAAAGGCTCGTAAGGAGGTTCGCAGGCTCTTTAATAGGGCCATGCGAACTAAGTTACCTGCGGACTGGGAAGATCTTAAGATCTCCCAGCGCAGGTATAAGGACCGTATTCGGAGGTCGAAACGAGGATCTTGGAGGCCTTTCTGTGGTAACATGGAAGGTCTTCCTGAAGTTCAAAAACTTCGTAAAATCCTTTTGAAGGACCCGGGGCAAAAGGTGGGGACACGGAGGCTTCCATGCGGCAGATATACGTCTACCGCGGGTGAGGCACTCACTTGTTTCCTGGAAACAAACTTTCCACGCTCTGGGGACTACTTAACTTCGGACCCACCAAAAGGAACTACTCGGGTCGGTGTAAGGCCGATCAACTGGAAGGTAGCTTCCCGGGAAGAAAAGGAGTTTCTAGCCGCTTCCCACGCATACATAAACTCTATCAATTGATCTCATCTTTGGTGAAATAAAACCCTTTTGTTAAAAGCAATATGATCTTGAAGGAGAGAAGTTTCTAAACCGAAGCGTTCTCGAGAAGGCGCAGGCAGCTTTCCTCTTCTAAAAGTCGTGCGGTTACCAGCTGAATTTCTCATGTTTTTTATCCAAAATCGGCTCAAATCTCAAAATTTTCAAAATCCGTTCGATATTTCAAGTACTTCGATCAGTTTTCCGAAACGGAGAAAATTCTCGAGTATTTTTTTATGCTCTTATGTGGTAGTTTTGGGGCCGTCGAACTGCGGTAGAACGCTCTTCTGGGATTTTTAAGGAAACCTAAACGCTTTCTGTTTTTTTTTACTAGAAGTGTCTAGGCTTTTTTTAGGCTCCGGAAACCACCTCCCCCCCCCTCCCCAAGTTAATTTGAGGTTTCCATAATTTGATGCTAACGTTTTATACGACATATGGCGTAAAGGAATGAACATTCTTGTTTTAGGCTCACTTTCAATCTAAACTTTTGATTTATTTGCCGGAAAAGTCCGCTCGTACTTCTATAATTTACTAAGGCGGATTTCTCGCAAACTTATTTTAAAATGCGTCACGTACAACACTTCCGTACTGATAATTTGCGCGGTTTTTCGAATTTGGTTATTCACAGCCATTGACGAATAATAGACCCTCTCTACTTCATCCCTTCTTTTTAAATTTTACAAAACCCGCCAACAAAATGTTAGGTTGTTAAAGCGGCTATTATTAACCAATCGTTTCCTTCACCGAATCACGCGCTTATAAGGACCATCAACCAAAACCCAACACATTTGAAGATTGTTTAGTTCGCGCTTCTCACGCTGCTTCATGACACCACAATGAGTAGTTCTGATTCGGCCATTTTGGCCACGTAAAAGACATTAAGATTGTGTTATCGCCCGTCCGACTGGCGTTGATGAACTTTTCCCAGGCAAATGACCGATCACGACTCATCCGGTCGCCATATTCATTAAGAATCTATTGACTTTAAAAGATTTTCCCCTTGGGCTGCCCCTCTCGGTATTCCAAGTGCAAGGTTCTATTATTCTAGACTCAAGATTCAGACTTTACGGTTCCTGATACAGGTTTCAGATCATACTGAGTACAAATAACAAAAGAAACTATCTTTTTACTAAATAACATTTAACATTTACTTAATATCGCATAAAAGCGCAACCCCTCTAAGCGTCCAATGTCTTGCATTGTAGTCAGTCTCAAAGTCGATCGATCCGACGTACTTCTGATCGGTCCTTTGCGGCTTGCGATAAATCGGACATTCGTACAACTTCGGATCCTTGCCGGCGGTCGTATTGATCGCGTAGATGTAAATGACGGGCATCAGCTCGTACAAGACCTTAGGCTTGCTCTCTATCAACTTTCCCGTTCTTCGATCGAGGCTCGCGCCTTCCAAGAACAGACCGTGGATGTAGACGCCCTCGGCCGGCGCCTCCTTGATGTCGTCCTTGTTGTAGCGCGTGATCAAGTTTTGGAGCACCACGGAGTCCAAAGCCCATCCCTTGTGCGCTCTGGTCACGTCCTGAAAAGCCAGAGTGAGTGCGTGGAGAGGAAGAGAGCCGAACCTGTCGCATGGCGGTTAGAAAACCTTGGGGGTTGAAGAAGCCCGTCATCCAAAACACGTACGGCTTGCCGTTGTTGCACCACGTGCGGAATTGGCCGTCTCTTTCTAGCAGCTCCGTGTACCAGAAACCCAAGGTTGCCGATTCCCAGGACACTTTCAGCCAGCAGTCGGGAATGCGAGCGTCGTACATTGAGTCGAGCGCCTTCCGAAGATCGTTGCTCATCACGATCGTACCGTCGATGGCCAATTTCAGGTCGGTAAGGGTCGATCGCACCTGAAAGTGATTGTAGAATTGTAGGACGTGGGTAGAAAAGGCTCCCCTCCCGTTTTTCGTCATGGAAAATCCCAGATCACGACCTTTCACCATAAAACAAGGTCACCGTGAAATCTCCAGACCAAGTTACGTGTCCGGGAATCCTCTTAACGAAGGTCACGATCAAAAACGTGTCGTGTTGATGTTACCTGTTTAATGACTTTTTGGATGCGGTCAATTTCTTGGCGCAGGAAAATGTTGATGGGCAATAGAGGGCCCATGCGCTGCAAGGCGTCTTTGACCTCAAAGCTGTTGTACTCCTGCGGCAACTTATCCAACATGTCGTTGGCCAAGCTGTAAACGATACTTTCGCGCGTTTCTCCTCCCCCGCCACCCCCCTCTTTCGGCTGCACGTTGACGATGGTATCCAAAATGCCTGCAATCGATCAATGTAGGAATGGATTGAAAGTGACTTAAAGACCTTTAATGCTGTTAATCTGGTAGGTAATGTCGGCGTTTCCATGCAGGCCGAATACTTCGGGTATGTCCGCCGACGGTAGCCCGTTGATGTAGTCGATGTAGCCCTGCAAGCTTCTGGTTTGTGGCACCTTGTACCCCTTGTAGAACTCGAAGCCTTGCCGCAGGAGGACGTCGCAGAACCAGACCTGGGTGAACGTGGTCAGCAGGCGTTTATCAAAGTCGTCCGTGACTCGTCCTCCGTACTGAACCTCGCCCAACATGTAACAGACAGTGGGCCAGGAAACGCCCTTTTTCGGGTCCATGTCGTCCAAGTGGTTTTGAATGAACTGCACGCACGCCGCGAAATCGGCTTGATTGAATTCATACGGTACGTTCCAGCCGAGCGGGCCGAACTTACGCCGTTCCTGCACGACCGTATGCAGAAATGCCACGGCGTACAACAATGGCGGCCACTGAGGCTGCGTGGAATAGTCCAGGAAATCCTGGCTGATACTTTGATAGGTCCGTTTCAAACTTGCACGAATTCCCTGAGGTGGCTCGTTCGTGAACTTAATCGACATCTGTAGAAGACCAATCGGAAATTGTTCGTGCACTTCCGTCGTCAGCCACAAGCGAAACGACTCCTCCAATTTTTCGCCATCGGCAATCATCGTCATGGCTTCCGAGGCGAACGGTAGCGACAAGTGTACATTCTGAAGCAAGACCCAGCCGCCTCCTTGCATCGCCGTATCGATCATATCGCGCGCCACCACCTCCTGCCCTTGACCCATCGAAACCGCCTTGATCGCTGCAAGTTTGCATTACCGCCCCCGTTTCGAATACCGCCCATTCCTTACCTATGTCTTTACTCTTCGCCAGCGCGAGAACCTGGGGCGACGGATCCGAGCCAATCGATAAAATGCATATGAGCGGAATTTCCGGGGAAGATTCGAGCCAGGTCTGCTCCAGGTCCAAGATCGGCGGCTCCCCGTACTGTTTGCCCAACGAGTCTGCGCAAACACTCTCACTTCTTGTAAAAATAACGCGAGTCTCTCACCCATGATGTAATTTCGGGCCTGCGACAACGTCCGATCGGGACTCCAAGACCTCACCAACAACAACTTCCGGAAGACGTCCAATGACTTCTGGTAACCGCACGGTATCTCCTCCTCCTCCGGCCTCTCCTTCTCGTACCAGCTCCTCCACTCCTTCTCATTTTGCTCGATCTACAAACCACAAAGAAAATATCGGTAAAACTGGACCTTCTCTCACCTTATCCAGAACGTCGGCGAAGATCCGATACTTTTGGATTTCGACCAAATTCAGCCAGGTAATGTCGAGTACCCAACGGAACGGCTTCGGGCGAACCCCGTTGAGATCGAGCGAGGCGCCCCCCTTGATGAAGCTCAGGAATTCCTCGTGCGTAATTACGGCCTTGTGCAGGTCGATCTTCATCGCCATCATCAGCGTGAACAGCGCCTTGTGGCGCTCGTACAGGCTTCTCTGTGTAAACGCCCACACCTCGTACGTCAAATACTTCAGAATTATGTTGATCCTCTCCTCGGTATCGGCGCTCTTAGTCGACTTCGTGATCGAGTTATCGAAAATACCGAGAAACTGCTTCAGCGAGTTCTGGTACATGACGTTCACGTTGCTCATCTCCACTATGAGAAAGTAGAGGATCGACCCCCGCGCGGCGACCGCCCTAAATTCCTCTCGCGCGATGTTGATCTTCTTCTCGGTCACGACGGAGACCGACAACTTTTGGTTGACCTCCTCGGAGGTGACCTTCGTCACCTCCAGCACCTCGATTAGCTCCTCGTCGTCGACCAACGAACCCTGCGTCGAATTCAGACGGCTCAGCAGGTTCGTCTCGAGCTCCTTCATTCTGCACTGGTTTTGCATTACCGACTCGAAGAGCGCGACGCGCTCGTCCTCCAGCTCAGTTTTCTCCATCAGGATCACCCTCCCCAACAGTTGGTCCTCGAGACCCAGCATGGTTACCGTAAAATCGATGATGGAGGTTTTCGCGCTTATTTCCGGCGAGTACGGGGGATTGGGGAGCTTCGTGGTGATGTACAGCATGAAGCCCTTGAGGACGTCGCACTCTTTGTCGCCGACTATCACCTTCTCTATCGAGCCGGATTTGATGAAGTTCTTCTCGAGCACGTTGTCGAGAACTGGGTCGAGATCAACGTCGATATCTTCGATTAGAAGCGGGCGGCCTAGCGAGAGGCAGTCCTCGAGGTGAGTGCGGAAGTACTTGTGCTCTAACGTGGTGAGTTGGAGGTTGTTGTTCGCCTCCTTGTTTTTGATCCACATTTTTCCCTGAGTTTGGGGATCTATTAGGAGCGGATACGATCGGGCTTTGGTGACGACGAGGGCGTTCTGCACGGAGAGCTCGTCGTTTGGCAGTCCCTGCAGCGTCCACTGGGAAACGGTGTTGCTCTCGACGAGCATGTTGATGATGTTCAGGTTGACAGTGTAGGGAATTTCGCGCGCCTCCAGGTTCTGCATCCACGTTTTCACCAGGTTGTTGCGGTACTCTTGGTTGTAAGGGCCGCAGTAGGATAGGAAACCGGTCGCCAGGAGAACATCGCCGACCAGCCGTCCGAGCTGCGCTTTGAACTCTTTGCTCTGCTGCGTCCAGCGCACCTTCTCGCCACCGAGTCCGTTGATCAACGTCGTGGCGGTGTTCATTTTTCTAAGGCAGGAGTTGGCGGCGTCCGTCAAACGCTGCTTCTCCATCACGGCTTTGTCGTATTGCTCTTTGACTTCCCTCAGGGATTGCTCCCGCTCTTCTAGTTGCCTTTCCGCTCCCGCCAGGTCTTCCATGGCCACCTACACACGTAATCAGTAGTTGACCCACCCAAACGCGCTTACCTTCAGTCTCGCTTCTTGCAACGTAAGGTTTGCTTTCAGTGGAAGCACCTCCTTGTTAACGCCATGGAAGAAGGCCATAGCCTTAGTCCACGATAGTAACCCGGCGACGTCTCCGCAAACTCGCTTGGCCGTATCCATGTTGTAGTCCTCCATTTCAAAGTAAGGCTGTAAAAACTCGATCATCTCGTCATTAATGATATCCTTGGGGTAGTTCTGCAGCTGGAGCAGGAAGGTCGTGGACGCCATCATCTTGAGCGAATCGGCCCAGGAAGGTTTCGGGCTGGGAGCCGCCGTGTCCGCGGTTACAGGCAGCAACTTTCGCTGGAAAAGGATCAACACGCAGTCCATGATTCTCATGATCAGGTGGGGCGGTCTTCCCAGTTTTCTGACGGTCGCGATGTGCGCGGGTTTAATCGTGTTGAGTGCCGCCTCCGCCTCTTCCAGTGCCGGTTTGGCCGCCTCCAACTTCTCCTCGGCCAACGCCTTCTCTACGGCAATCGACGATACCAAAATTTCGGCCTTTTCTTTGACGATTTGCACTTGGTTTTTTACGGTTTCGGCTTGGCTCGCCCGTTCGGTCACCTCGGTCAGGACGGTTTCGGCGCGTTGCGACGCCTCGGCCAGCTCCTTTTTCATGGCGGCGAGTTCCTTCTTTAATATCTCGACCGAAGCGGACGCCTCGGCGAGCTTCTCCAGGCCGGTATCCATTCTCAACGCGCCTTCGCTTAGCTCCTCCCGCTTGCTCTGGTAGATGCTCTTGTAGCCGGCGATGAAGTTCAGGTACGATTTGGGCGTGACGTGGGTCGCGCGCCTGAACCTCTGGAAGTAGTCGATGGAGGTCTCCGTGACTATGTCCTGAATCGAACCGAGCGCCACTACCAGGTCCTGCTTCACCTTATCGGTGCACGCGATATCGAAGCTGCTCAAGAAGTGAGTGGCGACGGAAACCAAGGCGTCTTTGGGCCACGGCTGGAACCAATCCAGGGTGCAACCTGAGATTAGGGCCGGAAATCTCATGGCACGACTGCGGAATTTTTCTCCGACCTGGCGGAGGATTTTGCAATTAGGTTTTATCTCAAGTTCCCCCCCCCCCCTTCTCTCTCTCTTCAAGAACCTACGACCGGATCGTCTGGCAGAGGGATCGAACATGGATGTTTGGAGATAGGCTGGGGAGAGGGGGGGGGGGCGATTGGGCACTTACGGGCGAGAAGCAGAGGACGACGTGCAAATTCTGACACGTCCTGTTCATGAAGTATTCCATTACGACCTCCGCGTTGAGGGTTCTTTTCGGATTTTCCCTCCTCATGATCGGCGTGAGCTCCTGGACTATTTCCGACTGCTCGTCCTTTGTGAACAGGTTTGAGATGACGCCCGAGGAGAGGATGTTGTTGAGGTACTCCAAGAATCCCTCCTCTTTGATGTCGAGGTCGGTAAATATGAAGGTGGTGCCTTTCGCCTGGCACCCGCACGATCGATACAAAGCCTTGATGTCCTCGAGGAAGTTGGCGATGTTGTATGAGCGTGTCAGTGCGATTTGGAAGCTCTTGTATCCGGCTATGAACGTTGACAGTTTCGTCAAAGATTGCTTTCCGCTGCCGCCGACGCCTGCGCAAAGATAAGACGGATGGGGGAGACCTGGTGGTACCAGATACTTACCGACGAGCATTACGTTTCCACGCGGATGGCGAATCACTCTCGAGATTTTCACGAGGTGCAGCATGGCGTCGGGGAAGAACACCAGGTCCATGCCAGAGCCACGCACCATCTCATTGAACTGAGCCAAAAACATATCCAAGCGCTCCCTTAGCTCGTTGTCGTCACTCACTGGCTCGTAGACTTTGGGCAGCTCCATATCGGCCTCCTCGCCTTCTTCCCCCGTCGGCTCGGGCGCGTCCCTGCAGCCTCACCATAAGCGCGCGTACCTCCCGCCGAACTTACCTCATGAAATCCACAAAGACAGGGTTGGGCAACGACATCGTCCGGTACTGCGGGCCTAACTCCTTCTCGATCATCGCCAGAATATGCTCGTCGAACCACGCCTTGTCCTCCATTATGGTGAATCGGTCCGAGAACACCCGCGTGCACTCGTGCTTCCACAATATCATCAAGCAGCTCTCCGACTCGATCACAGTCGACAAAGTTCCCACCATCCCCTGCCAGATTCGGGACAAGTCCCGTAGCGAGAAGACGTAGTGAAACTTGGCGGGCGTCGGAAGCAATCTCGCCCTGGTCACGCTCCAAAGCAATCTAGTGATCGGCACTAAACGCTTCACCAGGTTGCGCACATCAACCGCGAACCCCCGCTTCACGTTATAATGTCCCTGGCCGATGACCCCGAAGATCTTATCGATCGAGGCCTCGGTCGGCAAGGGGCAGTTCAATATGCAGAAATGACGCTTCAACCTCGACGGTATGTCGTTGCGGCCGCCGCCCGGATGACTCATCGCCGCGACAAACTGCAGATCGACGACGGCCGTAAACTCGCCCGGTTTCTCCAGGCTGTAAAACCCGCACATGTCCATCGTCTGCCGGACAATTTCGTTCGTAACCTGGTCGCCCCAGCAGTTGATCTCGGGGAGGTTAATGTCGTCGATGAACGCTATCATTTTTTTACCGCCGCCCGGTCCGAAAGTGTTACCCATCCGCTTCTCCACGTAACTTTCGATGGTCTTCTGGAATTGATACGGTGACGTCGCGCTCGAGAAGTTGAACGAGCGTATGAGATAGTTCTCGGGGTTGGCCTTCTTCATGTAGGCCTTGATCATCACGGTCTTCGCCGAGCCCTGCTCGCCGATGAGCAGGACGCCCTTGGCCTGCTTCGCGATGACCTCGATGAGGTAGTCGATGCGAACGTTATCGGTGATCGGTATCAGGATGCTTGCATAGTCAGGGGTCGCCAGTTCGGGGTAGACGTAGTTGGTGACCCTCGTGCTCCACAGCTCCCACTCCCCGCTCCCGTTGACGACGTAGTCAAAAACTGTCGCGTTGACGTTCCGCGAGTTATTGACGGGCAGATCGAGGTTTTGCAGGTTCTCCTTGAGGAAGGCGTCGAACTTGGCGCGATCCTGCGTTTCGAGCAGCGAACCCATGCCCCACGTTAACGCGAAGACGTAGAGCTTGGATAAGTGCTCGGCGGTGAGTAGCTCGACCGGTTCCGCGCTTTTCACCGTTTCCTCGGCGAGATCGTCGTCCATGTCGCCGTGATCCGACTTTGACGCGGAGACGTCTTCGGTTTCTTCGACCTGCGCGGGCACCAGGCCCTCCAGCAAGTTCAGGATTTGCAAGGTGACGTTGCATTGGAGAACTTCCATTACCGGCGAAAGGTTTTGGGTGAACCAAGTGTAGAGGGTGCTGAAGGATGCCTGAAACACCGCGTCAAAAACCTCCTGCTCTTTGACGCTTCTCGCCTTTAACCAAGCCTGTACGACTGGCTTCCAGGTGAGTCCCGATGAGCTCATGTAGACCATACCGTTGCGCGAGACTGTGGCCGGAGATGCGTTGTCAATGTTGTGGGGTTCGAAGATGATCTTGCAGGTCGGCGCCATGGATAACCGGTCGCCGTTCGCCAAAGTCAACGTTTTATTGTCATCGAGCACCGAGTTGAGGTTCTCGATCCAAATACTGTCGACCGGCCCGTCGAGTACAAGCCAGACGTACTCGTCGTCTCGCAGCTTTAAAGTTTTCCTCCAAAGAGCCGAGAAAATGCCGTCGGTCCAATCGTTGGTCGCCACGTCCAGGCGTCCAAACATCTGCGACGCAGTGATCGCTTTAGGATTCATGCGCATTTCGCGGTGGGCGGTGCCTAACTGCGTCAGTGCCTTCATCAGCGTACGGATGCAGGTGGTCTTCCCCGCGCCTGTTGGTCCCAACGTCATGATCCCATGCCTCACCCTCTGAGTCTCGTAGAGCTGAAGGAGGAGACGTGAACGAGGTGGGGCGGGGGAATTCAGCTCACCTGAATTAACTTAATCTGCCAAGCGGCGTGGTTAACCAAAACGGCCTCCTCAACTTGCGTACTTATGGCCTCCTCCAGTTCGGGATAGGCGGTCTTCTCCAAGCTTTGAGTTGGGAACAGATCCGAAACTAGCGAGTTAAACAGCGGCTCGTCCTCGTCAATCAGCTTTGACAGGTTCATGTCGCGCAAGACCCGCATTACGATCGTGCTTTCCCCGTCCTTTTGATTGACTCGCTTCACCGCCCCCAGGGTGCGCAGTACCGAGAGGATGTTGCGCAATCCGAAGTCATAGTGCACCTGCTTGGTGAGCTGCTCCTCGCACAACTTATACAGGGTGTAGAATTTCCGCGCCAAGGTTATGTTCTCCAGGAACCCGCAGCTGGCCAGCTTGACCCTTATTATTATCTGCCTGTCCGGTACCATCATGGAAACTGTGCGGAATTGTATCTTTAGGTTCTCGGGTAGCTCCTTGCGTCCCGCGTATCCGGGATTCTAAAACTGAACATGAGTAAAGGCCTTACAAGGCGGGACGTTACCATGGTGATGAAAATTCCAAACTCCGTGCAGAGTTCGATGGTATCGCCGTCCGTGAACACGAACGACTTCTTCTTCTCCTTTTTGGCGCCCAGCACCACCGCGACCTGTTGGGCAGCCACCGACAGCACAGGAAGTTCGATGCGGTTAAACTCGTCAAAGCAACCCCACGATCCAGACTGGGCCAAACCTACCGCCGGAATAGTTACCGTCCGGCCACTAGGCGTCGCACTCACCTTTGTAGATCCGTCCCAAACCTCGATAGTCCATTTGGTCTGAGCAATTGAAGACCACGACGTACTTCGCCAACGTTTTTCCCATGTCTTTGACTGTCTCGGTCTTACCGGTACCGGCGGGACCACAGGGGGCGCCACCCATGCTCATCGACAACGCCTGAGCTAACGTGATGTAACACCTAAAACGCCAAAGTCACCCCCTTGCGTTTCTGTACCTCCCCCTATTCCTCCGGTACTGGAGGGGTGGTGGGGGGAGGGGAATAAAAATGTTTTTAATAATACTCGCCTGTCCGTCAAGGGAGTAATCACCAATCGATCCGTGCAGCCCAAATACTCGTTCTGGTACGAAAATATGACGTCGGTAATTACGATCAAGGTCTTGTCCGTCTCCTCCTTGAAGTAAAACCGGCACTGCTTCAGCCACTCGAAGTCGTGCACGTGCCTCACGTTCATCCGGCACAAAATATCGAAAATATCGCGCTGGTGCACGTGAATGGTGATCAAAGTCTCGAACTTGGTGCGTTCGATCTTGGTGAGGTCCTTCGTTGTCTGATCGATGAGCGTATTGAGCAGCTCCAGGAACTTGTTGTTCGTCTCCGCCATGATCTTCTTGTCCATTCGCGCCTGCATCAGGGCGAGCTCGGCGTCCCTCGTCCAAATCATCTGCAAGCCGAGCAGGCCGATCTGGGCCGGTACCTTGTCGAGGAAGAAGAGCAGGTTGAAGTTTGTGTCGTTGATGTTGAGGTTCGCCTGTCGTATGATCGAGTGGAGGGAGACCTGGGAGGTGACCAGAAGCTGCGTTAGCCAAGTCTCCACGCTGCCCTCGGCGCGGACCGCCTTCTCGAGGGGTATCACCTCGTGTTCCGACGACACGATCGCGGTCATTTTGTTGTACTCGATGTCGTGAAACTTCACCCACCGGGTGTTGTCGAAGATCGAGAGGAGGTGGTTCTGGATGGTGTGCGAGTCGGAGGCCTGCCCGAGGATCTCCAGCAGAGCGGGGTCGGAGACGAAGAAGAAGCGCGGGAACATCATGCGTTTTCTCTCCAGGTAACCGCTGAGCGACTTCTGACAGAGCTCCAATTGCTCTTGGAGATGAGGCAGCAGCTGCTTCAGCAAATCATCGCCGACGCAGCAAGAGACGACACCGGGCGTCTCGTGAGCCCTCTGCATTATCTTCTGCCACGACTTGTCGATCTTTGAAAACCGTTTGGCCTCCTTCGGCAGTTGCTTGGCGATGTCGCCACCGACGAACACCGCCTCCAGGTAGACCCACATGTTTTGTACCAACAGCCACCTTTCCAAAATTTCGTTGGTGTTCGAAAGATCGGTGACCCACTGCTGGATTTGCTTGCGAAACGGCGCGTTGTACCTGTTGGACAGCAGAGAGCCGAGTATCATGAGACTGTCCTCGAGTTGCCCGATTGTTTCCGCCGTCGTGTCGCCGCGCAGCAGCAACTCGCCTCGATTGTTGAACGTCATAAAGGTCAGCTCCTGTACCGACCACTCGTTGGTCACCTGGCGGAGTTTCGCCTCGATGTCGCGCTCTTTCATCGCTGAAATACAAATATCCTACGCCACGGATAAAGGGATCGTTTCGCACGCGCTCACCTCAATATCCTCCTTGTGCTGCAGCAGGGGCGCCTCCAAGATGTTCTTCAAACAAAAACCATCGCTCTCCAGCTCGAACGTGTACTTCAACGAATCCATTATTCGCTGCCAATGCCTCGGCTTCATCGCCTTATTCGCCATCAACTCCAGCAGCGGGCACATGTCGTTAAAGTCGTCAATGGTCTTCTTAAGCGCGAAGAAAGCCGGCCACTCCTTGAGACCCTTCGGCAACTTCCGGCACCTATTCTGAAACTCCATCAGCTCGTTATTGATCTCCTCAATGTTAACCTCCCCCCATGGAATGTCGTAGTAGCTGTTCACGCGATCGATGACATCGTTATACAGCTTGTAGAGCTTCTGAAGCAAATTGAGCTCCTTGCGTATCTGGGCCATCTCCGGGTAGTCGGTGGTGGGCAGCCCGAAGAGCTCCTCGCCGCTCTGGTAGGTTTGCAATTTCCTCCACATGCCGTCGAAGCGATTCTGAAACAGTATGAGCCGATCGGAGGCCTCGCGAGGCGCGAGTCCCGGCTCCATGGGCCCGGCGTCCCGGTACTCGTTGCAGTAATCGATCTTGTCCTGCTTGAAGTTCGCCAAGTTCGTCCTGAGCTCCCCCTGAAAGTGGGGCTGCATCGCGAGCAGGTCCACGTTGACCTTGAGCGCTTTCTGCATGAGCTCCGTCCAGGTGTAGCGCAGATTGTCGACCTGCTCGAGCACGGTCTTCTCGACGTTGACCTCGTAACGGGTCAGGATGTTGAACGCCTCTTCGATCGGTTCAATTTTCAACTCCATGTCGACCTCTTGCTCTCGGATTTTCTTCAGGGTGTCCATAATTAGACGCACGTCGTCCAGGTCGCGTATCGACTTGTCCAGCTTTTTTGCCATTTCGTTTATGACGGCGTAAACGTAGTCCATTTCGCGACGGTACTTCTTCTTCATCGCCATCCCAATTCTGAGAAGCGAAGCGGTTTAGTAGGTAGCGCAAGACCCGGGTGGTAACCTACCTCTGGGTGCAGGATTTGATCTCAATGTTAAGCCCGTATTTGAGCCTTTCGGTTGATATCGCGAGGAAAGTGCCGATGTTGTGCATATCGGGCTCGATTGATAGACGACTGTCGAGCTCTTCGTGTTTTTGCAGCGAAGACTCGAATTCCGACAAGCAGCAGTTTAGAAGTTCGCGCTGTGACTTTTCGTTGCGCCACAACATGTTGTACGGTCGCCATTTTGTTAAGAAGTTATTTAGGTCCTAAGAAAGTTTTCTTTATTTAGCAGTCGACTGTAGATATGGATAGGCACAAAGAAATATCTACCCGTGATAGCAACTTATTTCATGTGAAGTTAGCAATAACCGAATAGCACTAGATTTCAATATTGTGCAACGTATGCCAAAAAATCTACTCTATCTTTGATGCTATGTTAGTGCTATTTGGAGTCCAACCACCATAAATTTTTGGGTATTTAGATTTCATATATCATTTTGGGTGCAAATTTATTTTTTCAGTGATTTTCGCCTACCAAATTTGCTTTTTGTCATTTTTTGAGGATCAAATCAATTTTTCCTCTGCCAAATTCACAAAATTTGATTTTTTGCTGATGTGTAAATTTCAAGATATATATCTTCTCAGCAATTTTTGGATAAGTTCCGGTAATTTTCCGGAGGAAAAGTTATTATCCGTCATTTTCTTTGCAAATGGCCACCTGGTTCTCACAGCCATTCAATAAAACCTTTAAGAATCCTTAGCTTTCTATACGAGCTTTTAATATCAGTATTTTGGAGAGCTTTTAGGAAAAATGTTAGAAACCCCTAAGGTCTATGACAGTCTTTAACGGCCTCCAAGTCTCCAACAATTACCAAAGTCCATAAGAGCATTTATGAAACCTTTGTGGGCCCCCAAAGGTTTGTAGGGGTTATAAAAGACATAAGGTTCGAAGTTTTTTTGAGATCGTTTTCTGCCCTTAAAAGAGATTTGTGTGTCTTTGAAGCTTTTAACATTTCATTAATGATTGAGTGTCTCGAAAAGTTTTAAAAGTCCGTACAGTGATAGGCCTTTAGGACCATTGAGGTCTTGATGGAGAACGTAACACCGGGGGGTCTGGAACACCCCCCAGCATACGCATTTCAATATCGGTTTACCTCTAATCATCATCGTTATCACCATAAGAACATTCGTATACTCATATAAATACACTATTCGTTTACTGGGGGGGTATTCCATACCCCCCAGACCCCCCGGTGCTACATTCAATGATTTCTTACCGAAAACTAAACTTAGAGTGGTCAAACAAATGGTTTTGGTGGAGAACGTAACATCGGGGGGTCTGGGGGGTATGGAATACCCCCCAGCATACGCATTTCAATATCGGTTTACCTCTAATCATCATCGTTATCACCATAAGAACATTCGTATACTCATATAAATACACTATTCGTTTACTGGGGGGGTATTCCATACCCCCCAGACCCCCCGGTGCTACATTCAATGATTTCTTACCGAAAACTAAACTTAGAGTGGTCAAACAAATGGTTTTGGTGGAGAACGTAACATCGGGGGGTCTGGGGGGTATGGAATACCCCCCAGCATACGCATTTCAATATCGGTTTACCTCTAATCATCATCGTTATCACCATAAGAACATTCGTATACTCATATAAATACACTATTCGTTTACTGGGGGGGGGGGGGTATTCCATACCCCCCACCACCCCGGTGCTACATTCAATGATTTTACCGAAAACTAAACTTAGAGTGGTCAAACAAATGGTTTTTGGTGGAGAACGTAACATCGGGGGTCTGGGGGGTATGGAATACCCCCCAGCATACGCATTTCAATATCGGTTTACCTCTAATCATCATCGTTTATCACCATAAGAACATTCGTATACTCATATAAATACACTATTCGTTTACTGGGGGGGGGGGGGGTATTCCATACCCCCCACCCACCCGGTGCTACATTCAATGATTTCTTACCGAAAACTAAAACTAGAGTGGTCAAACAAATGGTTCTTGATGGAGAACGTAACACCGGGGGGTCTGGAACACCCCCCAGCATACGCATTTCAATATCGGTTTACCTCTAATCATCATCGTTATCACCATAAGAACATTCGTATACTCATATAAATACACTATTCGTTTACTGGGGGGGTATTCCATACCCCCCAGACCCCCCGGTGCTACATTCAATGATTTCTTACCGAAAACTAAACTTAGAGTGGTCAAACAAATGGTTTTGGTGGAGAACGTAACATCGGGGGGTCTGGGGGGTATGGAATACCCCCCAGCATACGCATTTCAATATCGGTTTACCTCTAATCATCATCGTTATCACCATAAGAACATTCGTATACTCATATAAATACACTATTCGTTTACTGGGGGGGTATTCCATACCCCCCAGACCCCCCGGTGCTACATTCAATGATTTCTTACCGAAAACTAAACTTAGAGTGGTCAAACAAATGGTTTTGGTGGAGAACGTAACATCGGGGGGTCTGGGGGGTATGGAATACCCCCCAGCATACGCATTTCAATATCGGTTTACCTCTAATCATCATCGTTATCACCATAAGAACATTCGTATACTCATATAAATACACTATTCGTTTACTGAGGGGGTATTCCATACCCCCCAGACCCCCCGGTGCTACATTCAATGACGTCTTACCGAAAACTAAACTTTAAGTGGTCAAACAAATGGTTTTGATGGAGAACCTCAGGAAGAATATGTTTCAACACTTTATTTTTACTTTAGAATTTTGTTTCAGGATAATAAAATGTGCCACAGAAGAGGATTTGCTTTAATCTTGTACCAGGAGCATATGATCTGTGAGGAGGTGCTTGTTATTCTAATGCAGAGTACGGGTGGTCTTTGGTATCACATCAAACTTTTGTAAAATATCTCTGATTTCAGGAGAACATGATGCATCCATCACCCACAGAAATACTTCAACACTTTACCTTACCTTAAACGTTTTCAAAATGTTAACGGGGGAATGTAATGTACTAGGAGGTGTAGAAGCTGCTTGTAAAGTTTGTCTGGCTACTGAGAAACCACAATAGATCATTTTATAAGCTGAAGAGAAACGTTTTACCAGCTTGCCATCAATTAAATTCTTACAAATTCTTTATCAGGAAAACAGGAAAATGTCTGCCTTTAATGCATTTTGGAACATTTTCGTAAACATTTTTTGGCTACTAGGAAACTACAACAGACGGGAAGAAGGAAAAATGTTTCATAGTCTTATACTCTCCTAATACAAGTCATGAAAATTCGGCAAAATCTGATCAATAAACAAAAGTTGTGTATGGGCAAAGAGTGTTTTGTGATACAACTCATACCTAAAATTTGTCTGCAGGAGTTGAAACAATCGTTCAATCGAAGTTAAACTGAATTGCGTTTGCGTTTCTCTGAACACTTCATTATATCCTCTGGGCGTAAGATTTTGGGGGTAGAATTTTCAGTTAGTTTAATTTGTTTATTTTATTTAATTTTCACCCTATAACTTTTGCATCCTAATTAAAGCAGGCGATGTATTACCTGCATTTGGCAGTATTTATTGATCTCAAGGTATGATTTAGGTAACGTATCGATTTTGATTTTGGAATATTTAAATTTGGCGCTTATCTGAGCACTTTTTCTTGTCATAAATTTACGCAAATTAGGCTTTGAATATACCACCGGTTGCTCACTCTTGCAATGTCTATATCAGGAGAATATACTGTGCGGGGAGGTGTTTCTGTTTTTAAGCATAGTTGATAGACGGAATCAAATGAACACAATATTGCGAACTTTTAATATAAACTCACCAATCACGTACTGACCTGTTTCATATTCTGGGTGCACGTCGACAGTAACGAAAGCGTCTTCACCACCTCCTTGTTTTCCATAACGTTATTGTAAAAGTTCCTCGCCTGAATCGGAAACGCGGGCTTCTCCTCGGTCGTCAGCCGGTACAGACGCCTACGCCTAGTCCTAAAATCTTCTTCCCTGCTCTTAACGCCGTGCTTCGACGATCTCTGTTCGGTACAACGAGATACAATTTCCAAAAGCGTTCGTTGGTGGCCGACCAATTTTTTCCACTTTGACTTCTTGACCGGCGTCTTGCGTAATGTGTATGTACAAAGCGTTGGTGCCGTGTTTTTTTTTTTGGGTGTGTGGGGAATGATGCGAGTTTATAATATATACAGTGTGTGTTCATTTATATATTTAGAATGCAATTGTGTGTTTAAAAGGTGGAAGAAAAAAGATTATGATTAATAAAACAGGTTTTAACAAAGGTTACGGATACTATTAATAGATGGCGTGGTGAAATTACCTCGGGTTTTCCGCCGGTCCACTGCCCCACTCCCCTCGAAACCGAGGTTATGAACTTGCCGGCCTGAACCAACGCGTCCTGTACGTCGTCCAAGTTCGGCTGTATCGCCACTTTGGGTATCATAAGGATGGAGTTTAGAACAAAAACAGGCGACCAGACGCCATCTTCTGTTAAAGAATGGTACTAATCTCGTTATTACTAGCGGTGTACGTACCGAACTCTGTAAAGCGTCTCCTGAGAACGTCCAGAGAGTGGCGCGTGATCTTCGTCAGGACGTCGACCACTTTGCGACTGTAAAATCGTCTCATCTCGCTCATCGCCCCTTTAACTGTGTCTTGGAGCGCCCTCAGAAGACCACCGCCCACTAAAATGTGCGGTTTCTCGAAGCACTCGCACACTAGGCTCCAATCGGCGGGCTGCTGAGTCGAAACGCTATCGGCGTCGATCTGACCTTCGCCCTGGACGTCATCTGTAAAAGCTGTTCAGCGTGTAACCACGCATGGGGGCGCACTCACCGTCAAAATAGAAGACTTCATCTCCCACGTACGTTGGGTGCCTCTGCTGAGCCTTGCGCACCAAGTCAATAATCTCCTCGACGGCCTCCTCAACCATCAAACTCTTGCGATGCAAGTCGGTAGCGGCCAGTCGACAGACCGTCTCCGTGCGCTCGCAAAAGTCCTCCAGGCTCCACGGTTCTTCGTCCACGTCGGGTAGCGAGTGAAGCGTGACCGTCTGCATGGCGGCGAGGACCTCGAGAATGCGGTTTGCGTAGATGTCATGTGTGCGATCGACCAAAACTTTAAACGCGTCCAATCCGCCGTTCACGCCATCCACGAAAGACTTCCAATCGCTCGACACCCAAGTCACCTCGCTCAAAGCCGGCGAAAGCAAGCTAATGTATCTCACCAGCTGCGGCAGAAGTAGCGGCCTAATCTCCTGCTTGACCCCGCGCATTACTTCCAGCGTGTTATTGATGAGAAACTACAAAGAGACGCCTGAAGATTACATTCGTTGGAGACGTCTCACCTGCAAAGAGTCCTTGATCAGCGTGAAATGGTCCTGCTTGGTATACAAGGTGAGGGCGACCATGGGCAGAGGAAGGTCCATTTTCGACAGTATGTCCGATTCTCTAATCAGTAGAGGGATGCTGTTGTGCAGGTTGACCTTGAAGGTTTGCGTTTCGGAGCAGATTGCTATCAAAGGTCTGCTGAGGCACTTGTCTACGTCCCATACCTGTACGTGATTTGACAGGCTAGTGAACAGGAAGAGCTCTCAATTCCAAAATTTGAGAATTCAAAGATTTTGGAATTTGAGAAACCCAAGCTTGGAACTGTTTGAAATTATGGATTCTACAGGTCACATTCTATAAGAACATTTTTTTTCCGGGTCGATCTGAGACAATTTTTTCTTCGGGGCTCAAAAAAAGGCAGTGTATAACCTTCCTTTTTTACCAAAAATCGACTGCACCAAAATTTCTCGGGAAAACACTTTTTCTATTAATTTTGGTGCGTAGAATCCAAAACAATTCGTACTTTTTCGATCAGACTTCTCAATCAAAAGTTATAGACTAGAAACCAATTTCAAAAAAAATTCAAAGGGCTGTAACTTTTGAACTAGTAGCCCAATCTTGGAACTGTTTGAAATTACGGATTCTGCAGGCCACATTCTATAAGAAAATGTTTTTTCCGGGTCGATCTGAGTCGATTTTTTTTTCGGGGCTCAAAAAAAGGCAGTGTATAACCTTCCATTTTTACCAAAAATCGACTACACCAAAATTTCTGGGGAAAACACTTTTTCTTATTAATTTGGGTGCGTAGAATCCAAATCAATTCGTACTTTTTCGACCAAACTTCTCAATCAAAAGTTATAGACTAGAAACCAATTTCAAAAAACAATTCAAAGGGCTGTAACTTTTGAACTAGTAGCCCAATCTTGGAACTGTTTGAAATTATGGATTCTACAGGCCACATTCTATAAGAAAAAATTTTTTCCGGGTCGATCTGAGACAATTTTTTTTTCGGGGCTCAAAAAAAGGCAGTGTATAACCTTCCTTTTTTACCAAAAATTGACTACACCAAAATTTCTCGGGAAAACACTTTTTCTTATTAATTTTGGTGCGTAGAATCCAAAACAATTCGTACTTTTTCGATCAGACTTCTCAATCAAAAGTTATAGACTAGAAACCAATTTCAAAAAAAATTCAAAGGGCTGTAACTTTTGAACTAGTAGCCCAATCTTGGAACTGTTTGAAATTATGGATTCTACAGGCCACATTCTATAAGAAAATTTTTTTTCCGGGTCGATCTGAGACAATTTTTTTTCGGGCCTCAAAAAAAGGCAGTGTATAACCTTCCTTTTTTACCAAAAATCGACTGCACCAAAATTTCTCGGGAAAACACTTTTTCTTATTAATTTTGGTGCGTAGAATCCAAAACAATTCGTACTTTTTCGATCAGACTTCTCAATCAAAAGTTATAGACTAGGAACCAATTTGAAAAAAAATTCAAAGGGCTGTAACTTTTGAACTAGTAGCCCAATCTTGGAACTGTTTGAAATTATGGATTCTACAGGCCACATTCTATAAGAAAATTTTTTTTCCGGGTCAATCTGAGACAATTTTTTTTTCGGGCCTCAAAAAAAGGCAGTGTATAACCTTCCTTTTTTACCAAAAATCGACTACAACAAAATTTCTCGGGAAAACACTTTTTCTTATTAATTTGGGTGCGTAGAATCCAAATCAATTCGTACTTTTTCGATCAAACTTCTCAATCAAAAGTTATAGACTAGAAACCAATTTTGAAAAAAAATTCAAAGGGCTGTAACTTTTGAACTAGTAGCCCAATCACTTCGGCACAAACTGACTCCCCCTCTCAGACCATTATTCTGCCTAGGTTTGTGCCGATCTCGTTTTTGACTCGTTCAGAATTGATACAGATCTCTCATTAAACTTCCAAAAAAGGAAAATAGTTTCAAAACCAGTGCCCAGCGAGCTGAGCGCGAGCCGGGCACAAACCTAGGCAAAATAAAGGTCTGATTGGGCGAGTCAATTTGTGCCGAATTTCCAAATTTTTGAACTTACATGCTGCGACATCCATATCTCAACCATATCTTTCTCGTAGCCCTTCAACATGGCCTCCGCATTTTTGTACCTCTTAGTGAGCTCGACGGCGGCTGGTAGCGTTTTCAAAATCGGATGGTCGGTCACGTTTTCCATAAGTTCCGACAGATGATACACCAAGGATCTCGCCCACTTAATTCGCCCTAAAATGCCCTTAAAAAGAGACGCGACGCAACTATTCGGCGACTTACCCGCAATCGGCGGAAACATCCGACACACCGGCGGATCGTCCTTCTCCTTCTTGTACATTGTAACGATACGGCTCACCTCCTTCTCGCAGTACTTCAGTATGCGCTCGTACTTGTTGTCCATGTTCGTTAGCGGAATCTTCTCCTTGACCTTCTCGAATTTGGAGAGGAACTTGATGCCCTGAGGCGTCTCCCATACGTTCTCGTAGTTGAGCTCGATGATGTTCGCGATCTCCTTCTTCAGGTCCTCGAGACGCGCCAGGAACGATTGAAAGTCGTTGTCGAACTCGGCGTTTCGCTGGTCCAAGTAGTCGTAGGGCTTGTTGACGATTATCCCTTCGGCCTCGTTGAAGCTCAAAACCGCCTCGTCTAGAGCTTAAGGGGGGGTTAGATGGGGAAGAAGGCGGGCGACCACTTACTTTCGCCCAGCAAAAGGCCTTCCATGCGCTTCTTGAAAAGCTCGCTGAAGTCGTCGATGATGTCGAACATTGCGATGATCTTTCCCAGGCGGTTGCAAAACGCGTTGAACTTGCCGAAGACGTAGTTTTCGGAGAAGTTAAAGGGCATCTGGTCGGGAATGAAGGGTTGGCTTTTGACGGTGTGGTACGTGCGCCTGTAGATCTGATTCAGCACGATACACTGGGTCAGTTTCTCTTTGACGAGGGCCCTGTCTTGCGACCAGATCGTCTCGTTACCTCTGCAGGTCACGTACTCCTTGCACGTCTCGATCATCTGGTTTGTGATCTTCACCATGAGGGCCGAGGTTCGCTCGGAGGTGTTGTAGAATTGGGAGACGCTGTGGATTAATCGTACGGTTTGCAGTAGGCCCAATATTGAGTCTTTCATTTTAACCTGGAAGAGGCGTTAGGGTGGACGGTTGAAGAGGGGGCACTTACGGGATCGTCCAGGTAAAGGGAGTGGCAGTTCTTTTCGAGGGCCTGTATGAACTTTGCGTTGTCCTTGGCCTCGTTGTAACAAAAGGTGATTTTCTGGTCGGTCTCGCGCCACTCCTTCATTACCTTGGAGCGCGCGAACTGGAGGCACATGATGGTAAATTGCACCTCCTGCACTTGGAGTTGGTTGACGATCTGCGAGAATGTGGCGCCACGTTTCTTCCAGTATTCCAGTTCGTCTTGAGGGCCTACAAGCCAAGTTGTAATGTGCTAATATATTCCATACCCCCCCCCCCCCGACCCCTCTATGATACGTTTACCCACAAAAGACCTGAAAACTCTTTTGAAACATTATTGGTTACTAACATTTAGGTGAAGAATGTAGAACAGGGGGGTCTGGGGGGTATGAAATACCCGCAGGAACAAGAAACAGTTAATCTTCATTTACCTGCGTACACTGGGGGGTATTCTATACCCCTAGACCCCCCGGTCATACGTTCACCCTCAAAACGTTCAGGCCTAAAAATCCCTTTGAAAAATAATGGTGTAAGTGCTAAGGGTACTAACATTTTGGTGAAGAATGTAGAACAGGGGGGGCCTGGGGGTATGAAATACCCCCCAGGAACAAGAAACAGTTAATCCTCATTTACTTGCGTACACTGGGGGGTATTCCATACCCCCCAGACCCCCTGGTCATACGTTTACCCCCAAAAGTTCAGCCCAAAAACATTTTTTAAAATGATGTTGAAGGTTGCTAACAGTACTAACATTTGGTGAAGAATGGTAGGAACGGTGTCTGCGGGGGTAATGGAATACCCCCCAGGAACAAGAAACAGTTAATCTTCATTTACTTGCGTACACTGTGGGGTATTCCATACCCCCCAGACCCCCTGGTCATACGTTTACCCCCAAAACGTTCAGCCCTAAAAACTATTTTGAAAAATGATGGTTGAAGGTGCTAAGAGTACTAACATTTTGGTGAAGAATGTAGAACCGGGGTGTCTGGGGGGTATGGAATACCCCCCCAGGAACAATACACAGTTAATCTTCATTCACTTGCGTACACTGGGGGGTATTCCATACCCCCCCGCGACCCCCCGGTCATACGTTTACCGGGGGGTCTGGGGGGTATTCCATAACCCCCAGACCCACCCGATCATACGTTTACCCTCAAAACGTTCAGCGCTAAAAACTCTTTCGAAAAATTATGGTGTAAGTGCTAAGGGTACAAGCATTTTAGTACAGAATGTAGAACCGGGGGGTCTGGGGGGGGGGGGTATGGAATACCATCTGCATATTTTTTGCTGAATTGCGGACTTCACTTTAAAGATGCAAATCCATTATTGCTTGAATGCTTTTGCTAACTTCACGCGAATCTATTATATCAGTACCCACCTGAGGAGTCATTCTCCCTACGAATCTGGTCGCTCTCCTTAAGGGTGTCCGAAAGGTACTTCATCCAATTCTTCACCCTGTTCTGCAAAAACTCCACTTCGTCAGGTTGTTTCGCCAGCTCCTTCAGTTGCTCCACGTTCAGGCCCGACACGAGCGTTCTGCCGTCGTCGAAGATATTCGGTTTGCCGCAGACCTCCTCGCAAACTGAAACTCAGGGTGAATCGCGGATTATGACTAAACCGGGTACCTTTTAGTGCGCTGCAGAACGATCTGAGTCCCGGTAGAAGTTGGTTTTTGACCATGGGGCAGTTGGAGGCGTCGTCCTCGCAGTCGTTGCTGGGAAAGGCGAGCGCCTCCATGAAAACGTGTCGAATAATGCGTTCGACCGCGGTTACCAGTCCGATTCTCTCCGCGTCGATTACGCCACAGTACAGGTCCTTGTGGAAGCCTTCCTCTGGGAGCTGTTTCGTTGTGTTAATTCGAAAGATGTAAATGCAAATTCCGGTAAGAGGATACTCCCAGCCGTCCGTGAGGAAGAGTTTCTTCTTCGTCACCGTGTTATGCGTGCGACTAACGCTCGTCTGCAGGGTGCGACTGGTACCGGGTTTGTTAACATCAACCGGCACCTCGACCTCCTCCTCCATGTCCTGGTAGAACCACATCAGTTTCGTTTTCGCGTGGGGAATGAACAGTTGGTTAATTTCGTCCAGCTGAAAGCGAGAGGGGCTCGAACAGTGTACAAGAGCGAAAGGGTACTCACCATGTTTCCCTCGAACACGTGGTCCATAATCTCGTGCCTGCTCAGTCCGGTGCCATCGATGAGCAGCTGAAAGGTGTACTCCAACCTGGGGTCCATCTCGCCCCTACGCGCCTTCCTCTCGCATTCCTCCCGCCGACGCTGCAACAGCCAAAGTTACACTCAGCGCGACCGAAAACTACAACCAAAATCGTCTCCTCGGACTCATCCTCCGTGCTGGAGTCCACGTCCGAATCGTTAACAATTCGCGGACCATAGACGAACATAGTTTGAGATCTGACTGAAAAGACGAGCACGCGATGGAATTACAATGTGATAATGCCTTCAAGTGCGATGTAACACAATTAGAGCACTTGCGTTCCTGGCACCACTTATTTATAACTGGGCGAATCGAACCTCCGCACAATTCGAGCCATTTCGTTGATTAGATGGTGTGAAAATGGGAATTTTTCCAATCTTCGATCGCGTGTCCTTTCGCCCTTAACGCTTTTTTTCTCGAGCAGTTCGCAAGAACGCGTGGGGTCATCCGCGAGTGTCAAAATTAGATTGAGCTAATTAAGGGTTGAACCGCCGCTTCGCACCGAGGCAGATAACCAATGAGCGTCGAGGATCTGGTGCCGATAGTGGAAAGAGGGATACCGGATCTTAAGCTAATTTTTGGATAGACCCGGGGTAGGTACCAATTTAACTTTCGCTTCTTTGTATGTGCATTATTGATTTTCTTCGGCACTTTGCATTACTTTTTCTCTAAGAGCGCATAATTTACGTCTGTTGTGCGCTTAAAACGGCGCAAGGTTTCGATTAATTCGTGTTTAAACCTTAGAGGGTACCATTTCTCTTAGCTGAGTGCAAAGTTGTACACCAATCGCGCAAAATTCGGGCTTACCGCTAAATAAAGCACAAATTTTGGACATTTGAATTGGTGCAGATAGCGCATAATTGGTTCTGAATCGCCGCATTATTTGATGCAGCAATGCGCGATAATGATCTCCAATAGATTCTGGACGCATAATTTCAATTCATCGCAAATTAGTTAATTGCGCCTTGAGACCTGTACAGAAATTGGTGTTAATTTAATTCAAATTCGTAATCTAAGACGCTAAGTACCTGACTTTAATTAAATTCCAAATTTGGGTCAGTTTGCACAATTAACTCCATCGTGTCAACTTGACAGAAACTGGAGTGAATTTAGTTTGACTCCAAATTCTAATTGGAGACTCTTAGTAAGATTTTCTTAATTCCAAACGTAATTAATTGTCAAATTTGGTTCAGTTTACGCATATTGTGTCTTAATTATGGATTAACAGGAAGCTCAGCTTAATTATTAATTAACTCTATCATGACCACTTGACAGAAATTGGAATTAATTTAATTTGACTCCAAATTCTAATTTGAGACTCTTTTAGTAAAATGTTCTTAATTCCAAACGTAATTAATTGTCAAATTTGGTTCAGTTTACGCATATTGTGTCTTAATTATGGATTAACAGGAAGCTCAGCTTAATTATTAATTAACTCTATCATGACCACTTGACAGAAATTGGAATTAATTTAATTTGACTCCAAATTCTAATTTGAGACTCTTTTAGTAAAATGTTCTTAATTCCAAACGTAATTAATGGTCAAATTTGGTTCAGTTTACGCATATTATTTTCTAATTACGGATTTACAGGAAGCTCAGCG
>NW_022170509.1:19371298-19389854 GCF_008802855.1 Photinus pyralis
AAAATTTCAAAGGGCTGTAACTTTTGAAATAGTAGCCCAATCTTGGAACTGTTTGAAATTATGGTTTCTACAGGCCACATTCTATAAGAAAATTTGTTTTCCGGGTCGATTTGAGACATTTTTTTTGCGGGCTTCAAAAAAAGGCAGTGTTTAACCTTCCTTTTTTTACCAAAAATCGACTACACCAAAATTTCTCGGGAAAACACTTTTTCTTATTATTTTTGGTGCGTAGAATCCAAAACAATTCGTACTTTTTCGATCAGACTTCTCAATCAAATGTTATACACTAGAAACCAATTTCGAAAGAAAATTCAAAGGGCTGTAACTTTTGATCTAGTAATCTTCAAACTGTTTGAAATTATGGACTCTCGTGTCATGTGCACGACGTACTATCGCTTTGAAAACTGGTAGTACACGTATTCTTAAGGATATAACTGGTATAAGAAAGGTCCTGGTAGGTACCTCCTATATAATAATATAATAATAATAATACGCTTTTACTCCCCTTAAATTTGTATATAACAATGGACATATAAAAAAAGCTAACCCCATACAAAGTATAACTTGATTTTTTAATTAGTATTAAGCCTTTTATCTAGTATACTATTTTAAATTTTTAATGTATTTGAGTGACAAGTAATTGAATACTTTTTACTGTATTCGAATACCTTTGATAGTATTAGGATACTTTTGAAAGTATTCGAATACATTCTAAAGTATTTGAATACTTATTTTTTTAAGTATTTGAATACTTTTCTATGTATCTGTATCTAGTATTCGCTTGTGCTGGACGTAAAAGTATTTAGTATTCAAATACCTTTGATTTGTGTAAAGTATTTACTATTTAGTATTCAAATCCTTTTTGAAAGTATTCGGCCCAGCTCTGTGCGTAACGCATATATAGTCCTATAGTATAAAAGGTTTTTAGACTTTTAAGTGGCCTCTTAGCTTCAATGAAATACGCGTCTCCCCCGTTTTCCTTCGCAAGGGTGGCAATAACTCTGCACAGCAACAAGAGGAAGCTGGCCTTTGTCATGGCCAAAAACCTCTTCGGCGGCATCCGGGTCCAACTGCAGATGACCATCGGGGTATCACGAAACTCTTTGAGGAGCTACAGGTGCCTTACCACACCTACAACCTACAAGAGGAGAAACTTCTGAAGGTGGCAATACGGGGCCTTCGCGTAGAAACCTGCATAAAAGATGAAGGCGGAAAAGACCGACAGGACTCGACGAGCCCACACACTATACAGTCCCGAAGTACTAGACGTCGCCGCCCTGAGAGATGTGCCGTTGCATTATCGTCTCCCGACGATGTTAGAGCTGGACCCGGCCCATAATCTCGTTCTCCTAGAACTGGGCGTTATCGGGCCGAACACGGCAGACGAAGTCGAGATGAGGCGTATGTCTTGGCTCGCCTTTCGAAGTCGAAACGATGACGGACGATCCAAAGGTAATCAAAAACGTCGCGAACCACGAAGCCGGGGCCGACGAGTTTGTAAAAATCGCGCAGGCTGCCCTACGAGACGCGACGAAGTCGTTTCGAGAGCGCCGAGACGATTACCGCCTTCCGGGTTGGATTCGAAACCTAATCCGGGAGAAGCGCGCTTCCGGTGTTCGTGAGATTGCACGTTCCAAAAACTTCAAGACCGCCATCCGCTACTTCAGAAACGAGTCTTGGGAAAACGGCCTGCGATCCTTGAGTGAGGAGGATTGCTCCCTCTGGAGATGGCAAGGGCGCTGCGCCGCTCCATACCAAGATCGTGCCCATCGCACGGAGTAGGAGGATTAGTGTATACGGGCGCCGAGAATGCCGACGCCTACGCGGAGTGCCTGGAACGTCAGTTTTCTCCCAACTACGAAAACGCGGACCTGGACTTTATTCACGCCGTCAACCGAAGAGTGAAGAGATCCCTATGGCAAGAGCGCTACGGCCCATGGCCGAGGAAAAAGTTTCCGACGCCATTAAGAGAACAAACCCAAGGAAAGAGCCCGGACCGAACGACATCGGCACAGAGTGTGCTCAAAGGGCTTCGGAGTACCCCAGGGATCCTTGCTCTCGCCATTTCTGTTTCCTCTGTGCGTTCGGGATATACCGAAGACACGGGACACTACCCTGGCTCTATACACGAACGAAGTCGCCATACAAGCAAGATGCAGGGTTTTCTTAAAATCGTGCACTTTCTCGTAAGCATAGTACCTTCTGTCCTCTGTAAATTAAACAAGTACAAGTACGGGTACTCATGTAAAGTGTAGAGGATGCAAAACAGTCGTGGATACTACAAGAAAAAATAGTACATTAAGAAGGCGTGATCTTGAAGGGAAGATGCGAACATAAAAGAGGAACAAAAGGATCATTCGTGACAGATCCGTAAAGTAAACTGCACAAATTGTATACCATTACACCCCGTAGCTAAAGTTCAGGACTAAATAAAACCGAACTCAAACCGTTAATTTATATACGAAATACGATTGGTGCATTTTTGAAATGTAACCAATGCATTTCTTTAATCAATATCAAAATCCGGCTCCAGAATAAACGACTTACATCCACAAATACGCGTAATTCGTCAAATTTCGAACATCCCCAATTCTGGAATCTAAGGACTTTCTCTTGAGACGTCCATAATCTACTGGAAACGATACATAGATTATCAAAAATCAAAGTTCAATAGCGTTGATCACCACATTTGGCACCCCCTACCGAGAGATTCTTTTAGAGAAATTGGAATGCTAGCGGTGCAATGCAAATTAAATGCAACTGCTGTCACTTTAGCAGTCTTTTAATTTAAGTGTTAGCTCGTTTCATATAATGGTAGCGATCACCTCTAGCAATGTAAGGAAATCTTTTCGACTGAAGAAAAAGGCGTAGCCGATGCCTTATCCAGAATCGAAGAAATTATCACGCCTACAGTAATCGACACTGAAACACTCGCCGCTGAACAGGAAAATAATGAAGTGATTCTTCTTTACCAACGGCTGTTGGATGGTGGAGAAACATAGCTAGAAATGAAAAAGCTTTGCTCATTAGATACAGTGCAACAACAATAACCTGGGATGTATCAAAGAAGATCTTCGATGTTCGCTTGCAGAATTAACTTATGGAACCCAGCTCAGAATTCCGGGAAAATTTTTCTTTGATGGCGAATATTCCACATGGACCCTGTATAACCGATCGACTTTGAAATCAATCCACGAAATAGAAAAACTGAAGTTTTTGCACATCCTCCTTCTTAAGAGAAGCCGCTTCAGCAACCCTAAACCAGGCCTCATGAATTAATCAATCAAGTATTAACGTTGCCATTGATCGTCTGACACCTACCAGAAGACACGCGAGGGATGAAAAAGGAAAAAACTGCACCGGATGATCATTTTCCTCTTCTAACAACCCGAGTAGGGAAGAACTACAATAATTAGGTAGTTATTGTGGCGACCATTAACGACAATCGGTATACCCTAGAAAAACAAGAACTTTAGTTGTCAAGGTGATAAAAAACACAATTTTAAATCTGTGTACGTTAAAAAATAAAATCGTTCCTATTCCTGTGTGGTGTACCTACTAAATTGTTAAGCACCTGGTTAAATCGTGAAGATCGAGATGGCTACCAATTTGATTAAAATTGCATATAAGAACGATTTAATTTATTTATATATCTTACATAGAGCTTACGAAATAAATTTATAAAGACCGTCGACGTTAAAATTAAAAAGCAGTTTTGAGTGGGCGAACATAATTTAACATAAATTTGAGGGGAGACATTTCTGCTTTTTCGTACAAAATTTTAGGGTTCCAACGCATTTCAATTGGTTATGCTTAGATACGTCGAAATTTTGCAATCCCCCACACATATAACTATCACAAGGTATTTCATTGTAATTTTCTATTTTTTCCACTTCGCGATTTTCTTCAATTTCCTTCTTACATCGTTGATATTCCCTTACATCGCATATACGTTTCGTCTTATTGAATGCCATATTTGGGGGACAAGTGTAACTTTGAAATGATATTGTTGATGCGTTACAAAGGAAGTAACGCGTGCAGTCTTGGGGATTTGGTAAACGTATGCCTTTAAGACACGATTTTCCGTAAAGTTCCTTGCTGGAATTCGAATTGGTGTATGTCGAGACGGTAGTGTTCTGATGAATATCCTCCCTCAACGCTTGATGCATTGAGTTGTAGAAGGTGACGACAGGAGCAGCCGAATTCCTTTTAATGTATTCGCCGTCCTTCATAAAATATTTGTTAGTTAGATATTTGCGAAACAAAAACGTGACAATGTCCTGAGGATCAGAGTAATTTGATGTATTTGGGTTAAACAGAAGCGGCGAAACTTCCGATGTCTCTTTTAAAACGTGGAGATCGGATAGTTTTTCAGCAATCGGATTTTGCATTACTAGTTGCGCAGTTAATTTATTTACTTGCGGCAACACTAAGTCGACCTTATTTTCTATAGAACTGAAGCTTGGTGAAATCGCAATGGGTTGTAATGGCATGAACTTTTGCGGTCCCGCGCCGTATTCGATCGGCGAAACCTCGCCGTTAGAAACTTTTTGTAGTGGGCGTCCTGTTATAGTAGTTGGTCTAAGAGTGCCAATTAATTTAGTTAGTAACGACATTTGAGTTCCTATGCGATCCATTGAAATATTGTCAACCATCGACAACGGAACTTGATCTTGTTGAAGACCGTTTAGGGCATGGTAGGGCTCTATAAATGAACTACTTTCCAATGTAGATTCGAAGTGCGTAGTAGTCGGTTCTGTTTCGTAATCCTGCATACCAAAATGATCAACGGTGGAGAAATCACTCCCCAATTCATTCACCTCTTGAAAATATTGCGATTCTATCATGTTTTCATTATCCGCATAACAATTAAAATAATCATCTTCCATAATGCACTGCTTCAGTGTCGGATGAAAAACCTGAAAATAATTAAACTAAATTAAAGAACTTATTGATAAAACTAAGGTATGTTGTGTACGTATCTGAGTAGGTACTAATTTGGAATGACTTTGAGGACTTGTAAGCAACTACTTTAAAACGGCTAAGCAATAATTGCTAGGGCCAGGACTTCACACACGCTCTGGCTTCCAAAGCCCAGAGTGGTCCAGGTGTCAAAAGTATGTCCATTATACAATTATAAAGCCTGGGTGAAAATTTATATTACTTCTATATATAAAACAGTAAGACCGAATTGTGTTTGTGATCTTATAAGTTAAGATTAGTCTTCCCTGGGAATAAGGACAAAGGATATTAAAAATTTGACCGGAAAATGGGAAAATTTCCGATTATATATAAAACAGAAAGATCTAAATGTGATAATGATGTTCTAACTGCTAACGGCTGTACCGATTTTAATGACTTTTGGTTTGTTGGATTTGTCTTCGCTGATGGGAATAGCACGTAGGAAATAAACACATACGAAAAATGCAGGAAAAAAACAAATTATGATGCTTTACTACTACCTAAATTTTCACTCAAAATAAAAAAGTTAATATACCTAACCTCTGAAAACACCCTTTATTAATTTTATGGCACTACGAAGTTCGCCGAGTCAGCTAGTTAATAATATCTATTGCTATATTGGCATGATAATGGTCGAGGTTTTAAAATAGTAAGCTGCTCATTACTTTGGTCTATATGTTACCGTTCATGTGCAGAAAACCGTTAAAATCCAGACAAATTATCTCGTTAAGTGCGTTTTTAATTTATCTGAACAAAACGTTGTTGACAGACGAAACGTCATTATAAAATTGTTAGCTGAAATTGCAGAACTTAAAAATGAATGCTGTTGATAAAATGGCTAAATAATTTAAAAAACAGTTCAAAAAATTGGACGTGGGTAGAAGAAAATTCAATAACTTTAGATGATTTCATAAATACTTTGAAATTTAGTGCCAATTGGACTGCACCAGGAATAGACCATATCCAAAATTATTGGTTAAAGAAGTTTATCACTACTCATTTACCTTTATTATTTTGATTTAATAAAGCACTTAATGACCCATCCATAATCCGAAAATTTTTATGCACTGGTATAACTTACATTCTTTTAAAAAATGGAGATCCTTTAAACCCAAAAAATTACCGTCCAATTACTTGTTTACCGACAATTTACAAATTATTTATTTCAATAATTAGACACAAAATTAATAACCATTGTAAAAGGAATCAAACTTAAGTATTGAACAAAAGGGCTGTATCAAAGGTACATTGGGATGTCGAGAACAATTAGCAATTGACACTATTGTTACAGCATATGCAAAACATAATAAAAGAAATTTAAATATTTGTTACATTGATTACAAAAATGCATATGATTCGATTCCACATAACTGGCTCCTTGATATCCTAAAAATTTATAAAGTTAATTACCAATTTATTAATACTTTGACATGTATGATGTCTATGTGGAGTACAATTATTATTGTCAACGGAATCCGTCTTCTAAAAGTAATTGATATTAAACGTGGCATTTTTCAAGGCGATTCTTTTAGTCCATTATGGTTTCAATGACTCTGCTGGTTTCAATCTAAATTTTAAACAAACGTCTAATATTACACATTTGTTGTACATGGACGACTTAAAATTATATTCTAGATCCGAAAGTCAATTAGACCACTTAATAAAAACAACGAAAAAAATTAGTGAAGATATCTGTATGGAGTTGGGAATTGACAAATGTGCTAAAATTAATATAATAAAAGGATCTCCGACTATAAATCAACAAATAGTCAATGAAATTCCGCAATTACTACCTAACATGCATTATAAATATTTAGGAATGAAACAAAATTTTGTTGTGGATCACTCACAGCTTAAAATTGAATTTCAACAAAAATATATTGAAAAACTTAAACCTTTGTTAAAATCAAAACTAAATTCTAGAAATACAATAACGGCTATAAATATTTGGGAAGTTCCCACTTTGTCCTATTCCTTTGGAATTCTAAAATGGTCTGATACAGAGTTAAATAATTTAGATAGAATAACTAGAAGAATGTTAAGAAAATATAATTACGTACATCCTAAATCTTGTGTTGAAAGGCTTTATATTAAAACAAAAGATGGAGGACGTGGTTTAACAAATTTATATAATTTATGTAAAAATCATGTAAATCTTTTACGAAATTATTCATTCATTAATAATATTATTCGTATAGATTCTCATTTTTCGGGCCTAAATCTCAAAATCAAAAACTTTGATTGCGAACCAAAATTAAATTTTGAACTAAATTTTGCATGGAAAATATCGGTACACATTGGAATTTCCCAAAATTGATAAACAAATGTCAATAGCGTGGCTTAAAGGAAATTTCGCACTTTAATGGATCTGAACCTTTAATCTGCAGATTAATCCGTCAATGTGTAACATATGTATATGTCATTTAAGAAAATGGTAAAATCCGTTTACTGGATGAAGTTGTACTATGACTACCGGCAATCTTTATTTCAGGTTCACAGTCTCTCTAGCTAGAGCAAGAGGGTGGATTTAATATAAACCAGAAGTAAGAGACAAACTTGAGCTTGGAATTGGGAAAGAGTTAAACCACGTAGACGGCATCGGTAGTGGTGACAGCAATACAGAAGGCTTGCGAGAAAATATTGCTAACGACGAGTTCCCAAATACTGGTGGACAGAAAAAGTGGCAAACACTAGGAGAAAACTTCTTAAATCAAGAAGACGATTTCAAAGCGCCAGGAAAAAAGCGCAAGTCGACACGGATGGGTTTGAGTCAGGATTTAAAACTTTACGGAAGGATTTAAAAAAATGCATTAGGGTTAGTAAAGGATCAAGCATGGCAGAAACGGATGCATGATCTGGATACGGAACCATAGGGGAAAGGCTACAGAACAGTGGAGGACCTGTTTCCAAAAGGTGTGGCCAGGTGCCGATAAGACGTAGGGAATCATTTGATAAAAGAGAATTTGAGGTAACCGTGAATAAATTACGAGATAAATGCACCCGGGCCGGATATTCCAGTAGAAGTGATTAAACTGGTACATATACGTTCTCAATTTTTGTGAAAATGATCTTTAAACATATTCTATCTTCTTAGGCAAAAGGGGAGAGAAAAGTAAAGACTAAGTAATATCATTCTAGTATTTAAATGGCCTTTAATCGACCTCTAAATAAACCTTAATGAAAATTGATACACTCGTTTTTGTGCTCTTGTTGTTTTCTTAGGCAAAAAGGCGAGGAAAATTTAGGTGTGATCAAGTAAATAATTATTCTTGTATGTGAATTACACTTTAATTACACATTAACTCCTAATCACTTTTATGAAATTGTTACTTTCATCTTGGGTAAAAAAGAAGGAATGCAAGTTTAATTCAGTGATGTTTCGTTTATTCTCATATTTGATTGACTCTTAATTTACATATTATTCCTTACATAACGTCAATAAGTTTGGTTGACACTGAATCTACACATATCAACCCTTACATAAACGGCAATATAATTGTTACATGCATTCTCAACTTTGTGAAAATCGTTATTAAAGGAAGGCAAAAAGGGCGAGAGAATGCAGATCAATTTAGGGAAATAATTATTCTTGCATTTAGTTGACTTTCAATCTGTACAGGGTGTCCTATTAACCCCCCTGCGTTACTCGCTCTTTACATTTGAAACTCGCAAGTGAGAGATTTGCTCACTATTAAGTAATATGTAGTATGTACGTTAATAAATAGATGAACGTGTCTGAAAATGAATGTATTGGATATAAAAGCTAACTTATCTTGGGGGAAAAGATTTTGTTAACAAAAGAGTCTAAAGGGAAATCGCTGGAAATGTTGCCCCTCTTACATCGACATCCTTGACCGCGGGAGCAGCTGTGAAAATCCAAAGCAAAGAAGAAAACGACTAAATATAAATCCACTATAGATACCTTGTTACCTCGTTAACAGTAGAAACGCTGAATCCTTGGAGTTCGGAGGCCCTGGAATTCTGTGGTAGGTACCCTGGGAGACCTCGTCTATCATGCAACAGGTTAATTTTCCTCAAGGACCGAATCAGCTTGGCCAAGTTCACAATAAGTGAAACTTTTTATTACTTTAACAATTTTTGTCCGTTTAAGTACCTACTAATTATTATAATATTTGAATGCGCCACATGGGATGACGATTTGGACCTCGGAAGGCTACAAAAAATCGGCTACTCTATTTAGGAAGCGATTGTTTGAAAGTACTAGGTATGCCTCGCCACAATAAATGCACTGAATAATAGAGTGTCATGGAGTACAGATGCATTATGATTATTTGCACCCTCCCGCCCTTTCACACACACCTACCGAAAAAGGTTGCCCCAAGACTAGATGTCAATATATCAATTTCTAATCTTTCATTTGTCAGATGTGAACGTTGAATTTGCAAATGGCATTTTTTCCAAATCACGTATTATGACGTTCTCTTTTTCCTTGAGGATACCCACGGGTAGAATATATTTGAAAAACAGCTCCTGCTTAATGATTACATTGCGAAGGGTGTATTTGCCAAATAAAAATGGATTGAATTGTGATGGAGAGCTTGAAAGCACTAATTGAAAACGAATCAAAACCTTATATTGTTGTCATAATTCTTTATACAACTAGTTGTACGTGACGTATAAGGAAAAATGTATTAAACTTGACGTTAATGGCTAAGTTTGTGTCTATTCAACGTTACGCACGCATTTTCTGCCTGAAACCCATAAATCAGAATGGTCAGGTGCGGTTTCTATATCATTTCTGTTGAAAATTCCATCATAACATGCCCGTTACGTGGAAGCGAGGTGAATTGCAGGATGTGAATTAATAATCCTCTGTTGGCACACTGTAATAAGCTACTCGCGAAAAATTATTCCAGACAGTCATTCGGTTAAATTTGTGTACCTATAAGTGCATTTCGTTTGTTACATACTTGCTAATGTAATGAAGAATCTAATTAGTTATAACACGAAACATCACATTCATTGGTTTTTTTTCGATCGCGTGTTATTCAGAAGAATTCCAAATGTTATGCATTCATTTAAGAGAGCTTTAGCTTGTGTAAAAATAGATCACATAATCTATATTTCTGAATATTGATGTAATAAACTTAAGCGATTTGGTCTCGAAATATCTCATTTTCGCATGAGAAATCTATTGCCAAAGCTCATTATCCACCCAAATTACCATCTTATTAGATAATTAAGGAATCACCACTATTCAGAGCTGGGCAGTATTCGATTTTGTAAATACTTTTTAGTATTCAAATACTTTGTAATTAAATACCTTTATGGAAGCAGTATTTGTTTTTGTAACTCAAATAATTTCACAAATATTTAGTATTCGAATACTTCGCAAGGTATTTGAATACTTTGAGAAGTATTCGAATACTTCGCATAGTATTAACCTTCCTTTTTTTTTACCAAAAATCGACTACTCCAAAATTTCTCGTACTTTTTCGATCAGACTTCTCAATCAAAAGTTATAGACTAGAAAGAAATTCAAAGGGCTGTAACTTTTGAACTAGAAGCCCAATCTTGGAACTGTTTGAAATTATGGATTCTACAGGCCACATTCTATAAGTAAATTTTTTTCCGGGTCGATCTGAGACAATTTTTTTTACGGGCTTCAAAAAAATGCAGTGTATAACCTTCCTTTTTTTCCAAAAATCGACTACACCAAAACACTTTTTCTTATTAATTTTGGTGCGTAGAATCTAAAACAATGCGTACGTTTTCGATTAGACCTCTCAATAAAAAGTTACTTATGGACAAAAAACAAATTTCGAAAAAAAATTCAAAGGGCTGTAACTTGTGATCTAGTAGCCCAATCTTCAAACTGTTTGAAATTATGGACTCTCGGTCGATCTCGATCTCAGACAATTTTTTTTCCGGCCTCAAAGAAAGGCAGTACTTTTAATTTATTCAAATATTTGAGAACAATTTAGAAATGTTTAGGGAAAGTTTCCATTGTCACAAAATCAACTATAAAAATCCGATACATCTGAATACCGAACTCGATAGTCTACGTAACTTAAAAACAATAGGGACCTTTCTTATATCCTTAAAACTATGTGTGCCAATTTTCAAAGCGCTCGCACGTTTCTAAACAAGTTATAATGCACATGGACAAACGGATGGTCAAAAATGGATCTGTTCCAAAATCACTAGAATTCATTTCAGAAAGGCGTACGTATCATGTGCACGACGTACGATCGCTTTGAAAACTGGTACACGTATTCTTAAGGATATAACTGGTATAAGAAAGGTCCTGGTAGGTACCTCCTATATAATAATATAATAATAATAATACGCTTTTATTCCCCTTAAATTTGTATATAACAATAGAAATATAAAAAAAGCTAACCCCATACAAAGTATAACTTGATTTTTAAGTAGTATTAAGCCTTTTATCTAGTATACTATTTTAAATTTTTAATGTATTTGAGTGACAAGTATTTGAATACTTTTTACTGTATTCGAATACTTTTCAAAGTAAGATAATGAAATACTTTTCAAAGTATTCGAATACTTTTTATAGTATTCGAATACCTTTGAAAGTATTCGAATACATTCTAAAGTATTTGAATACTTTTCAATGTATCTGTATCTAGTATTCGCTTGTGCTGGACGTAAAAGTATTTAGTATTCAAATACTTTTTGAAAGTATTCTGCCCAGCTCTGCCACTATTTATGTGTAAACCAACATTTTTTGTTGCTTGATGCAAAATCGGGTTATTTGCAAATGGAGCTGGACCCAGTGTCGAGATCTAGCCCTTCAAGGGTTCCCAAACATCTTGAAGATAGCGGACCTATGGACGATATCCTAATACCATCTAAAACTTAAAAGAAAATATCTCCATTGTATGTGATGTACTCGAACGATGTGCTGATCCCTGAAAAATGCTCATTCGGCGTTTCGGAAGCTGATTTTCTGGGATATAAGATCATCCCGGAAGGGTACGAAGCAGATAAGTCCAAAATAAAAGCCATGAAAGGATCCCAACATTAACCAATCTGAAGGAGGTCCAAATAATGATTACTAAAATAGGCAAGGCGAAAAAGCATGTAAGAAGTAGGAATCCTGCAGGGGATGAGAGAAAAGAACTTTTTTATACTCCATATAAATTCATTTAAATCAAATGAGCTTTTTTTTCATTTTGATTTAAGGACAATGTACTACAATAGAAAAAGTTATTTACTGATGAATACCTATACTCATATTCCGTTACTTGACAATGCATATACGGGCATGGGCGAATTAAAAAACGAAATAAAAGAAAAGCACATTTTCAGACACGCAAAACGGAAATTTATAATGTCTCCCCAGTGAAAATATTGTTTACAGTTTTACTTTAGTAATCAATAAATAGCATTTCAATTATCCTGCTGCTTTCAAATATGATTGCTAATGCTTTTCTTTGCCCATGGAAAAATTTCATTCGTCTCTTTTGAACTTATAAAACTATGATTTATAAGTATCTTCATCTACTCGGTAATTATTGTGAATAATGCGATGTTTTTTAACAGTTTTCTATCACGCAGTGAATTTTGATCGTAATGGAATATGCAAGACGTGAGTTAATCCGATCACGGCCATATGAATAATTAAAACAACCCTATTAACAACCCATCCGTATGATTTATTGCATAAGGTGTTCAAATAGGGTGTCAGCAGTTTTGAATCGATGAAATTTCTAAACGTATTCGTTTATAAGAAAAATTCACTTTTCTGTTTGGCGACATAAACGGAAGCGATGACGGCAAAATTGTCAACACAAGATACCTAAATTACTTCGGCTTATTTTGCAATATGAAATGAACCAATTAATCATAATAATTCTTTCGATAGTAACACTCGTAAACGCTGTCATTAATAAAAGCTACTACGTGCAAAATGACAATCAAAGTTTCTGATAGTTCAGTTCAAGTTTATTCAGAGAACAGAAAGCATTACTTTGTACCGATTTCTATTGACATTGGCACATATATGTAACTACCGCATTCGTAAAATAAATTACCTTATTAACGTCAAAATTCCATTTCATTGTTATCATGAACGTTTGTACGGTACTGTCACTTTGCTCTGTTTTTAAAAGCGTTTAATTTTTAAGAATAACCTAGAGCAAAATATAATCATGCAATTTCCCCTTGTAGATTAAAGCGGGTAGATTTTTACCCGATTGAAATTGCTGTTTGATTTAATTTTTTGTAACTACTCCAATAAAAGCCGACGTAGCACCGAATTCTGGTAATTAGGAAATTGCAGAATCTGTAGAACTATCCGCCGAAGATGAGAAGCTGATTGGTGAAATTTGTATTAAAAACTACACATAACACTTTCGGCCGTATTTGTAGGGCTGACATTTTAAAATGTTTACGATTATAAAGGGATGTACAAATGTGACTGCAGCAGACGCATTGTCCCGTATAAATGTGTGGGTGAATGAATTAAAAGATTTGAATGAAAGTATGATTTCGGTAATTACGAGTGAAAAAGGAGAACAGAGCTTATGAGAATGAAATACAAAGAACAAATGCTACAGAATTTTTAACTGATCGCCCCAGGGTTCTCTACCTAAAAAATGTGTTCAATTGAAAGTCACAACTAATGAACAATTACAGTAAACAAAATATTTTCTTATATCCCAGTAAAAATATTTAGAATAATATATTTCGTAATCTTCATTATTTGGTTTGGTAAATAAGACAGTATTAATTTTCCGTAGGATTAGTTTTGTGTTTTCTAACGCAAAATAAAAAATTAGGAAACTTTTCCGATAACTGATTTAAAGCACAAATTCCTTCACAAACTGTACGCATATTAGTTGCACTCTATGCACCGAAAACTACCTAAATTAGCAGTACGGAGGACTGACGAGCTTATAGATGAAACGTGCATTTCAGAATGCTTGATGTCTTTAATGAGTAAAAAGTATTCTGCATAAAATGGCCAAAGGGAAATATTATGATCGATTGTTTTAAAGTTGCACTTTTGCGCTTTGTAACGCTTCACACTAGTCGATAATAAACCGGAGATATAACGTAAACACTATTAAAATCTGCCGCATTGGGTGTCTCTCACCCCCTTATCTTAGTTCTTGGTTTACTGCTGAAACCATCGTTCACTTAATGAGGCGCTCTATTTTCTTTTCATCGTGCGAATGAATAAAGGATGCAAGTGCGATTTTATTAACGAGTTAGAGCCTTTCAATTTAAATTAATAAGAACATTTAGGTTAGATTCATCCGTAAAACAATACCAGTACCTACGAATTTTGGAACTTGTTCGCACAATTGAAAAGCGAAAGTTTATTGATTCCGATTTCCATGTATTGTCTTGGTCTCCTTTATTTTTTTAAATTATAAGAAAGCGAACAGCTACCATTTAATTGCCAAAACCATTATCTACCTATACTTTGAAAGGGATGAATCAGGATGTTCGTTTAGCTACACCTATAATATTTCAAAGCAAAATAAAATTGCAAGGAACACGCTTAATTGCATTCGGATGCTTAACGAGGAATTGCGTGTCGGCTAGGGCTTTATTTATACTATACCTTTACTTTTATTCGAATTTATTAAATCAATTTTTCATTTAGAATAGCTCGCATGTTTGTTTCAACTTTTTAATTATCTATGAAGCAATTCAGCTCATGTTGAATTCAAGTACAAGAAATACGCGAACATAGCACTAGTATTGATTAATAACAACATCAAAACGATTACTAATAAAATTTCAGTTGTCTGTGAGCACTCCAACATATAGGAAATGAGATATCAACGCCAAGTGGGTGGGCGCCTCAAAAAGTACTTACCAACGTCATCTTCGACGATTGAATTTTGTAAGGTTACTTGCGATTGCACTAAAACTGCGGTAAAAGTACAAAATTTGCTTGTACGAGTATATTGGAAAACACTCTATTCTTCTAGCTAGTTGAAGCGTGTTCTGATACGTAGATTTCAACGTAGCCACAACCACTTCTAGAGCCATGTATAAACCAGTGTGTAGAGATATGGATGCTAAGGTCTCCCAAAGAATCATGCAGTGAGTCCAGATAAAATCTAAACTTCTAAAGATTTTTCTCGACTGACGATAGTAACAGTTTTGTGTGAAATACACAATTAAAGTACTCGGCAATATTAATGAATCATGTTTGTTAATTGCAGTTAACCTATTTTTTCAAAATTTTAAAGACTAATTTTGGATTCACTATTTTTCACTAAGTTTCCTCGAGACTAGAATCAGGAATTTTTATAGAAACTTTTACCTTAAATACAACAAAAAATATTTAAAAGATATTTGTACACTCACTTCTGAGTAAGATATACGCGCTACATCTAACTTTAAAGCTTCATAAAAAGCTCGTGAATTCTACTTTTTGTAATTTATTTTTGATTTTTTAAGATGTCAAATAATAACCATCGATTGAACTGAATTTGATGCATTTTTACCATTGTACTTAGGTACTGCATCGAAGTTATATGGATGCGTTACTTCAACGTTATGATTCAAGATCCGACAGATTCTCGCGTAAGCTTTTGAACGTATCGGACGTGCTATAAGATGATTATTAAAGTGCGTACTTTATTTATTTAGTTTCATATTTTAAGTTTCTAAGTTAAATTTTATAATTTGGTGTGGTGGTGACGAAGGAGAAGACCTCATTATGAATGGAACTAAAGGGGGGTCGCAATTCTTAGAGTACACTTTTTAGATATATATATATATATATATATATAATATATATATATATATATATATATTTCACCACTACGGGCCTTATAGACCCATGGCTTAGTCCTTTCTACCTCTACATTAAATTTTTGACTTTTTCCTAATCTTCACATCTGTTTAATCTTATACACTACTTTATTCCATTTTACCCTATCTCTTGCTCTGGTTTTCCAATCTTCTGCCCCACACTCTTCACATCTTTGATCACTGCATCTAGCCACTTCTTTTTTGGCCGTCCTATTTTCTTTTTTCCGCCAGTTCCCCCTTCCAGCATTCTTTTTGCGTGCCTGCTTTCTTCCATTCGAACGACGTGTCCTAGCCATTTAACCCTCTGAGCTCTTATGAACGTCACTATCGATATGTCCCCGTAAGCTTCTTCTACTTCTCTATTAGTTCTTCGTCTCCACTCACCATCCTCGGTTTTCACTCCTCCCAGTATCCTTCTTAACACCCGCCTCTCCCATACTCCCAGTTTTCCTTCCATCTGACTTGTCATTGCCCACAGTTCACTTGCGTACGTTACTGTTGGTCGTATAATCGTTTTGTACATTCTCAGCTTTGCCGCTCGAGATATCTCCTTTGAATTTAACATATTGCTAATCGCTCCTATCGCCCTGATCCCCCTAGTCATCCGTGTGTGTATTTCCGCACTCTCGTCCATCGTGTTCGTTATTGTGACTCCAAGGTAATTGAAATTGTTGACTTTTTCGAAACTATATGTCCTCTCACCCGCCTGGAAAATGACGCCTGTATTACTAGTGCCTACATTTTGTCGCATTTCCATGTATTTCGTTTTATTCTCGTTTACTTCCAGCCCATACAATCTCGCCGTTCTTACTAGTGTACCAAACATCTTTTCTAGCTTGTTACTAGCGCTAAGTCATCTGCATAAGCGACTATTTGGTGTCTTCTTTGATAAATGATTCCGCCCCCTTCCATCCCACTTTCTCTCACAATTGCTTCAAGAACAAAATTAAACAGCACCGTTGAGATTGGGTCGCCTTGTCTTAATCCTATCCTTCCAGTCACACTTTCCGATACACATCCGTCTATCATAATTTTATTTCTGGTATTGGTTAACGTCATTTTTACCAAATTGATTAGCTTCGTCGGGATTCCGAAGATTTGTAGGGCATCGTACAGTTTTCTTCTGATAATGGTGTCATACGCCTGGCGGAAATCAATAAATAGTATGTGCAGTCCCAAATTTTGTTCGTAACTGTTGCTTTGCAGCATTTTCATCGTAAAGATCTGGTCCGTTGAACTTCGTCCTTTTTTAAAACCTCCTTGGTATTCCCCCACGACTCGTTCCTGGTGCTCAGTTAGCCTGTTCCGTATTATCCGCGCGAAAATCTTATATGCCACATCGAGAAGCGATATTCCGCGGTAATTTTCGCACATACACCTATCCCCTTTCTTATGTATTAGGCATACGATCGCGTTATGTCATTCCTGTGGCATTTGTTCTCTTCTCCACGCCTTTATGATCAGGTTCGTTACTGTCTGTTTAAGCCTTTCTCCTCCCCACTTATATAACTCTGCTGGTATGCCATTTTCTCCAGTGCTTTTGTAATTTTTTAAATTATTTAGCTCTTCTATTACTTCTGCTTTCGTTGGTTCGATTATTCCCTCGTGGTTGCTCCCCTCTTCTATCCTCTCTTGCATTTTCTCATCCTCCTCACGCTCATGCTCCTCTTCATCCCTCTCCAGTCTCCCGTAATACTGCATAAATATTCTAATCTTATGGGTGGGTGTTCCCGATCATTTCCCCCTTCTTGTTTTTTAGATGTGGAATGCTGCTGGGCTTTGAGTCTTCGCGATTTCTCTTTGCTTCCTGGTAGAAGTTTCTTAGCTCCTTGTTCGCGTACATTTTCCCTATTTTCTCTAGCTTCGCTTCCAAATACTCTCTCTTCTTTTGTCTGCATATTTGCTTGGACCTTCTGCTTGCTTCTTTGTACTCCCGTTTATTTGCTTCCGTACTGTGTATTAGTAGTTTCATTCTAGCCTCGTTCCGTACTTGCAGTATCTTCCTGCATTGTTCATCGAACCAATCCTTCTGTTTTCCTTGGTTTTTCTTCCCACCAATTTTTCCATGGTATCCTTCAATGTGTTTTCCATTTGACTCCACTCCTCCTCAATATTGTCTGGTTTCTGTAGCTTCTTTAATGTATAATCTAGCTGCTTCGCTGCTTCCGTTTGCACCTCTTGGTTTAGAAGTTTTTCCACGTTATATTTGACTAATGTGGTCTTTGCTGCTTTCCAGTTCTTTGGTGGGCCTTGTCTTAGTGTAGCAATTATTAGGATGTGGTCTGAGTCGATATCGGCGCCTCTGTAACTTCTTACATGTTGTATGTACCTTTGGTGTTTACTTTCCATTAGTACGCGATCTATCTGGTTTTTGGTCTTCGCGTCCGGCGAAATCCACGTTGTTTGATGTATTTCTCTGTGTTTGAAATTCGTGCTCATTACTTTCAATTTGTTTTCCAAAGCAAACTGTATTGCGATTTTTCCGTTTTCATTTGACTCATGGTGTTTACTATTACCCCCGGTTACTTTGATATATTTTTCCTCCCTTCCTATCTTGGCATTTAAATCACCTAATACCATTTTGACATCGTACTTGGGAGTTCTCTCCAATATCCTTCCAACTTCTTCATAGAACTCACTCTTAACTGTCAATTCCTTGTCCTCCGTTAGAGAGTGTATATTTACTATTGTTATTTTCCTATATCTCCCTCTGACTCGTAGTCGACAAATCCTTTCATTTACTGCCTCAAAATCCACTATTGTGTCCTTGATCTTATTGTTTATTAAAAACCCCACCCCTAGGTATCTACTTGCTCCTCCACTATTATAGAAG
>NW_022170509.1:19389954-19453044 GCF_008802855.1 Photinus pyralis
TGCTCAGTTAGCCTGTTTCGTATTATTCGCGCGAAAATCTTATATGCCACATCGAGAAGCGATATTCCGCGGTAATTTTCGCACATACACCTATCCCCTTCCTTATGTATTAGGCATACGATCGCGTTATGCCATTCCTGTGGCACGCCTTTATGATCAGATTCGTTACTGTCTGTTTAAGCCTTTCTCCTCCCCACTTATATAATTCTGCTGGTATGCCATTTTCTCCAGTGCTTTTGTAATTTTTTAAATTATTTAGCTCTTCTATTACTTCTGCTTTCGTTGGTTCCATTATTCCCTCGTGGTTGCTTCCCTCTTCTATCCTCTCTTGCATTTTCTCATCCTCCTCACGCTCTTGCTCCTCTTCATCCCTCTCCAGTCTCCCGTAATACTGCATAAATATTCTAACCTTATCGTGGGTGTTCCCGATCATTTCCCCCTCCTTGTTTTTTAGATGTGGAATGCTGCTGGGCTTTGAGTCTTCGCGATTTCTCTTTGCTTCCTGGTAGAAGTTTCTTAGCTCCTTGTTCGCGTACATTTTCCCTATTTTCTCTAGCTTCGCTTCCAAATACTCTCTCTTCTTTTGTCTGCATATTTGCTTAGACCTTCTCCTTGCTTCTTTGTACTCCCGTTTATTTGTTTCCGTACTGTGTATTAGTAGTTTCATTCTAGCTTCGTTCCGTACTTGCAGTATCTTCCTGCATTGTTCATCGAACCAATCCTTCTGTTTTCCTTTGGTTTTTCTTCCCACCAATTTTTCCATGGTGTCCTTTAATGTGTTTTCCATTTGACTCCACTCCTCCTCAATATTGTCTGGTTTCTGTAGCTTCTTTAATGTATAATCTAGCTGCTTCGCTGCTTCCGTTTGCACCTCTTGGTTCAGAAGTTTTTCCACGTTATATTTGACTAATGTGGTCTTTGCTGCTTTCCAGTTCTTTGGTGGGCCTTGTCTTAGTGTAGCAATTATTAGGATGTGGTCTGAGTCGATATCGGCGCCTCTGTAACTTCTTACATTTTGTATGTACCTTTGGTGTTTACTTTCCATTAGTACGTGATCTATCTGGCTTTTGGTCTTCGCGTCCGGCGAAATCCACGTTGTTTGATGTATTTCTCTATGTTTGAAATTCGTGCTCATTACTTTCAATTTGTTTTCCAAAGCAAACTGTATTGCGATTTTTCCGTTTTCATTTGACTCGTGGTGTTTACTATTACCCCCGGTTACTTTGATATATTCCTCCTCCCTTTCTATCTTGGCATTTAAATCCCCTAATACGATTTTGACATCGTACTTGGGAGTTCTCTCCAATATCCTTCCCACTTCTTCATAGAACTCACTCTTAACTGTCAATTCTTTGTCCTCCGTTGGAGAGTGTATATTTACTATTGTTATTTTCCTATATCTGCCTCTGACTCGTAGTCGACAAATCCTATCATTTACGGCCTCAAAATCCACTATTGCGTCCTTGATCTCACTGTTTATTAAAAACCCCACCCCTAGGTATCTACTTGCTCCTCCACTATTATAGAAGGTGAAGTTGTCTACCGGGATGACCTGTTGTCCTTTTTGCTTTGTCTCCTGTACTGCCAGGACATCTATATCATAATCGCTCATAATCGACGCCAACTCTTTTAGTGCTCCTTCGTTATTTGTACCCCGTACGTTCCATGTGCCAACTCTAGTCAATTTTTCTTTTCTGCGTTTTTGTTTCCCTATCTGAAATTCGTGTCCTTGTCCATAGCCCTTTTCGTTTCCGATCGCTTCCGTCTCCTCCACCCTTGTTAGTTTTTTATATCGATTCGGCTAGCCTTCCGCAGTTGCTCCTCAAAGCTGACTCCTTCCGGCGATCTTTCATTCGCTGTCCTTTTATAGCTAGTACTTTTACTTCCGAGTACGTCGCCTGCCCTATATACTTCATTATTTATTATCAGTCGGTTGTATTTAATTTCCGCTCTCGCTCCTTTGTTTCTTGCCTCCTTCATTTGCGGTATTAATCTCTTCCTATCCAGCAGCACATCCTTGGGATAATCCTCATTGATCCAGATATCCGTTCCTTTTAATTTATTTGAGCTCTGGAAGATCCTCGTTCTAACTCGTTCTTTATTCAGTTTTACTAGTATTGGCCTTTTCTTTCCGTTGTTAAACTTCCCAATCCGGCACTTTTTAGATATAGCAGCATAAAAAACTCATTATAGATTTAATCAAATTTAAAAGAACGGATTTAAACAAATTCAAAGTACGTATATTGGTACCGAACTTTTTTATAATTTTGTAAACTATAAAAAAACTTCTTTAAAAAAAACGTTGCTTTGAAGATATATTCAGTGTTCACCCAGTATAACCGAATGCAGCGATTTTGGTGGATAAATATTAGCTTTGCACGCTCATCATTTACCCAAAATAATAAAAATTAAGAAAAATGACACCTAATTCTGCCAACGATACCTCGATTAAAATAAATGTATTATCTTGATCCTAGGGGTTGTAATGCATTTTCTTATAACCACGAAGAGGCAATGGATTCCATTTAGATGGTTTAGTTCATTTCGGGTTTTTATAAGAATATATGTTTGGGATATAATGTGCGAGGAATTTATACATCAATTTAAGAAAATCGATTTCCGAAATTGGCGGAGATGTAAGTACAGAACTTTTGTTTTAAGAAAATGAATATGGAAAGTGGAAATATGATTCATGACAAGATTGAAAAACGAAATGCGATAATCCCATTTTAAAAGCTCGAGAGTGGAACTGACGCTAATTGTCATTCGACTTTTGAAAAAAAGGTATTCGTTTTCAATAAATTTAGTAATTGAAAACTGAGCGATTTTTAATAGTTCGTTTCGGCAGCATTTTGAACGCTTAAATATTCATGGTGCGAGATAAATTTTTGTCCGGCCGAGGGTGTTTTCGCAATGGATTGGAGTAAGTACACTCTAAAGTTTATTCGAGGGAGAGAAAAGTTAGTTTAGATTGCGATTTTAAATTACGCTTTAATATTCGCAAGAGAAAAGTAATAATAAATAAAAGATGATAGGCGTTAGCCGTGCGTTATTAATCATGTTAGCGGTAACCTGTGGGGACAGAATAAGGGAAGAAATCAAACATATTGTGAACCCAACTTACCAGACCCGCACTGCAGCGAGATGGCACCCAAACGTACGCGTGCGCCGCCTCCGAGAGTGAGACGCATTTGTAGAAAAGGCGGCAGTCCCCCGGGTACTGTTTCTTGGATTCCGGGCATCCCGAGTATTCCATACCTTCACATGCACAATTTATACATTAGTATGTTCTAGGGTTGAACCGCAACCATTTCTATATCATATTGCGTTATTACTAAGGGTCATTTAAATTTTATTGTTACCGACTTGGCGACCACGCATTTTTATTACATTTTTGTATGAATTTATCAACACATCTAAATAGACATCTCCCCTTTTAGTTGTTAACCGAATTGCGATTTCATGAGCAAACTTGATATTTTCATCCGCCTCCTAATCAAGCATTCGCGTTGAATTATGTCAACAACCATTTCCAATTTTCGCGCTTATTTCCGGATAGCACATTTTTACGAGATTAAAAATTCAAATTTTTTATGTTAATCTACCGACGAAGACTTTTAGGAATAATTTGAGTTAACACTAGATATTTGAGCTTTATGTAAAATGCTGAAGTTACAGATCAACCCTCTTGAGATTTCTTAAACGCGAAATTGAAGTCGACACAAAGCGCTAATTATTACAAGGATCGAAACACGTTAAGTGCGTATTGTTTGGCCGTTTTGCATAGGGATGATACACCTACAAAGTGCTGACCTTTTAGTCAGCAGGAAATTTTTTTCATTGCTCATAAAACGGACCAGTGCGTTTTCTCCGTTTTATGTCCAACTCTTAGGAAGTAAAACAAGATATTCCTTTGCAGATTATACCGTTTTTATTGTTGTCGACTGTTTTGTCTTCTATTGAACTGATCGCACATTATTCCGGGGAAATTGTTTTCATTTCCGAAGAAAATTGGCGAAACGGAAAATATGGCGCTGATTCGTAACTGCGTGCGGCATTTTCTGCTATATAAACTGGATTGAAATGCACCAAAGAGATCCACGGTTCGCGAACAAAGTCACTGCAGATAAAGCAATTGCTAGCTAGTTCGAAACTTCTACTACCGCAACCGTAAACTACACTAATCCATATTTAATTCCGCAATATAAAATGTCTACGGTATATTTAAAATATACATACCACGTGCAAGAGTGTGGCTGAGAATAAATGCTGCAACAATATAGAAATAAAACATTGTCAAGTGAGGACCTGGTCGATATTAGGTACACTGCTTGAATAAACAGCATTCATTTTAGCACACGAAATAAACTTTCGTGTCATAAAACATAATTACAATTAACCCCCTTTATTCTAGTTTTATACTTGAAGTTGTAGTACGAGTTAATCTAGAACATTGTTCTAAAATCTGTTCTCAACGCAAAACGGTAGAACTACTAATGGTTCCTCGTTTGGTTTATGTTAGCGGCTTATTTTTACATTCGTCTCCAGAAGTTTGAAATTACTGGAAAAGATGCCTGCGAAAAAAACTTGAAAATTAAGATTTTTCGTAACGTTCAATATAAGATTGTACTGCAGTGCAAATAGCATTTCACAGGCTATATTAATTGTATTTACTCTATGCTTACGGTAAGCAAGGTTACCAGACCGGAAATTGTAGTTAAGCGCCGCCATATTGATAAATGGCCAAAAATCTAGTAAAGGCCTCGTCTCCTGAGTTTTGATAATAGTGCACGGAGTATTTGCAAAGAAGCACATTATATTCCTATATGTTTAACTCACGCGAGTACCTATCCATGATACAGTAAAAGGGTTGGCAGGCACTTTTCTAGGTTGGGCTTAAGGCAAAGGAAGACCATCAGATTATAATCGAATATAACTCTTCTATCTTTCTATAAAATTATTTTTATTGTTGTTTTATTTTTGTTTAATTTAAAGTCCACAGAGTAAACACGTTTACATATAACGATGCGTCTATTGCAAGAGCTGTGATTATTAAATTTTTGATTTCTTGCTTAATACTGTTTGCAGGATTTATAAACCACCCTTTAAATGTACAAAAAAATATATCCTTTCCTCGTTTCAAGAATTTTAATTTTTTGTAGACAGGTATCAATTTAGGTATTGCCAAGGTTGTAATTTTTGTGGTACCGCAAACATTTTTGTTGGTTTTTTTGATATTGTTTGCAGGATCCACAAACCACCCTTCAAGTGTACAGTGTACATAAAGGTATACCCTCTCCCCGTTGTAATAATTACAAGTTTTTTTTTTAAATAAAACCCACTCTAGAGGATCAAATATTTTTTAAGTTCACATAAAAGTATATCCTCCCTCTCCCCTCCGTTTTAAAATTATAAATTTTTTATAGAAATTCACTTTTACATAACGGTAATGGTTCATTTAGTGAGTGCTGTAATTTTGGTAGTACATCGAATGCTTTCGTTTTCTTGTTTGATTTTGTTTACAGGATTGACGAGACCCCTTTTAAGTGCACATAAAAGTATTATCTCTCCCCTCTTAAGAAATTATATTTTTTTAATACAAATTCAATTTCATAATGATGCGTCTATTGTGAGTAGTGAGTACTCTAATGGTTCCTCCACGCCATTGTTCCAGGGCAAGACAATTATTAATTTCTCCGTTATTCGTTACATTAACAAAGTAAGCAGAGTCGTCCCCTTGGTCGACAAATTTCTCAGTGCCGCAAATCCCGCGGGATCCCGCTCCATTTATGTGCGGGATTAATCTCGCAAAAATGCTGCGGGATCCCGGTAGTTCGGGATCCCGCAATCCCGGTATTGCATTTCCTAGTTTCTAGTCTATAACTTTTGATTGAGAAGTCTGATCGAAAAAGTACGAATTGTTTTGGATTCTACGCACCAAAATTAATAAGAAAAAGTGGTTTCCCGAGAAATTTTGGTGTAGTCGATTTTTGGTAAAAAAGGAAGGTTATACACTGCCTTTTTTTGAGGCCCGAAGAAAAAATTGTCTCAGATCGACCCGAAAAAAAAATTTTCTTATAGAATGTGGCCTGTAGAATCCATAATTTCAAACAGTTCCAAGATTGGGCTACTAGTTCAAAAGTTACGCCCTTTGAATTTTTATTCGAAATTGGTTTCTAGTCTATAACTTTTGATTGAGAAGTCTGATCGAAAAAGTACGAATTGTTTTGGATTCTACGCACCAAAATTAATAAGGAAAAGTGTTTTCCCGAGAAATTTTGGTGCAGTCGATTTTTGGTAAAAAAGGAAGGTTATACACTGCCTTTTTTTGAGGCCCGAAAAAAAAATTGTCAGATCGACCCGGAAAAAAAATTTTCTTATAGAATGTGGCCTGTAGAATCCATAATTTCAAACAGTTCCAAGATTGGGCTACTAGTTCAAAAGTTACAGCCCTTTGAATTTTATTTCGAAATTGGTTTCTAGTCTATAACTTTTGATTGAGAAGTCTAATCGAAAAAGTACGAATTGTTTTGGATTCTACGCACCAAAATTAATAAGAAAAAGTGTTTTCCCGAGAAATGTTGGTGCAGTCGATTTTTGGTAAAAAAGGAAGGTTATACACTGCCTTTTTTTGAGCCCCGAAAAAAAATTGTCTCAGATCGACCCGGAAAAAAAATTTTCTTATACAATGTGGCCTGTAGAATCCATAATTTCAAACAGTTCCAAGATTGGGCTACTAGTTCAAAAGTTACAGCCCTTTGAATTTTCTTTCGAAATTGGTTTCTAGTAGGGAATGCAATCCCGCAGCAAAATCTTAATCCCGGTATTTGCGGGATTGCTAGATGCTAATCCCGCGGGATCCCAGAATTTGCAAAACTTTAAATAAATTGGCAAATAAGCAATTCTGTGCGGTTAACTTCTGTATTAAAATAAATCGCTAATTATCACAATATTCAACAAAAAGGTACCTTCAGCCTAACTTATAACTCAAAAAAATCACCTGTAAAGCAACAGGTGAACCTAAAGTGCTTCAAAAATCATAGTACATTTTTAACGAAAAAAGTTTAACAATTATTAATTTCTCCGTTTTGCGTTACATTAACAAAGTAAACACAGTCGTCCCCTTGATCGATAAATTCCTCAGTCCCGCAAATCCCGCGGGATCCCGTTCCATTTATGTGCGGGATTAATCCCGCAAAAGTGCTGCGGGATCCCGGTGGGATCAAGCGATCCCGGTATTGCATTCCCTTTGTTTCATTACCTCCTCCACGATTCCCGTTTTGCCTTTCTTATGGCCTTAGCGACAGTTGACACCTTTGATGCCCATGCGAGGGTTTCATTCAATGATATTCAGTTCCGCGCAGTTATTGTCTCCTGCGGGATAGTTCTCGAGATTGACCTTTAGGTTCTCTCTATAAAGACTTAGGTACTTTTACATAACGATTAGTCTATTGCGAGGACAATAACAAATCATGCCAATAAACTACTGATTCTGAAGATGAATTATTAACACGTAAATTACATTAAAATATTTCGTAGTTTTTTTAGTTTAAATTCAATGCGTTGTTCATATGAATTGGAAATATTTTCGGTTTCCATATTAAATAAACTCAAAAATTAAGTGGCGTATTGAAACTTTAAACGAATCCATTTACTTTTAAAGCAAGAGCAACACATAATCACGATGAGATCAAGTTTAATCGTTTAGAAAGAAGAAATGACATACATTTCATAAACATCCTTATCTATTTCCGCCTTCTTTTTCGTTCGTATAAAGTAGACATTTTCAGGCCATTTCATTTTATAAACATACGAAATTTAAAATTACTATCTCAAATTGAAAATGTTTTTCTACAAAAGTAATGTGTGACTTCTTGACATGCAAATCAAGAGTTCTTGTATAGTGTACTCGTAGCTTCTTTAATTAAGTCAATTTGCAAATCGTGGAATAGATACGTAAACGCGAAGCTTAATTATTATTTACTCAACTCATAATACCTCTCGATTTCGCAAGGAATCCTAGTCAGAATTAATTTTCAAAATTAGGAATTCTGTGATGTATGACATCTTTGGCCGCAATTGAGTCTTTCATCAGATTGTGGCAGTTATTTTACAAGCGCAGTGTCGCATCGTGTGATGTGTCCCAAAATGGACTCAGCTCAGCTTCCGGGCAGAAGGAACTTGCAGTAATAGTTACGTACATTGAGATTTAACCCGTATACAATTAGTATTGAGAATAATTTTCTAATACATTGAGGTGTCCTGTCTCGTTCTTCTATTTTTATCGACCTGACGTATATTCTTTGGCCCATCTCTTCCAAAAATGTTACCTTATAGCTTGCAAACGCTGGTATAAATTATGTTGATTTTGTGGTACGTTCAATACGACTTCTTCGGGTAATGATGTCAACGTTTTTCTCAACAATAGATGAGCCGGAGTGATTTTGCTTCACGACCCATCCTATCTTTGATCCCGCATAATCTACCCCTACACAGTGGAGGATTTAAATTTTTTGCGCTCCTAAATTTTAAAATGCTAATAAAAATCAAATTATAACTTGAAATTTTTAAAACTAATATGAAAAGAAGTACAGTATACCTAAGATTAAGTTTTCACACACGGCAAAACTTGCAGTCGATTATCGTTCTTATAGTTACAGTATCTACCAATTCCAATTTATTTCATAATTTTAATTAAAAACTTTTGTCATTTGTAACTTGTTAGGGGACTTATTTTAAAACTTAATATGTTACCTAAAATAAATATAGTGCAAAAAATGCCGCCCTCTAAAGCCTCCGCCCCTAGGCACGTGCCTAGTGTGCCTATATGTAAATCCACCACTGCCCCTACATGAGTAAAATGGTAAACTTACTTGCACTCGACCCTCAAGTAAAAACATACTCTTAAAATATCATTTTTGTCCATAAATGCTCCCAAAGACATTATTTGAGATAAGACCAATTCTTATCGGTATTTCAACAAATAATGTCTTTGTCAAAACTTTTTGATACACTTTATAATTAATGTTTCTTAAGTATTATTAAGCTCTGCTACATATTTCCGTTTTTGTTTTTCAATTTTGCAATTACTTACAAACCTCAAATCTTTCTTGATTTTAACTTGCTTTTCAATTTCTCCGCTCCACAAACTGTTCCGTTTTGGTATTTATTATATTTAATTGCTTTCGTTTTTTTGTGAATTGTAAGTTGGAAGCTTTTCTAGATGTTCCCATCGTCATACGAGGCATTCCGCCACTGAGGAGAGTGGATTATCTAGAAAAAAATCTGGAATAGCTACTCCCCAACAAGTTGGTCTCTTATCCACAGTGATTTTTCTTAGATAGTTTTTCTACTGTCTCTTTGATTAAATCGAGATTACCAGGCGCATGTAAAATTAAATGATTATTGCATTTAGAAAACCAGCCCTTGGACAAATCCACTCTAGGGTGCACAATTAATTACAAAGTTTCGCTTATTTCATCCTTTGAGAGGAGAGGATAGTAAAAATTGCAATAACTACTAGACAAGGCGCATTATTCACGCATGAAGTGTAAGATATACCTAATCTAACTCTACGTGATTTATTACAAAGTTTTGATTTAGAGCCTACAGTAACGTTTCTAACGCGTACCTAGAGATAATGTTTTTACGAATATTGATCACGTCAACTTAGGAGTAGAGACGGCTGATGTGCTAATTTCGGGTCATAATGGTATCTCGGTAAAATATCACTGTTCAGATTTATCCTGGCACATTTACGTTTATGTTTCTTGGAGTAATTAGTTTTCGCATTCTAAATGTGGTATGTAATGTATAAGTGCTCCATTAGTATTTCAATTTTTAACGTTGTCAGTTTTGGGTTTATTTCAGATACATTGTAAATTTCGACAAAGAAATTCGAGTACAGAAAAACGCTGAAGTATCACAAACTTACAATTCAAGTCAGATGTAGATCACGCGAAATGTTGCCTATAAATTGTAGAACGAATAAGCTCATGTTCTCGAAATTCATGAAAATCGCATTTGGATACAACTGTGTTACATTTGTTCATTGCTTTACTTTCAAATCATATAAAACCCCGGATATTTCAGTAACCGACTGAGTTCGCATTATTTACCCATGGCAGTACCTGTATTGGTCTAATGTACCCAAAAACTATTTTTTGCGCTTCTCTGGGGTTGAATTCCACAAATGAATTTTTCAAAATACCTCTATGTATACAGTATAAATTTGACTTTGACTTCAGTATTTGTTTGTGCCTGCCATGGTGTGCTGCAGCCCCTATGCTGCATTTTTAAGTGCACTTTTTTCTAAAATGTTAAATGGAATGGAAACGGTATCGTAGAAATCAGAAAATTAAGTGTATTTTGCTTTATCTGGTAACTATATATTGTTTCAATATACTTTAAACGATTATACCGTTCCATTTCAGCTTTTTGAGAGACAGGCCAAAATTGTATTGAAATAGTTATTCTATAGAATTGCACTGATTTCTAAACCATACCATTTGAAGATCTATAAATAATATAATATAAAAATCTTGATCATATTTAATTCTCCCCTTACTTTTGAGACAGAAAAGAATAGGTACATATAGCCCAAAAAAAAACTAAAAAGGGCCGCGCTGGCGAATAAATATGAACAAGCTGGAAATGATTTTAGTCGAGAATAGGCACCCCAAATAAGTGTCAAATGAGTTTGCAACGGTTTCTGATTCGTGCTAAACTTTTGAAAACCGAAAAATTTAAGTTTAATAAAATAAATCCTGTATTCACAATGATTAATGACTTCTATTATTCATTATTGCACCGTACGTACCTACGTAATTACTTTTGAAAGGGATAATGTTAACCAAAGTTTAATTACCTCTACGGGATTTTCCGGGGCGAATCTTCCGGAGGCGAATATTCCGGGGGCAAATTTACTTGGGGCGAGTTTTCTTTGGGGCGAATTTACCGGGGCGAGTCTTCCGGGGCGAATTTACTCGATCGATCGCTCTTTTAGAGATCATTAACAACATGCATCCAACAGGATCTTTTATTTGTTGCTACGTCAGCTTTTCCCCTTTTTTTTAACAAATTTGTATATCCTGGTAAAACTATATTTTTTAATAATTTAGCTTTTAAATAGGATATCAAATTTGTGTCCCAAATTAGGACCTCAAATACACGACGGTTTAAAGCAACTTTTGATGGTGTTCTTCACATAACAGATCTTACAGACATATTAGCCCCGGATGTGCCCTGACGTTCTCCAGAGGTAGCGGCTGTTTTCCGACGCTTTCGTTTTTTACCATTTTCATAGAGAATATGAGACGACTAGGTACAGGTACAGGAGAATTTCCATTGCCGATGGTTTGTATCCTTCCATGGTCGTAAATTTCCGCTTCTATTAACAATCTCCTTAAATTATTAAGAAATGAAACATGGGATAGCGTATTTATTAGCAAAGATGTCAATGAGTCATTTGATATATTTATCAAAAAGCTAATCAACTACATTAATTCGTCAAAAAATACTATTACCAATCCACAGAATTCTAAGAACATAAAAAAACTAAAGCCGTGGATTACCGATGGGTTATGTCTCGCAATTATTAATAGGGACAAACTCTACCATAAATTAAAAAACATCCCAAATGATCAGCGACTTAAAGATCAATATCTTCGACTAAAAAAAAATATTCAATCTTGGATTAAGATCGCTAAAAGGAATTATTTTTCTTCTATCATAAGTTCTAATAATCCAAAAAAAATATGGCATACCATCAATTCATACACTGGTAGTTCTAAACTAAAGATTAAGGATCTTAAACTGTGTATTAATAATTTGACTATCGATGAATCTCATGAAGTGGCGCAAGCTTTCAATGATCATTTCGCTGCAGTGCCTAGTAAAGTCATTAAGAAGGTAGCTACACTAAGTCCTCAACAACTTAACGACTATAACCAAACATTTAAATTACAGTGTTCTACCGTTTCTCTTTTCTTTGCTCCTGTGACTTCTGATGAAATAGTAGAAGTGACAATGTCCCTTTCTTCTAAGAGTTCCATTGACTTGTTAGGGGTTTCTCCTTGTACCATGAAGAAGATAATTCCCGAAATCTCTCATGTCTTAGCCGAGTTATTTAATAAAAGTATTCTACAAGGTGTCTTTCCAGATGCACTGAAAACTGCGACTGTAATACCAATATTTAAATCAGGTAATCCCACAAACGTTGAGAATTACAGACCCATTTCTTTGTTGAGCACTCTCTCTAAAATTCTTGAGAAAATAGTTAAGAAACGACTGTTAACTTTCTTATCTATGACTAATTTTCTACATAGGGTGCAATTTGGTTTTAGGAAAGGTCGTAACACAGAAATGGCACTCTGTAATTTCTTGAAAGAAATCTATGAAAACCTTAACCTTGGGCATAGTGTCACTGGAGTTTTCCTCGACATTCGCAAAGCATTTGACACCGTGGATCATACACTCTTGTTGGAGAAACTTGAACGGATTGGGATTAGAGGCATTCCACTGCAATGGTTTCGCAGCTATTTATCAAACAGGAAGCAATACGTTAAAATCGGACAATCGAATAGTTCTGAGCATTTGATTAAAGTGGGGGTGCCTCAAGGCTCTGTCCTTGGCCCGATCCTATTTCTGATCTTTGCTAACGACCTTCTCTCTGGTAAACTCGAAGGTTCTGTTACAGCTTTTGCGGATGATACTGCTTTTGTATACTCAAATAATAATATCGAAGAACTGCATAACACAATTCAGTCGGGCGTTAGGAAGCTCCAATTGTGGTTTACGTACAATCGGTTATCTCTAAACACCGAGAAAACAATGGTTATTAATTTTGGGATTGACAACAGTGCAAATTTTCTTAACCCACTTATCTTTCATAATATATCTTGCTTAAGTAGTACTAAGTGTCACTGTCCTAGACTAAAAGAAACAAATTCTATTAAATACTTAGGTATTTGCCTTGATAGTGGATTAACATGGAAAAGTCATATACAGAGGATAAAACAACTTTTACTAATCTCACTCAGGACATTTTACCATTTAAAATCTCTTTGTGGCGTAGCAATACTGAAGCAAGTATATTTTGCGCTTGTTCACTCTAAATTATCTTATGGCATAGCCTTTTGGGGTGGTACGTATATCTCCTATCTTAGATGTATTCAAACACTGCAGAAACGTTACATAAGGTTGATTTACGGTAAAAGCAGGTATTTTTCTTCCTTTCCCTTATTTCTTTCTCTTCGTGTGCTTCCCCTTCGTTATCTATATGTATTCAAAGTTCTTGATCTATTTTATCAGATGAGTAGTGGCTTTGGAATAACAGTTGATCTGGGGACTGGAATTCACAATACTCGACAATATTCTAAGAAACTGCTGCGTCTACCTAAAGTCACTAAATCGTTTTTTCAAAAAACATTCTTGTTCCTCGGTCCAAAATTTTGTAATTATTTTTTTAACCATTACTCTCAAAGTATATTTGAACTATCGGTTCGGGTGTTCAAGAAAAGAGCTAAGGAATTTTTATTTACTAAAACGACTACTGAGTTGGAAAACATGTATCTTATTTTAAGTTAATTTTACAGTTTTACAGTAGTTTATGTTATACATCTTCATTTCCACCAATGCTTCACTAGCGATACGTTGCGTACATTTTATTTAGCTGAAAATATGTCCATTAAATTTAAATAGTTATATCTGTTGATCTCTATTTAGATTTCTGTATGTGTGTATGGCGTTTGTAGCATGATCTTGGATTTGCTTTTCCTCCCAGTGTTCAGAGTAATTTTATTCTCATTACTCTTACTGGTGTAGTATTATTTCACCTAGTTCATTATCTTTAAGCTAAGTTTTCTTTTATTTTCGCACTGCCTTAATTTATACTTTATATAATTTTTAATTTTTTGTTGTGTTTACAGTTTTGTATCTAGGTTGGAATAAAGATTATTATTATTATTATTATTATTATTATTACCCTGTCCGATTTCTCGTTCATGCCGCACAAAAACCCTTGAAAAAATCTCAAAAATAAAAACCCGAATGTGCTCTGTTGTATCCCACTTCTGAAATGTTCTATTTCTTATTCTAAATGTTTATTTGCAAACAAATAGTCTTTGACATTTACGACCGATTATTTATCGAACGAACAAAGTTTTATGAAACATCTTAATTAACGTGATGCTAATTAACGTATAATTGAGATGTTACAAATAAAAGTCGCATTGACGCTGCTACGGTATTCCAATTTAAGTGGATGTCACTACCGCAGGCTACATAAACACACATGCTACAGCAACATGACACTTTATAGTTACAATACTCATTAAATAATGTGCATACATCATAACGTGATAATCACCTGGGAGAACCCGTCATAACGATAAAGTTCAACGGAAGAGAAACTGCACAAGGGTAGTTAATAGAAATGCTGCGGGTTTTGTGCAATGTTACATGCAGTTTGACACCTTCCTTACATTATATGACTGTGGCAGGTCCTTTTCCTAATTTTAATTAGGACAGTTACGATTTTCGCATTGTACAAAAAGTGTAATAATCAAGATTCAAGCGTAGTTCATGCAAACGACACATTTTCCGTAAATTGCGCGGTTTAATTAGAAATACGTTTAATTAACCGACTGTTTCATATCGCCGAACGTAGTTTGTTAGTAACGACGAAAAGAAGGTAGGAATGAGTTTGTACCCTGCACATCTAAATTAAATACGAAGTCGGTATTTACATAAAAACGTAAACTAATTAAAACCTTGTAGGTGAAGGAAACTTGAAAACACTTTGTAAATGATAGAATAAAGCTTAAAGAGCATTTTGTAAGGGTATTAAGTTGTCTTTGCACATTAGTAGAATGAAAAGTTTGTGGAAAGGGGAGGTATTCTGCAGTCTAGAAAATACAGTCAAATAAGAATCTTGAACATAACATTCACGTTCGTTTCCAAAATAAAATGATTTCAGTTGCGGGAACCCGCGCACACGGCGTAAGTGTAGGTTAATAAAGGATCCCGCATTACAATCAATGAGCGGTAAGCTTAAATATCGCCCTGCAACCGTACCACGAACGAAATGAGCTGTTGATATGTGTAATGCAGATGAAGGAGGAATTCTGGTCCTGTTTTAAGACAATTTCATTCCTCTACGGAGAATTTGAGTAAATGACACCGTCTAATATCACCATAATTTTATTACAAAAGCGAAAAGTCTGTCTATCTATCTGTGGGGGATTGTTAGCACTCCAGAACACATCAGAAAGGATTTTGAAATCCATTTAAAAATCTAAAAATATTGGATGTATTGCAAGAGTTACAAACTGCGCAATACATGTAATTGTGAATTTTCTAGAAAATGAGAAGGAAATTTGTTTATAGAGGGCAGTTGCGGGGTTGCTTATAGATTATTTAAACATAATCTACAACTATTCACTAAGAGGTATTCAAGAAGGAAAAGGCTTTGTACAAGTTGTTAGACACAATTACTCTTTCTTCAGAGCCGGATTTTATAATTGAAAGGTGTAAAGGGTCATCATTTTGTTTGCCAGTTGAAAGACTACCCTCATTGAAAGTATTCGCTTTAGCAGTTGCCAAGAAAGTTGCAGTTTTAAAAGCACATAAAAATTTAAGTTTCTAAAATTGGTTGCCCAAAGTCCGTATACTCCAGAATATAATGCTTTCAATGCAAGATTGGATCGAAAATCAACACATGAAATGGGGATCGCTACACACATAACGTATTTATTATTAACATCTGTCCCCGAGTGTTCAATAAAGTTTCCTAAGTAGCTACCCTTACATTAATTTTTCATCAAAAATTAAGTTTTATTGTTATTTCTTGACCTAAAAAATGTGTATGGCACATGACAATATCGCGTGGAAACATAATCTTAATCTTGGCTTATTTTCTAATTTAACGTCATACTTACATGATTAAGGAAGAAAATTTTTTGAACTGCCCTTCCAGCCCTTCTACTAAAATTTGCGTTTATTTCGCCGGCGTCAATCACACGTTATAATGTATGTACTCAGGGTATTTGTAAACCTGCAGTGCGAGCTTAGACAACCTCGCGCCCCGCTTTAAATGATGTTATGTTGTTGGTGGGTGCTGATTTTCTTCCAGAATAGTCACCAAACCCATGTTTTTGTTCCTACCCTGCCCAATTAAAGGATATGGTTAAATATCCCAGTATTCCAGGATAGCAACATAAAATGGTGTTACACATGCGTTTACGAAATCAACCAGTCAAAGCTAGAAAATGTTTATTTATTTACGTCTTATTCAACAGCGTAGAACATGAACTATAATATGGTTTACATATTCAGGTAATTTCTAAGATTCCTAAAAATATCACATACAGAATGGGGATCTTCCCTTGGTTTTGGGGTCCTTTTGGTTAATAGTGTATACATACATACAATCAATTGATTACGACTCTGCCAGTGAAATTGATCTGAACGAAACAGTTATTTAATGCTTATCTTTTGACGTTTCCATGAAATCTCTGTGCTAGGTTATAGCGGATTTAGATCTGTCGATTGTTTCTCTTTGTCGAAAGCAGTAGACTACATCCACCGAAATAATGGCTTGCGGGTTCTCCCGTGCTAGATTTTACCCAAAATGTAGGTAGAGGGCGCTGGGTGATTGTTGCTCAGATCACCTTCTCCTTCACTCAAGTTACACCAGACCAATTACGTTTGTATGAGACTTCCTGAGTAAAATTTATACAAAACTCATACCCACTAAAACAGGAGATGTATGGAATGCTTTACAATGACTTTTTTCTATTCCAAGATTCCTAGGGTTTTATCTATTTTTTCAGCATTCTGTACCTCCCATAAAAATAAACCAGTGAAAGTTTCTTAACCTAGCATGACCCCAAGTTTTCCATTTTTAGCATGACAAACGATGGAGGATGAAGGATTTCTAACACTTCATAACTTTAGCTGTTCCTTGGAACCATTTGGATAATTTGGCCAGAAGAACACGTGACATTTTAGAGGGAGTGGGGGTGATATATGGTAAAAATTTAAATATATTAAATATACCCTAGATACGAGATCTGGGTGTCTATTTCGCAAAAATAACCTAGAGGCATCGGAAGTGCATGAGATGCTGTTACAAGTTGTTGATCATGATCAAGGTTCAAATCTCGTACACATTTTCTGAAAATTTGATTAAGATTAAGAAACTGACTGTCCCTTTCCGGTCGTGGACGCATCTCAGTTTCAGATCTTGAAATTTCTATTCGTCTCATGGTGTGTTTCAGTATGAGTGTGGATAGGATTAACAAAACTGAGTCGCTGACGTACGAATTTAGATTGACATTATTGCATTGTATGATGACGATCAAATTTTCTACACACTACCCGTACTCAAAATACGTCTACATCTAATTTTCACTAAAATATCAGTTTATGGACAGCATACGTATCTCCATATATATGCGAATATAGAATTCTCCGACATCTATATACTTTATTTGCAAAAATCTGACAGATTGGATTAGATAAATGGGAGTTTGTCACGCTGTTAGGACATTATATTTGTATGCCATTTTTCTTTTTTGTGATTGAGTGTCACTAAATATTCGTTGCGAATTTCTTCAAGATTAATGAAACAGTAGAACAATAATTACTTTACTGCCCTTCAACGTTCAAATGCAATTAATAACTTGTCTTGTTACTGCAAAATAACTCCAGACGTGTGGAATTGCTGTATCAATTTCTTTCGAAAAACGGTCAATATAACTCTAAGAACTAAATTTCATGTTATTGTATTACTAGGTATAATTTTGTACAGATTGTTATTATTACGTTATTATCTATAGAATTCAACATCTTACTTTGTGTATTTTGTTCAACAAAGTGTGGATCTGCTTTATACCAAAGCACAGGAAAGCGATTATTTAGGCATCGCGTCATTCAATCGACCTAAAATGAAGCATCTTTTCCCATCCATTTCTAGTAATTTTCATTTTACTTTTTTCAACAGCTTTTGGTCGCCCGTGGCAGTAAAACTGCATGCCCTGCTAAGTGTAACTTAACGGGGAAATTAAGTGAGATTTAAAATCCATCATTCTAAGATTGGAAGAAAAACAGAGAATAATTAGCAAATCAAATAAACGTAATCCGCCAAGTTTAGATTTTCGGTAATGCTCCGGTGAATATCTTAGGTGAAAATGATCGTTAGCAGACATTTCTGGAAGCAAGACGAACATTAAGCTAACTAAAATAAACTACCCTAGTTTTAGGTTCATATTGTAGGATTGCAGATCCGACATAACATCATTAAAGCTTGCACACTAGCTAGCTGTGCTCATATTAAAGAATATTAAACTGTCGAAGTAACAAAACGACATTTCGTTGCTCACACACAAAATGCCGTGTTATAGTATCGAGAAAGTTTACACGCTAAAGGCGTTGAATAACGTTTCCTCGTGTAGGTATTTTAAAACACAAACTGAAACAACGCGGATGTTAAAATTTTCATCAGAACACCTTGACGATGTATAGGATAAAATACGGTCTGAATACTAAAATAATGAATTTTAAAGTCCACTTGCATGCACCCTGCAGCGTTAAAAACTCGGCGGAATATCATCTGTTAATGTGGAAAGTAAAAAAAATTCTACAACGTTATTTAATGTCAGTCTTCGCGATATTATAATCAACTTTGGCATTTTTGGAATGCAGTAGCCTATATAGCTAAAGTAATCCATATTGCGGGAAGCACCTAATGACCTTAAGAATCACGCATTGTCTGTTCGTGCGTTCTATGCGAAAAGGGAAACTCACATATGTTTACGACAGCAATATTTTAGAAACCCAAAAGAGCTTGCAAACCCATAATCAAGTGTGCACGACGTGTGTAATCGTTGTAATTGTGCGAGTTGCCTACAAATTTTCCCTTTCACAAAAAGCTCCACTTGATTTTAAAGCTTTCTATTTTTACGTTATAATTGGTTCTTTAGATTGATTTTGTTTGTCTTCGAGACATTCTGTTCGTACGTAATTTGATACTTTGAAATATCGCTGAAAGCTTGCAATCGATTATTAAGAAACTTCGATGTACAGAGGAAAGTGTACTATCTTGCTTTTATTTGTTCGCGCTTATTTCCTACTTAATTTATTTGCCTTTCGTCACCGATTTACAGTCCTCGTAGATCTCTTAAAACTTTCCCATCATAAGGGGCGTTGGGAATTGAATGTCGTTTTGCACAGTCGAACACATGGGAAAAATATTTAAACTTAACGATCCGATAGCAAACGAATACCCAATTGGGACGGGATAGGTATGGAACTCTAATTTAAGTGAACCATTACACACTTCCTAAGTTGGTCCTAGGAAATTGTAAAAAAGCGGCCGCACGCTCGTATCTAATGCATTCATTTATTTTTATCTAGCGCCGTACGCAAACGGACATTTTCACATTTTTTGATCGCGTCTACAACAGAATTAGAGCAACAGCTTTTGACGCTAATTTTAATATAAATAATATCTCTCCCTTACAATTTATCCACAACCCTTTTCCGCAAGCTGCGATCTCCTTTCGCGATTTTCATACCGCCGTGTTGAAAAGTACTCGTTCTTCTGTAAATATCTGAAACAAAGCGACATCAATTATGCAAAACTAAAGACACGATTTTAACTTATTTAAAGTTGAGACGTTCCCGAGGTAGGCACCTATTATAAACCATTATCCATTCAGCATTAGATAATTACAAATTGACCGCCTATACCCCAAGAGACAAGCTTGGACATCTGAAAATATTTCTGAAACAATTCAATGTGGGTACATTGTATGTAAAATATGTGAACTTCCAAAAATTGAATAATGTGCATAGTGTATATAAAATGGCGTGCATGTACAAAAAGTTTGTTGAAAAAATGCTCATCTAAAAATACCAATCCACGCATCCACATTATGAAGTTTGAGCACTAGTTGATTATAATTAAAAGTATATGAAACTAATGATATTTAATGTAAACAGGTAACATAAATATACGTGTGCATGTTACACTACCAATAAAGCTCAACTTCCGTATCATGAACATAACAATATTATTGGTAGGTATACAAAACTCCTATACATTACACGCCCCACCCAAAGAATAAAAAACATTGTACATTTATAAATAATCATTCTCTAATCGAAGAATAAATAAAGCTCATTTTTTATGCAAATCGGCTAATTGATAGATTTTCTTCCCATTAATAGTGTACATGGGGTAGGTAAATATCGTTTTGACGTCGTATTATAATCGATAATAGCAAAAAATGGGTCTTTATTAGATTGAGAATAAACATAACCACCAGAGCTGGGTAGTGTTTTGAAAGTGCTTGCTAAAGGACTTCAATTACTTTTAGTGCTTAAAGCTCTGTGCTTCAATTACTTTTCTAATTCAGGAAAAAGCGCTTCAATTACCAAGCACTTTTTAAAAGTGCTTGGGGCTTCAAGCCCTATTGAAGTGTTTGAAGCACTTTCATACAATTTCGAGCACTTCTAAATAGCTTCAAGCACTTATAAAGAGCTTCAAGCACTTATAAAGAGCTTCAAGCATTTTCAAAGAGCTTAAAGCACTTTCAAAGAACTTCAAGCACTTTTTAAGGGCTTCAAGCACTTACAAAGAGCTTCAAGCACTTTCATAACGAAGCTCTTATCGTGAATTAGGTGACGAATTTAGAAAACCCTGTCTTACTCATTCCTTCACTCCTACTCTGACGTTACCTACGTGTTCTGTGCTTCATTAGTGATTACTGATTAGTCTGCAGTCTGCACATCCCACTTTTGACTTCTTGTTTTTCGTATTGTGTGGTTTCCTGTGAAAGGGGTCGTACGATTTCGCGAACAAAAAAAGGAAGAGGTAAGTTCTGCCTTTTATTAACGCTGCCCTGTCATATTCAGGGCATACCGGCATACGTAAGTTTTGTTATAGTTATTACGATAGGCATAATCAGATAATTTACTGCCGCGTATATAATACATAAAATACATTACCTGAACGGCAAAAAAAGTACCTAATCAATTACCACGCACTTGCTACTAAATTAAACATTTTTATAAAAGCCCAGAATACAACATCAAACCGCCAAAATAGTAAATACCAATAATAGTAGAAGTTTAAATTTTTGTTTGCAAGTTATTTTTTTTATTTAAGTGTTAACCCTTATATCTGTATTACTTTGATTATAAGGAATTGTTATCTTTTATTGTCCTTTTATATTTCTAATTAAGAATTATTACCTACATACTAAAAGTTTACAAGTTTTATCTGTGCATTTCTTCACGTAACTAATTTCAATTATTTCAGAAGATATGTCTCGGTAGGTATTTACAAGTAATAAGTGTCAAGGAATTTCCGAGCAACATTCTGGATTTTTTTCTTGTAGTACCTACTTTTATAGCACATGCAGTTATTACTTCTACATTACCCATGGTTACGGGGAGAGTACTGTACCGATAACAACATTTTTTTGTTTACCTGATCGTTTTAAACGAAAATTTGGACAAGCAAAACTTTAGCGATAAAACCACTAATTCCTCCAGTTACGATGCGGAAGTATTGTTTCTAGCGTGTTTTTTAAAGTGTTTCCAGTTCCAGTAATATGAAAGGTGCTTTATATTGTTTATATTTATATTAATTTATATTGACAATTACTGTGATTCAAGCACTTTCAAAAGGCTTCAAGCACTTTCGAAGGTCTTCAAGCACTTTAAATGGCTTCAAGCACTTTCCAAGGGCTTGGTGCTTTGTATTTTCAATTACTTTAGAAAGTGCTTGCTAATTCCAAGCTCTTTCATCACATAAAAGTGCTTAGGGCTTGCAAGCACTTTTATCAAAACAAAGTGTTCGGTGCTTAGTGCTTCGAGCCCTTTTCAAGAAGGCTTTACCCAGATCTGATAACAACTAACTAAAACTACAAAAAAAGAATGCAATGGCAACGTAGATTGAAAATTTGTACTTCTGTTATTAATAACTTGGAGTGGTTAGGTATGTATGGAAGGTTTTATATTGAAAACGAAGGCACATCAGAATTTTTAGTGTGGCGATGCATCTTCACGACAAAAAGGAAGATTTCCAATTGCCCCTAAATTTATAGCATCTTAATTGTGGTGAAGAGAGATATAAACGTTTATCTAAAAAAATGAAGTATTCCAAACTACGTCCACACATGACCCAAAATTGTTTTACCTTTAATTCTTTTCTCAGCAGCTATGACACATAGGGGGATGAAGTTAAGCGTTTTACCTAAACTTTTTAGACAGATTTTAAATAATAAGCTTTGCTAAAGTTGTAGAACCTTTCACTAGCATTTATAAAAAAATCCATCTCTGGGATTCATAGTTTATAATAATTACCACTGCTGAAAGACACAAATCCTCCTTTGTCAGGGACTACTGCTCCTGTCGACGCAGTTGCTTATGACGAAATCCAAGACGCTTCGATTAACGTTCTGAATACTGTTAAATTGGGATCAAATCCGTAAAGTCATGCATCAACCTCCTCCGATTATTATAAGACTCAAGACAAAATGTGAAGACAAGTCGCTACGAAGCTTTTCGTCAGATACATCCAAAAGCTTTTACTATACAAATGAGTTAAAGGCGACATTATATTCTCTTCTATTTAATTGCGAATAACGAACACACCGCCAATTAACACAGTGTTAAGAAAAAAACGTTTAGTCTCCCTTTGATGTGGCGTTTAGGGCTTTTTAACGATATACTCGAAAAGGAAGGTACTCCTAATTAATATGTCGACTGGTAAATTGTATTTTAACTCGAATTTCTCAGCGAATGAGATTGAGGGGTAAATTCTTAAAAAGCAAACGTAAAGTTTGAGTGTTGTCTATAAATAGACTGCAGCTTTAGGCTTTAGAGAGCATACTGGGCATTGCCTGAACAACGAGGCGCGCGTTGTAGTTATAAACAATTCTGTTTGTAACTCTAAAGGATGTTTTCCCTGAGAAACATATCTCGTAAAAAGAAACGCGCCTCTATTGTTTTGTACAAGTTTGGTGTAAATAATAAATACGCATGTTAGTGTTTTAATCGATAAATATTTAGCGAAATTAAGCTTATAGAGCAAATCGGGCACAATTGGGTATGTAAAATTTAAAAAAAAGGTAATATCTTTGCGTATCTCACGTTTTGACACAATTAGAAAACTTTCCACATTAATGGTCTAGCTCTAGATTGAAATAGATACGAGAGACCCATTATTCTCACGAACGGTTTTTCAGAAAGACTGTTGAAAACTAAACAACCTTATATACTACTATATGGGAAATGTTCCTTCGTATTAAACAGTTTTCGAATATATCACATCTTTATGTATAAAATTCTTTTGGCTGGACGAATCATTTTTCTATATGTCTCTATGTCGCCAAGCCCGTTATGGTATTCGGGTTTCATCTAGTTTGATAAGGAGTATGTAAAGTCTTTTATCAGTTCATTTGTTTGCCCCTCTTTTACTATGATTAAACAGCCAGACTTCAAAATTGAGCGGCGCAAGTTAGAGTTCTGGTAAGCCTCTTTTCAGGTCTAAACCGGTCCGAAATGAAGCGTTATGGTAAACTTTATAATAAAACAATTAAAAAGCTTTTTCATATTTTAAATGCGAAAGGAATATTATTGATCCTTTTAGAGAATTTTTTTAGTTCTGATTAGGGTTCTCGATAACCCCTGGAAGTTTTTGAAGGACTAGAATCCTGGACAGTTCTTCAGCAATTCTAAAACCATTCTCTAATGAAGTTTTGCGGTGAATCTTATATTTTTACTACTATTTAAAAGCTTTATCACGAACTTTAGAACAATTGGTGATCTTTTCGAAACTCAAAAAAACATGCCCCTCTCCTTTAGTACAAATTTTGCACTCTTTATTCCTGTTAGACATTTTTCTGCCGTGTGAGACCCTGGCACAATACAGTTCGAGCGCAGTTCTGCGTGCGCTACCCCAAAATTATACGAGATCCTTCTAAGGATTTTATAATTCTTTGGGAGAAAAAGGGTATTACATCCCTTATTAATTATTATTATTAATCATCAATTTAATCGGTGCCATTTCTTGCTATCTCGAGAGGTTTATTGTGACCTTTAACACTATTTAGGAAATCCGTAAATGAGAGTAAAATCTAATATAGGATCACCCCTAGACCACGCTTGTTCTCTTTCATTTCCTCGTTTAACTCCTGCAAGTTTGTGATATTTGCAGGGGTACTTTTAGTTAGAAACACAAAACTTTATTTTTAATGTATTATAAAATAAATTGTAGAAATTAACCCGGTATGAACCACACTCCGATACCTAACGCTTCATACTTAATAATTAATTCCTCATTGTTAATCGTTCAACAATTACCTACCCACATAAGCGATGCATTGACGTATATTATACAAGTACGATTATTACTCGAAGCAAATAATATATTTTTTGCCTCTATGACGTTGCCGGTAGCTAACACATAGTCTTTGACTGAGAAACCATCAATTAGACGGTTTGGTCTTTTTTGGAAATGTAAGAGCAGATACTACGTTTAAAAACGATCTTTTTGTACTGTTCATATTGAATTGATCTTGAGATGCCGTATTAGTTATGGGGGTTCCACCCCTGTGGTCAAAAGTGGTAGGTAAAGAATTAGGTGCTAGCATTGTAATTATGGAAAAAACAAATACGCAATGGAAACCGCAAACGAAACTGACATCACGTAGGCGTTAAGGGGACTAAGGGGATGAAAAGGTTAAATGTGCCTCTACACCAAATGTAAATATAAAGTTTACCTTGAATAAAGTTGCTGTTTCGGTTTAACGAAGATATGTAGGTATGTAATCTTAACACTAAATTAGTGTCTTTTCGCATAGGGAAGAGAAAAAAAGGAAAGGATAACATCTTCCCATGCTCCTGGATAACACCGTTAGTTGTTTTTTTATCACCGAAGCTCGTAATACAAATGAAAATCAAAGAGAAAAATACGTCCGAATCGTTTACTCGAAGCTATACGTTGGTAAGATCGTTATTTGCGTACCTATTTCGTTGGGAAAAAGACTACAGATTTTGGCGCCCTATATATAAGTAAATTGTAAATTGCTCGCTTTAAAATATATAATAATTTTGACAGCATCTTATTACTTGTGATTCTTTCCACGTTTGGCTCCAAATCAAATTAATTATAGAGCTCAAACCACCAAGGTAAAAAACTCACACCTTTTAAAAATACAAGATAAGAATTCCACCGCCGTGGTAGATTTAGTGGTAGCGGTTTCAAAGTGGCGGTACAAACTTTGTTGCTTACAGTGCAAATCAGGACAAAACGAATACTAGATGATGACACAGTGACTTGTCTCGGTTCTGTTTGTAAATGTTTGGTGCTGCCTAAAACCTAAAATTGACAAACACCAGAGCTACAAAAAGCTGAGGATATTTTCAGTTACTGATAAACGATTTTTCCGCATTTATGAACACGCACAAAGAAACTCAAACATTTAAATACATCGGATTACTTTACAATTAAAAGTATGAGCAAAGTAAAGCATAATCAACAAAGCTTCTGAAGGTGTTTCCCTTTCCACTATCGCGAACGTTACCGATTTTGATACCTTTTATTAAAATGTAATTCAAAGAAAGGTCGTATCACCAACTCAATTGTAACATTATTGTTGGTAAATTAAAATTAATCGCTAAATTCAGTGGAAACGAATTTATTGAACTGTGAAACTAAAAAGGTCAACATTGGGATCGTAAAATTTGAGGGATGTTTGTTATGTTGAGTAACGAGGAAAAAATGAGGAGCAACGCGTGCAATTTAAACCTCCAGAGGCAGGAGTTTTTCTTTTCTACTCCCAATAAAAGTTGAGTGTAAATTACAGGTAAAAGTATGATAATGAAAGGAAATACACACAAAGCGAAAATGTAAAAAGTTCCGAACTCGGCTCATTCATAAATAGAGGCAATTCGACACCTAAATTTGCAAAGAATAATAAACGTAATCTGTCAATCACAGTTTTACCTGCAACTTTACAAGGGATCAATACAAATAAAAAATGATGTCACGTAAAGAAATCGATCTCGACGGTCTTGAATGTGCTTACATAATGTTAAAGTAGATTGTGTGAAGAAAAACGTCGCGTTGTAAATTCTTTCAATAAGATCCTAAGTCTTAAAAATGCATGCTATACAAGAGCTAACATATCGTGTAAGTTGGTATCGTCGACTGCCTATAAAATTCAAAATTGTGTTGTTAAAATTGGGTTGTTGTCATTCTCATGCCATTACAGGCAATACATTTTTCCAAACGAACTAAATCCTTGCTTTGACAAAACAAATCCTTTGTTAAAATGCGTCTAACATAACTTCCTTTAAGCGAAATTTGAAAGTATGTGAAAATGCATGGGTTCTAGTTTACTGTCTCGTGGATGTTACACATAAAACACAATAATTAATGATCTCTTAAAGGAAATCTTATGTAAAGGTATATTTTAAGAAATATTAAACATATCTGTTAAATAAAAAATTGAGAATTACTTTCAGAAAGAAACTTAAAAGTAGAAATAGAGACTGTTTAGTATCAGGAGCTACAAATAGTGGAAAAACAGGTGCCAATAATACCAACATTACACAGACGCAAAGTACTGCAAGCGACGGGTGGGACGGACTGCCAAATTTCGACCAATCCACTTATCGACTTCGGGTTTTCACTGTATTGTAGCTTAAGGATATGGTTTCGTATATAGAGCGGAGTTTTCCAATAATTAGAAGAAGGGAGTAGTGGAAAATGCAAGGTGCAACAGGTGTGCAAAGAAATTGGGCGTAAGAGATTAAAACGAAGATTTTCCTATAAAATGAAGTAGAAAATATATAAGTTTTGAGAAAATCCAACCTTCTATGCGCTGTACTTGAGAAAATAATTAGTTGAGAGACGAAAATTTTGGAACCTTTTAAGGTTTAGTCCTCCAAACAGTGCCGTCGCGCCCTGTGCTGCATATCTGGTATACAAAAATTATAAGAACCTACGTACGATGACTGTAAATATTTTGGATATATAAACTGGAAGGCGACCATTGAATATAAGTTCCTTCTTTAAATTGTTCGTTTGTCCGTCCGTCTGTCTTCCCGTCCACATGATAACTCTAACGAAAGGTCCTAGAGCCTTTAAACTAAGGTTACTTAAATTCCGGATATCTCTAGGGTACTGCATTCTAACGGTTTATTTATAATAAAATTGCCTTATAGACGGGATTTCGGTCCACTATAAATGACTGATGCCCTTATGCACTAAAATTGGGCAAATATGCACTTACACGAAAATAATTAATAAAGGTCACGGTATTTTTAAAGCTTCTTAAAAAAGCTTGCGAAAGGCGGATAATTGACTTTCCAGTCAGAAACATATGCAACTAATAACACCTTAAAAGTTTTTTTTAATGATTATGAATCCTGATTCGCACTCCTACCTACCTAGCACACCCCATCAATAGGATTTAATGCAGTTACACTACCAAGAGTTTCTACACCCAAACCTATGAAGATCAAGTTATTGGAAAGAGTAATGGAGACAAGAAGAAGAAACAAAATATAGAATATGCAGAAAGGAAGAAGGGGAAATAGAACACATGTTATGGAACTGTACCGAGGTGGAACCAGAGCTGGGCAAAACAATTCGTACTTTTTCGATCAAACTTCTCAATCAAAAGTTATGGACTAGAAACCAATTTCGAAAAAAAATTCAAAGGGCTGTAACTTTTGAACCAGTAGCCCAATCTTGGAACTGTTTGAAATTATAGATTCTACAGGCCACATTCTATAAGAAAATTTTCTTTCCGGGTCGATCTGAGACATTTTTTTTTCGGAACCCAAAAAAAGGCAGTGTATAACCTTCCTTTTTTTTTACCAAAAATCAACTGCACCAAAATTTCTCGGGAAAACACTTTTCCTTATTAATTTTGGTGCGTAGAATCCAAAACAATTCGTACTTTTTCGATCAGACTTCTCAATCAAAAGTTATAGACTAGAAACCAATTTCGAAAGAAAATTCAATGGGCTGTAAATTTTGAACTAGTAGCCCAATCTTGGAACTGTTTGAAATGATGGATTCTACAGGCCACATTCTATAAGAAAACACTTTTCCTTATTAATTTTGGTGCGTAGAATCCAAAACAATTCGTACTTTTTCGATCAGACTTCTCAATCAAAAGTTATAGACTAGAAACCAATTTCGAAAGAAAATTCAAAGGGCTGTAACTTTTGAACTAGTAGCCCCATCTTGGAACTGTTTGAAATTATGGATTCTACAGGCCACATTCTATAAGAAAATTTTTTTTCCGGGTCGATCTGAGACAATTTTTTTTTCGAGCCTCAAAAAAAGGCATGTATAACCTTCCTTTTTTACCAAAAATCGACTGCACCAAAATTTCTCGGGAAAACACTTTTTCTTATTAATTTTAGTGCGTAGAATCCAAAACAATTCGTACTTTTTCGATCAGACTTCTCAATCAAAAGTTATAGACTAGAAACCAATTTCGAAAGAAAATTCAATGGGCTGTAAATTTTGAACTAGTAGCCCAATCTTGGAACTGTTTGAAATGATGGATTCTACAGGCCACATTCTATAAGAAAACACTTTTCCACTTTTTCTTATTAATTTGGGTGCGTAGAATCCAAATCAATTTCTACTTTTTCGATCAGACTTCTCAATCAAAAGTTATAGACTAGAAAAAAATTATAAGGGCTGTAACTTTTGAACTAGTAGCCCAATCTTGGAACTGTTTGAAATTATGGATTCTACAGGCCACATTCTATAAGAACATTTTTTTCCGGGTTCGATCTGAGACAATTTTCTTTTCGGGGCTCAAAAAAAGGCAGTGTATAACCTTCCTTTTTTACCAAAAATCGACTGCACCAAAATTTCTCGGGAAAACACTTTTTCTTATTTATTTTGGTGCGTAGAATCCAAAACAATTCGTACTTTTTCGATCAGACTTCTCAATCAAAAGTTATAGACTAGAAACCAATTTCGAAAGAAAATTCAATGGGCTGTAAATTTTGAACTAGTAGCCCAATCTTGGAACTGTTTGAAATGATGGATTCTACAGGCCACATTCTATAAGAAAACACTTTTCCTTATTAATTTTGGTGCGTAGAATCCAAAACAATTCGTACTTTTTCGATCAGACTTCTCAATCAAAAGTTATAGACTAGAAACCAACTTCAAAAGACAATTCAAAGGGCTGTAACTTTTGAACCAGTAGCTCAATCTTGGAACTGTTTGAAATTATGGATTCTACAGCTCACATTCTATAAGAAAAATTTTTTTCCGGGTCGATCTGAGACAATTTTTTGGAGGGCCTCAAAAAAAGGCAGTGTATAACCTTCCTTTTTTACCAAAAATCGACTGCACCAAAATTTCTCGGGAAAACACTTTTTCTTATTAATTTTAGTGCGTAGAATCCAAAACAATTCGTACTTTTTCGATCAGACTTCTCAATCAAAAGTTATAGACTAGAAACCAATTTCGAAAGAAAATTCAAAGGGCTGTAACTTTTGAAATAGTAGCTCAATCTTTGAACTGTTTGAAATTATGGATTCTACATAAGGCACGGAAATAAACAACTGTCATTAAATCATTTATCTTCCTCAATAGTTTGAGGCATGGGAGGATTCTTTTGTATTCATACCGAATATTTTACATTTCTCCAAAATCCGCCAACAAAGATAAGTCCTTAACAGGTAGAGTCAAAGAACTTATTATTATAATGCAAGTTGGTGTAAATTGTATGCAAATTTTATATGGTTACCAAAGATTTCATAAAACTAGGAGATTTAATGTAGGTACAATTTTCCCCAAGAAAACTTGTGTAATATTAACTAGATCTTTAGAAGCAAAGTTTTTCTATTACAGTAATTTGTAGAGGTATTAAATATAAAAAAATGTAACAGCAATAGTGGGAAATGCGTGATATTGTAGTTACAAACAATAAAAAAGTGTACTTTATTTGTATAGAATATAAGCTATAATCTTGGCATTTTAACTTCTTGACAAAACTAATATATTTAACGTATTGCCACCAAATCAATTTTACGCAAACCCACTTCACTTATGTAGGTTACCCGCCGGAGAGAATTTTATCCTATTTTGAGAAATTTATCCCTCAATTTTATGTGTACTTTACTCATATTTCCATTTAAGCACCATGTCACTAAAATTCATTACATGTGATGTGGATATATTATTTTATATTACAGTCATGACTGGTATCACATGCCCTACCATCGTACTAAAGAAATTTTAGGAAAAATTTTAATTTGCATCTGTGTAATTGCTTCAAAAATGTAATGACGATGCTCTTCTCTAAGTATGGTGCTTTATTGGCAAAATTTTTTAGCTGTGCAGCGTATCGCATCTTTGGAATGGAAAGCTCATAGGATTAGTTGGGTTAAAATTCTATTCAGCAGTGTGAATTAAAGTGTAGGAAATTGGCTATACACTTTAAATAACATAATAATCACTAACACGCTATGCTTAGGCTTTTTGAAGCACCAAAAACTCGTACTCGTAATACGAAGAGAAGCTTGAGCGTGTTTCTGCTTTTTGATGTTATAATACATATCCCTTGTGTCATCATTATTTATACTAATTACACTTAAACATCTTGCAAAGTTCGAACAATTTCTGAAACTGAAAATAACTTTGATAACGTAGAATTTACCCCGGACGTCCTCAATTCCCAGTTTACAGGTATATGAACTTCTCTATCCCTTCGTTCAACAAACCGCATTATTATTCAAATACAGTCAAAATGTATGCCTAATTTAATAATTTACAGTACAATTGTTAAGCAATCATCTGTTCACAATAGCTATTCTATACGGGGAGTATTGCAATGATATATGACCTACAATGGATCTTGTAAACAATAATAACGGCATACGGTAGCGTAACTATATTAATTACATTAAGATTCAATAAACGCAAAGAATCTTGAGGGAAGAGACGGAAGAACAAATTACAAGTTCTGTTTTGCAAGTAGCGCCAGCAACTAGAATGTTAAGTTGGCGAAATGAGTTTATAAAACAGCTACGCGTCTACCGTTTTGGATCAATTACTTCACCTAAGTTGATTATAAAATTGAATTTTCACCATGAACGTTTAAACCCTCATTCATTTAACCGATAGCGTTTATTTCTATTTTTTACCACTTTCTTCGATGCAATATTGTATCATTTAACAAACGTTCCATTAGTGTCGTCCATTAATTACCCTCCAGTATACCATTATTGCATGGCTGAATTTATTGCCCGAAAACTTACACAAGCAGGAAATATGTTTTATCTTTCAGGGATACTTTTTACAAAACAATTTCATCCACAACAATTTTATTACTTCCCGATATTCCTTTATTACTTCATTCATCATACAACGATTAAGCTTAACACAAATTAACGATGTTGAATATTTGCGGCGTTCCAGAGATATTTTTGGCTGATGTAATAATAAAAATAACCACGAAACAAGATTATATACCTTAACATTAGAAAATTTGTAAGCGGCCCAAGATTGCAAAATTATGCATTTACAGATTGCATTCCATACTTTTACCTCAGAAGCTTGTAGGTGGCTCAAGCTTGCGAATCTTAACGCACCTACCGAGGCTGGCACGCAAAATCGACACCGGTCTGATGGTAGCACTTCCAAGGGAAGTAGCTCGAAAAAGGCAAAAACTGGGACCGTACAGGATACTAAAACCTTTAGCGAAGCAGCTGCAAGATTCAGAATGGCTTGGAGGCTGGAGAGACAGCTGTCGAAAGAGGAGTCAGAGTCAATCAAAGCCTGGATTCTTGACAGAGTCGATGCTTTATTCATTAGGGCGGTTTCGTCTAAGTTCAGATTGTCGCCACCGATGGGGAGCGCTGTTGATCATATGCGCAGACCAGGTATCGGTGGCGTCTGAGCTAGCGGGCATAGTTCCTTGGGAGAGGGCGATTATTCTATTCGTCGAAGCGAAAAACCTCCTAAAACCATTAAGGGCACACGTCTGGAGCCCCGGGGCTCAAGTAGAACCGGAGAAGATCTCGAAAGGGATGCTGGAGTTACAACCAGCACTTGGCGTGTGATAGACAGGAAGGCGGACCCCAAGGGACAATCAAGGACAAGCTTTGATTGTCCATATGGACCAAACTTCCTGAGACAAAATGGGGACAAACTTTCGACCAAAGTAACGGAGAGGAGGGGACAAGCACGGAGTGCGAGAAGGCTACAGCAGTTGAGGAGCACAAATTAATCTACATCATAGTAGAGTGGCATGAACCTGGGTTGATGTAAGAATGTGGCAGAGATGGGAATTTCCATAGACCAGTGTCGAGCATTTTGCCGGATACTCCGAATTAGGTTTTCCTGCAGTTCTCCTAATTCGTAAGGTAAATACCGGAGTAGTATAGAACAACTTAAGACCTCTAAAAAGCATTATGCGGGTCAGTCTGTAATTGGGCGCAAGAATGGTGAGGACCCAGACCAGGCGAGAGACGATTCACGATAAATAATTAAATTAAATTGTAACTAGAAATTAAATATACCGGGGCTCATAAAACGCTCAGAGTTGATGCCTAAAATATCATTAAAAACGGTGCTAGTAAAACGATTTAGCTTGCTGGTAAAGGGTGGCTCTCTAGGATAATCTAATTTTCGTCGAAAACTGTGTATAGATTTCCTGACTGATGTGTAACTTTTGATAAGATACGTCACATCGGGACGAGTTCCTGACTCGAATCCAGGTTCGGGCATGGATTTCTTTACTTGCATAAAGCGTGGGCTTGGTAGAACAGTAGGGACGAAAACCCCTGCAAATAAAAATGAAAGAAATACCCTGGAAAGACCCCCTCCTAGGTAATTAAAGTTTGTCAAGTTTAACGTAAGTGAATCATAGGGACACTCGGATTAAAATTGTTTAATGGAGAATGAATTAAACTATTAAATTGTGTATACATAATTCGTGGGATTATATTTGTTCGTTTTCTATAGGCATTCGATGGCGTTTGCTAATGAGCAATTTCCATGCACTGTGCTATCACTTTGGAAATAGAGGGACGCTGTAGCTCTCTGTATTATGTATAAATCTGCAGAGATAAATTTGCAAAACAAAATCTAATCACCGATCACAAATATTTCAACGTAATCAAATTAACGTTTTGATGCATCCGTTCAATATTTGCTATAAAAGTCATTAGCCGCAAACTAACATTCAAACAAACTTTTATCTTATTAAAATTTAGTGGCACATATACCGGTGTTTTATTTGTCCGGCGTTGTTTGTTTGTAATAGACAAATTAAAATTCAAAATTAGGAACAGCTGCATGTCTACCAAAAAACGTACACATGAATTCGCTACCAGATTTTGAACGCGATTAATTAAAATGGCGCAATATGGAGATTGACGTCAGTTTTTTCTTTTATCAAAATGACAAAATTTCAATAACTTTATGTTAGTCACTGTACCGAGTGAGTAAAGCTTCCGAACGTTATCCTGTTTGTTCTATCGAAACAATTTTCGTGAGGATTAAGTTACGAAAACAAAGATGCCACATTTTGGAAAACTGAAAGAAATTTCAAGTTTTTAAATACATTGAAATATATCATTTTAAATAAATGTACATAAAATATGCTCTTCAATTACAATTATAGCAGACATTTATCCATCTAAATCCTCTGTAGCGTAGGTATAAACATAAGTAATCGCTTTATAATTATGTGTTCAAAGTTAACTTCTCCCACCCTCTTTTAATTTGTGTTTCAAAATGTATTAAACAATAATAGAAAGAAGCATGTAAAGCTTTAAAGGGTAAATGCAGCTGATGCTCGACGAGAGCTTTTAAACTTAGAAACGAGGCGCCTTTCTCTTGTTAAAAGCTTGTAATAACTTTGTAAATAAAAAAGGAAAAACATAAAATTGCAATATTTCGCAAAGCAGACTGCATTCTATGAGCAACTTTAGAGATAATTGGTGTTAGACAAGCAGCGAGAGAATAAAATCTATGCGGCTTTGTAACAAGACCCTTATTTATATTGGCACGAAAAATTTCGTAATCAGTTTCCTATAAAAAATTCATAAAGAAAATTGACTGCTGCATTCTATACATGTACTTGCAAAATACTCAAGGGAGTTCCTCTGAGTAAAAAATGCTACTCATACAGTGATGATGATGATGTCTCCGAAAGGAAACGTTGCATTGAAAACGAGATTGAAAATCTCTGAACGATGTCTTGTAGGCCGCAACGGCATCGAACTTTTTTTTCAAAAAGTAATATAAAATTTTTATTAGGGTATTATGATGCCTTGTAACTTAAAAAAATATAACAGATAAACATGAGCGGTCACCCATTAAAGTACTCACCGCGCGCCTGACGTTTCTTAACTTCGGTGATCGGATGAGAACCGGAGTTTTCAACTCGGTTTTGCCGGATGTCGATCTAATTGTAGAATATATTCTCAAAAAAAAAGCACAATGAAAGGATGCAAACGCGACACGAATTTCGCGATTTAGGGCTTTTGACACTTTTTTAAAGATCGTTAAACAATTTTCGCATGCTTGACGGAGATCGCAAAGGGAAAAAGATGCGCAAAACAATAGAAGGAATCCAAAACAAAGCAATTTTCAATTATGTACCAATAAAAATTGACCGTAATAAATTACATTGAATTCTGTAAGAGATTAACAAAAATTTTCCTGTGGGAATTTGAACAACTTAGTGTTTAGTAATAAAACGACACATACAGCAAATTAATATGACTTTTATCAGTGTATATTAGGCATAAAGAATGTGAGACTGTCAAAAACGGTTTTTTGTTTGTTAATTATTTGCTTCGAGCTAGGAAGCTGTTCTGTCAAGAATTTGGCAACTGGTTTAAGTTCATGTTCATTATAAGTAATTACCATTTTTGTTCAAATAAAATTTATAACCAGTATGTGGGTGTTATTATTAACGACAACGCGAGCGGCGCTACTGCCAAACTATGATGGTAATTACATCCAGTTTAAATCCTACTTCTACTACGAAACATTCACTTTTCTTATACATGATAATCCCAACTGAACAAATGTTGAAAGATCCCTGTACTTAAAGATGAGTCTACAAGGTGCAGCAGCGCAAACTATTTCAAAAATACGACCCTCTTCCGCCCTCAACCCTCATTCACATTGAGGGTATACTTGATTTATATTTATATTCGACGATTATTGCAAATATCTTCACACTCTAGAAAATGTTTCAGTAGCGGTTGAACATTGTACTGTTAACGTAATTGAAATTCTGTTCAACATCCTATCCAATTAAATGGATTTATTCGATTACTTCAAAGTTCAAGAATAAAAAAACTAAATCATTTACATCGAAACAAACAGAGAAAAACTAAAAGTCCTGTTGTTTCCTCTTTCAGAGTAATTTTTAAAGCTCATATCGCCAAAGTTCCCATATAGGACAAACCTAGGGACAAACAAACTCAAAATTCTTCTAGATTTTTGGAAAATAGTGAAGAGGACAATCCAAGGAATGTCTTTTTGGGTTCATTCTGCTACCACTTTATGAATTAGTTTTCTTTAATTAAGGGTGTTTTATGAAGCCTAAAAATTTACGAATATGGTTACAATGAATTAGGAATACAAAATTGTAAACCCTCGCTATTATAAAAATCTAAAACAGCTTTACCGCATGTTATTTTCGTAGGTAAAATGGTTTCAGCCTAGTAAATAGCGTTTTCCGAAAATTATTCTTTTAGATTACATATCGGTCATTATGATACCGAAGTAATGGTAAGAAGTCGAATTGCACGCAGCGAGATTAGAAAATCCCTCATTTAGTATCATTAATATACCATCCAGAAAGCTTTTTAAGTGATTAAAGTTAATATGGCGGCGGTTTTTAATGGCTTTCTTTTTAATAAAGTTGTCTGGTAAACGACAACTCACTTCATCATAGATTTAAATATGCTATGTAACAATCTAGTCGTGGCTTTATAAATTAGGGGCAAATTGAAGTTATTAATATTCCCATAAGCAAAAAATTAAGTACATTACATGAAAGTGCATAAAAAATTAGCAGATGAGTGGCTTTTACTCTCCCCCGTGGGGCTATACTAATAATATTAATTAAACCCACACCGACTACTGCACAAAGCGTACCCTTTCTCTTACATTAACCGGCAGAAAGGGGCAGACTTGCGAATGCACAGTAGGCAGTCCTATTCTTCTTATTCTAAATGTAAAGTTTGTTATTTACTAGAGATGACACTTCCGTGTTCACCAGTCATGCTGTAGTAATCTTTATGCTGATTGCACTACATATATTTATCCACGACAGAAAAGTGACCACACATCAGTGTACATACAGTACACCGCATTAACATTAAGTAAATTATGTTTAATCGTTGTGGGTTTAATGAAACGCAAATAAATAATTCAGTAAATAATACATCTAAAAACGCGCTAATCCAAACACACGATGTGGATGAAATTTGGAGAGAAATGACTGCTGATACGCCCAACGGATTTTTCCAAAATTTCCACTCATCCTTATTTTTTTATTGAAGCAATTAATTTAGAACTAGCCCTTCAGGCTAACAAGCAAAAGTTACGAAAGATTCTGACTTGAATGGGGTTAGCTCCCACTATCAGTTCTTTGTGTCGAGTGAGAAGAGGGGACACGGGCCTTTCTTGCAAAAACGTTTTAAAAAAATTATTTCTAAAGTAACGAATTTTAGTGCTCTCCAAGTGATCAATTAGTGGTTATTAATATTGATTTTTATTTATTTTCCTAATGAATTTCTTGATATTATTATCCGCAGAATGTGCCGCGCTGGAGCCTATGACCACTGCCGAATTATTTAGGGGCAATACGTATTAAAATACACATCGGGAATGGCAATTAGAATTATCAATTTAGAGGGAATAATATTTATACTCAGAATTACAGTTTCAGGGAAATAATATTAGAGGAAGAAATTTTGATTATAGGGGTAGAAATAATTACAATAGGCAAATTAATTTAAGTAATAATCAAGTAGAGAACAGTAGGTCATCAGTATATGTATACAGCTAAGAACGAAAATATGGAAGAGGAATCTAATTCTACTCAGTTTTTTTGTTCTCATTAAAACAACAAAAGACAAATTTGAGTTAATATTAAATGCTAACGGGTTTAATTTTGTACAAATGGGTACAAATTGGTTCAGTTTTTACAGAAATACCTAACTACCCCTTCACTGTTTTAAACATAAATGCAAAAACAGTTTTCTCATTTAGATCTTTTTCAAGGATATTATCAGGTTGAATTAGAAGAAAAAAGCCAAAAATACACTGCCGTTACAAATGTGAATTTCTAAAGAAAAAATTATTTTATTTAGGTCATATAATAACACTTGAATGTATTTTACCTGATCGATCTCGATAAATTACAAAAATGCTTTAATAAACCCAGTCGTGTTACAATAACCAAATTTTGTAGAAGACAATTATTTTATTTTAAAAACTATAAGGCATCAGGAATTGTGTTGCTGTTGGGAGCAGTTTTATGCAACGGTAACCATAAACCTGTAGCATTTGCAAGTAGAACATTAAATCAAGCAGAAACAATTATTGTATAACAGAAAAGGAACTTTTGGCTATTGTGTGGGGCTGTAAAGAATCGTTCTTATCTTTACGGTAAATTTTGTACTGATTATCGACTTATTTGGAATGAACAACAAATCTAGCCGACTAACCAAAATTCGGTTAATTTTAGATGAATATGACTTTACAATTAAATATATGTATACAGGGAAAACAAAACGTAACTGCAGACGCTTTGTCACGTATTGAAATAACTTCCGATGAAATAAAAGCTATGAATTCAGAATTGAAGAGCAGTTCTTGTTATAACACGTTCAAAATCACAAAATCTAGACAAAACTGAAGTAATTCTTCACGATAGGACTGATCACCCTGGCGTGGGAGAGTTGCTAAAGAAACCAATCATATCTACAGAATTAAGACCAATTTTACAATCAGAGTTTTCATCAATTTTGAAGAATAAAAAATATGATGGGCACATATGGGAATATATTTATGATAACGAGTTGCAACTAGGGCTGCGCGATAATATACAGGGTGGCCCAACGAGAAGTATACAGAGGGCTTTAAGGGTATTAAATTTATAAATTTCGAAAAATCCTCGAACACGTCAATTTTGTATTCGAGGGGGACAACTTTTGGAATACAAATCACGAACCCAAGTCTTCACCCCTCTACGTAGGGAGCTTAACCCCTAAAATTTTAAATGGAATCCTATGGCAAATGGCACATTATTTGAAAGCCAATTTAATCGTGATTACTAATCTGCTTTGCTTTTTAAATTCTATTGATTCGTTTCGGAGATATTCGCATTTGAAATGGTTTTTTTCCCCTGATTTAAGTCCTTTAGATTACTTCTTGTGGGGATATTTAAAGAATAAAGTTTATGCTACTCCGCCCGGAACATTACAAGGGTTGCGAGCACGTATAACCATAGTGTAAGAATAGAATACACTATGGTATAACTCAACAATTTCGAGCGATTACCCCTGAAATCTTGCAACATGTACGGCAGCGTTTTGAAGCAAATCTTTATTATTGCATGGAAGCAGGCGGAAGGCAATTCGAGCATTTATTGAAATAAATGTTGTGTGTTTAAAGTTATTTGTTATTTTTTGCACAATTTAAACTTTTTTTAATACAAGGTGACTTAGATCGCATTTGTTTTGGTTTTTTTAGAAAAAAACATTTCAAATGCGAATATCTCCGAAACGAATCAATAGAATTTAAAAAGCAAAGCAGATTAGTAATCACGATTAAATTGGCTTTCAAATAATGTGCCATTTGCCATAGGATTCCATTTAAAATTTTAGGGGTTAAGCTCCCTACGTAGAGGGGTGAAGACTTGGGTTCGTGATTTGTATTCCAAAAGTTGTCCCCCTCGAATACAAAATTGACGTGTTCGAGGATTTTTCGAAATTTCTAAATTTAATACCCTAAACCCCTATACTTCTCGTTGGGCCACTCTGTATAGAAATTCACTATCGATTATCGATAATAAAAAAATTATCGATATCGAAATGCACGAAAAAATTGGATTTTGAGTTACTAGTGAAAAACTAACGTCATTTTTGCCGAATGAAAACTAACCAAAAACCAAGGGATCCATAATTTATTATGCAATTGCTATTAAAAGCTTTACTTACATGAAGTATGGTCCATTTTAAAAATACATACTAACATATTATTCGGAAATCTTAGCAAAAAGTGCAAACTTATTTAGTTCCCTTAATTACCCACCGCATAATCAGGTAACAAAAAGCATATTCATCAAAAGATCTTGATCTATATATACGATTCGCACTTTCAATAAAACCGGAAACGTACCTTGCGATTCTTAATATTTTTGGGATTAAGAATAATTACATAAAATTAACAATCAACCAACAGCAAGTGTTGTGTCGCCAGTCAAGAGCACAAAAACGAAAGAGTAATTTCCGCAATTTTATAAAATTTGGAAAACGCGTTATTGAATACCTATATTCCTTGGTCAGCGTCATTGCGTTTGTAGCAATTATTGATCGATTTGCTAAATGACTTCATTAATGATATACGGAAGTCAAACGATTATGATGGCGACGAACATTACCTATCAGATGTAAAATTGTGACCGCGGAACGGTAACTTCACATATTAAAATTTATATCAGCCTTCTTCGTAGATATATTTTTATTTCCATTATTACGAACCATTGATTTTGAAACACGAGCAGTTGTCGATATTGAAAAAGCTTAAGATCTTCAAATAAACGCCAGGAAGATAAATTACTGCTCGCGACATTAAATTGTAGTTAGTAAAATTGGTAGGTAGGACCTCGGGCCTTTTTTAAAAAAATCGACCGTTTCTTACAAATTAGCCGATATACTAATGAAAATTGAGTGCGAGGGGGGTTCTAAATGTAACGGATACGTAATTTAATTTATTTATCTTTTGTAATAAAATGCGAGCGCTGCTGCAAAATATTGGCGCATGCAACATCAAACGATAGCAACTGAGCATCGATTCTTCTGCTACGTTGGACGTCGGTGATCTCAGGTTGGTAAGTTCTCACAGGCACTGGGCCGTAAACTTAATAATTTGTAAATCGATGAAGGTTACCCGCATGGAGGGATAATTGACAATTTAACCATAACGCGACTGTTTGATTTTGCCGTTAACATTATAGGTAATCTGTTGGTGGTTTACAGCCAAAACGTGGCATTTCCCTGCTGGAAGTCACGCAGCGTCTTTATTTACAAGCATTTTGCCATAATTACATAGGTTTCCATAAGTGACGTTCAGTGTATTGTTCACGAACATTTGATAACGTAGCATTATTACGCCTATAGAAATGCAAATTATTATTAATCCTCGCGATACTTGAAATTCAGAACCCCAACTGCTCGATAATTACCTGCATGTGTAAGTTGACGGGAATGTGGGTAGTAATGTGGCTTCGGGCAGCGGAGAGTTTCATTTGGGGTGGCTGTCGTGCATTCTGCTATCAACTAATCACGATTTGATGATATTTAACCGCAGGAAATATGCCTCCGGTTTAGAGTAGCTGTCTTTGTCAGCAACACTTTCACTAACTAAACTTCGTGTCGGACGCAATGTGTGTGTGTTAGTAAAATACTAGGTCGATATGGTGGAGTGCCATGTTGAGGATGGTGCGATCAGAATATTTCCGTCATGCAAACTTTTCAGATCATCTTTTTAAGTAGGTATCTTTCATATACTTAGGTGCATAATTTATATGGCAACCGTGAAGCTTTGCGGAGTATCTGCATATCTCTGCAGTATGGCTCATTATGTCATTATTCAGATCTATTTCGGTTCGATTTTGGTGGTTCCGGCACATAGCGTGACTTAAATTGCTAGGGCGGAGAAGCAGGGCGGAATATCCCTGATCTACCGTCAGTTCGCGGTACGATGTCTATGCGAAATCAGTGTAGACATTCTTGAACTTGCGGTAGTTCAGCGATGGGTCGTCAGTGAAGTTCAGCTAATCATCTGAAGTAGAGGGTGAATGTATTATTCATAAACTCGGGCGACGTTGAACAATTTGCTGGCTGGGTCTGAATGAGTAACAATTACTTCATCAATACACATGTTAATTGTGTGCCTGAGGACCAAAGAACCTTTAAATTAATGATGAAGCGTGTGGCAGTACGATGCGCGGCGACCCGTACAAAGTAAACACGGCGTGTTGATCACATGTCCCTGAAAGGAGCGGGGTCGTTAATGAGTGACGGTGTAGAAGTCCCAGCTACCGATTCGCTACCCTAACGGGAATAGCGCGGGCGCGCTACCATCATCCACGCGATCCTCTATTACAATTCCTGCTTGTCTGTCGACTGACCGGTCCGCGATCTACCGGTGTCGTCGCGTGATCCAGATTGTTCCCGCGTCGCATCGCTCCCTTACGCGCGACTTGTGTAAGTTACCGTGAGGTGCGGTAACATAGGCTAAAAGAATTGAGCCAATGAAACTGCCGCTCAATGTCCAGCATAAGTGTTCTACTTTTTACCCTTTTTCTACTTTCGGGTAAGTGCTTAAGAAAGTTGAAAAGTCTCAAATCTCCTCCATCCAATAAATCTTTTGAACACAGTTCAAAGTTGTCTCAACTTTACTATCTTCGCAACTCGGCGATCTTCTAGTGTGTACAATTAATGAATTCACTTGATCAACCGATTTAAGTTCATTACAAACTTTAAAGAATCTACGCCATACATTTTGCGAAAGCTCTCTCGGAGCTTACCTAATGCGACAACTGGAACCACTAAAGTGCGTGTATGTGAACGTGTAGATAGCCGCTCAAATGTATGAGTTTTTCTTATGAAAGGGCTTGGGGAATTTAGGGCGCTACATATTTTATTTAAAGAGGTTGTGGTCCTACTTTCTTACTTGTTTTATTTTTGGGGATTTGTTTTACAGACAATATAAGGGTTTTTTCGTTGTCATGTAACAAACTACGCTTCCCTTATTTCAAGTATTCTATTACCTCGCGTAAATATTAAATTTTATTTAGTGTTTAACTATTTAAGTGAAACTAAATTAACTTTGAGCAACGAAAAGGTATCAATATTCTTCACTCATCTTTCCTCATGAAAATGAGATCGCGCAGATTGAATTTTTCGAAGTGTTTACGGAACGTTGGCTTGTCAGCCAATTTTTTATGAAATTTCTGTTATCGATGTCATAAATAATTTCTTAATTCCGTTCAATATGCGCTTTTAGTTCAATTTATTATTTACGATCCCAAAATTGAGTCTAGCTGGCAGAGTAAATTAAACTTCCAATAAGGTTGTTAGTTAGATACTCACCTCATCTTAATCAATTTCTACACGTTTTCGCGTATGGGGATTGCCAAATTAACCTTCATTCAGCCCTTGAGGCGTACACTTACTAAGTTTGGACGTTTTTGTTGCATCAAGATAATTACCTAGATATAGAAATAGCTATTTAACGTGCCACTTCTCTGATCAACGTGTTAGTTCACTTCATTGCGGTGGTGACTGCTCCTAAGGGAACACCCCAAATCAGTACCTAATGTTAGTTAAAAATATAATAGGCGTACGAAATCTATACTAAAAATAAGTAAACCCCTTACTTAGAGTATCCGATTTGGAAATACATTTATAATATAATATTATAAAAAAAATTATAAGTCTAAAAGAAAAGGCGCATAAGGGATTCCTTAAGGAATCTAGCAGGCATTATTATGTTCAGCTCAGAAACTACGTCAATCAAGCCATTAAAAGAGAGAAAAATGCATACACAACAACTATAGTGACAAAAAGCAAACATAATACTAAACAATTATGGAAAACCATCAACAACTTAAGTATTAAGAATAATAAAGCAAGGAGAATAAATTGGAGCTACAAGGACATATAACATTAGACGATCTAAAATAGATGGCAATTTAGTTGACGGCTATAATAGTGCCACATTACCTAAATCAAAATACAACATTTAGTTTTACAAACATAATTCAAAACGACATTTACAGAATTTTTCGAACAATTAAAACAGAAGCTGTTGGGGTAGATTGTATTTCTTTAAAAATGTTAAAATTAGTTCTGCCATGCTGTATAGATAATTTGGTAGAATAAATGACCCTCTAAACTTTGGAACCGTTCAAGACATGTGAAAAATGGCAAAAATTAAACCACTCCCTATAAAGTACCTATGATGACAGAATTGTCTGAATTACGACCGCTTAGTATGTTTCGCACTCTATCGAAAGTTATTAAAAAATTTGTTGAGGAACAAGTTACTTCTACCATCAATGCAATCAGGGTTTAGAAGGAAATGTAGCACACAAACAGCACTCCTTAAGGTCAATAATGACATACACAGTGCAGTGGACAATTCATTAATAACATTCCCCATACCTACTTCTAGACCAGAGGAACATGCTGTTAATCTACGAATTGATAAATTTACAATCCCAAAGTAAAACACGAGTAAATTTAGGGGCAGTTTTGTACATAATCCACTCTGAATGTTAAATATAATTGACTCATGTTTAGATTGTCAAATTGAAAAATTTAAAAAAACGTATATTAAGCATAGAAATTTAATTTTTAGTAGTTAAGTGATTCTATAATTATATACCAAAATATTTCTTTCTATAATTTAAAGTATGTAATTATCAATTATTACTAGCCATAACTTACGATTACATTTTACATTTGTTTTTGTTTTGTTCTTTGCATTTGTATTGTTTATTCAAAAATTTAGTTGAATTTTTGTACAATTATGTTCGAAATGGTTAATTTGGTAGGGTGGAAGATTGCTCCTGAGCGAACCCTGTAGCATTTGTGAGATTTCTTCACAATAAACATTATTATTGTACAATCACTTACTAATCCCAGAAATCGTCCAGAAATCCAAAAAACGCCTGGAATTTGGTATAATTAATGATTTATTTAATCCTTTGCTTTAAGGTTTGGAGTACACAGAGAGAACGAATTTAATAAATAACTACGATTTTATAAAACAAGTAATTACTTTTTAACCCCTATTGATTAGAATATAATTACTGGCCGGTTACTTAATGCGCACATTGGCTTCGAGGAGTGCAAATAAAAAAATCCCATCATGGACCATTGATCCTTAATCTATTGTTCAAAACGGTAGAAGTGGGTCCGGACGGACGGACGGACGAAACGCAAACATAAAAAATGCGCAAAAAAATTCACTACAATTCTTAGCTGAGCAACGAAAACTGAGAGAATTCCACGAAATTTGTTGTGTACATGCTTGATGAGTTAAGGTTAAGCAATTGTCGAACAGGTTTTTCAAATCACTATTCGAACAAAAGTTATACCCATTTTTAAATTGGTCCTTCGAGTTCGAAAGTATCCCCCATCTATACTAGTGAGCCATCTAATTTCGCATGTAGTTAGTTGCAATTAACAAAAATTAACGATTTAAGTCAATCTTGTGATATGTACTTAGAACAACGCTTATTTATTGTAATTTCGGGAAATTTTCTCCACGTTTTCCATTTTTTGTTTGTATACATTTTATTAAGAATATAGTTAATAGAAGAAATTGTTTTCACGAGGTTACGTATTGGTCATACTCGTATGACACATCAACATCTGCTGGGAAAAACTACACGAGAGGTATGCGATGTATGTCGAGATAGAGTTACTGTGGACCATATCTTAGTAGAGTGTCCAAAATACGCAGATCGGAGGAATGTGGCAGGTATGAGTGGAAACATTGCTGAAGTCTTGGATGGGGGTGAGGAGAGTCTGAGGAGGGTGATGGATTTCCTAAAAAGTATCAATTTGTTTAGAATGCTTTAAATAAGAAGTAACGATTGAAGCGAATAAATTGGGCGTAAGACCTTTGTTGTCGTTGCCTTAAAAAAACTAAAAAAAAAAAAAAAAATTTTAATTTAATAAATCATTCAGATATTGACGTTTATTGAAAAACATTTGGAAAATATAAAAATAGGTAAGATTGGTTGCAAATTTTTAGAGGTACTTGACTTGTATATTTAAGAATTGAACGTAGGAGACAAATTAATTACATTTGCGTTTAGCAACTCAAAATGGAGCTTTTGTCATTCTAAAAATTATTTTTTTGATCTTACTCTCGGTGATGTTTAGTCGATTTTAATAGGGGAGGTTTTTATAGCAAATTTATAATGGTGTGACAGAAGCAATATACTTTATTGCCCCATCTCATTTAGGGTGCAGATTTCAAAGTTCAAAGGATCTTCAATATTGGTAATGAAGTACCGGTACAGGGTGACCAAATGAACATTTTGTTCAAATGAACCTATAGTCCAAAACGTTTCGTTTAGAAATTATTCATTGAATATTAGAGGAAAGTAATTTTTGTATGTGTTCTCTAATAATTCTCTAATAAGTGGGAATCTGACGATATTTTCGGTCCGAATCAACAAATTTCAGTTGAATAACTGTGTGGTATACCCAAATACCTAAACCGAGATCGAAATTTCTATTCGCAGTTTATACAAAATTAAAAACCACCCATTTTTTGGCATACTTAATTGTTACACCCTGTATTGACATTTGATTACTAAGCATATTGACTTTTTTGTTTATTAAAATTTCCAACAAACTTTGCAAAAAAAGCACACGCTTCTTCCCCGATACAGCTTACCATTTTTTTAAATGAAAATCTTTGCCCAACCTTTTCACTCGTAATTGGACTGATTGAATAGAAAATGTTATAGATTTAGAGATCTAACATCAGTTCCCATTACCCTTGGGTCTTGGAGTACGACACCCTGTTCCAGACCAATTCAAGGTAGTGCAGGAAAAGGGTAACGTTTATGTTTGCCCCCGTACATCAAAAAGGTTCAAATCTCGGTTGAAATAATACATTATACTTTACTTCAGGCATCATATAAATTATAAAGGATGTCCCAATTGAGTTGACTTGCTCAAATTCAAAGGGCATTGGTTTTCGGTTTTATGTGCTGATTACAATTCCCTTCATAGGGTTTCAAAATTTCGATACAATAAGAGGTCATTACAAAATCGCTTTCTGAAAAATGCAATATCTTCGTCATGTTAAAAATTGACAGAAGGTGTAAAATACTAGTTTTTTCTTCGACCATGTCAAAAGATTGTGACAACTGGTATAAAAATCTTCTCGACAACTAAAAAAAGGACGAAAAAGTGCTTTTAAGTAAAATAGTTGTTTAATTTGTTTAAATACAAACTTCTCAATTCACAATTGGCTTTATTTATTCAACGTTTGCAGTGAAACTATAAAAGTATCCCGTGTTCACAAAAAGCCTCTTTGTACACGCTTATTCTCCTGTACTTAAATAAGGCATTCATAGTTGAAACTACCCTACATGCTGTGCTTAATTTATGTTTTGACGTAATTGAAACGAAGCTTTTACTTCGCACACATTTTCATATTGAAAATTCCTGTTGCTTTATTTTCAGCACCAAAAAGAATTTCCGCCCCATTGTTACGTACAATTGACAATACATTTACCTTTCGGCCTTCTATTCTAATCTAGTTATCCAGATTGACAGGTTAGTTTAAGATCTCCTTTACGTCGAGCCTTCATAGAGCGTAACGCTACCCTTTGAACAACAATTCGCAATGACAGATGCAAAAATCGCTGTCAACACACAAGTTGAGTTACTAAACAAAAAAAAACCCCGCCAAGTGCTGCGAAAAAATTGAACGCGCTAATGGAATCGCTACCGTTTAGCACAATTTGAGTATAAGTTCAACTGCGACATTTCAAAGCGAAAGTGTCATGACTGGCTATGCAAAATTTTGAGCTTATAAAGCGTGGATTATGTAACAGTTCGAGGGCTTTTCCGTAGTACTTTTGGTGTTGGCACTCGATTTGGCATTCAAATAACTTTTATATGTGTTTGTTGATCGCTTATTCAATAAAACAGTTTTCTTAAGAGCTACTTTCACTTTCCGTGTGGATTATAGGCAATAAAATTAAAGCCTTTTAGTGTTTGTTTCGTAATGCTTTTTATTTTAAGGAAGACTCTTTTAGGGTTACATTAATTTTAAAGAAGCGCTCTGTTAAAACGCACTCAGAATAGGACAAGACTAAGTGTTTGTGGATGTGGGAAGGCAACGTCTAAACCGCAACCTCAGTAACAATCAAGAAATATTACTGAATTGGCAAATGCAAAAAAAAGGAATACGTATTACAAGCAATATATGAAACCAAAACGTAAACGCCAATAGCAATAATACCACTTCAGTCGAGTCGGTGAAGGTTTATACTGCTTCAGCGACAGGTCCAATTTTGACGAAATCTAAGTTGCATAATAAAGCAAGTAGCATATCATTGAAAGTCCTTCCTTGTCTGAATTTAAAGCTGCATGTTTTTTAGATTGGTGCTTTATTATTCAAAATGTTTCACATTGAAGTTGCAAACACGCTCTTCTTTAACTCATTGAAAATAATTGTGTACTTGGTAGCTAGTCCAAACCTTTACTAATTATTTTAAAATCGAAAATCGAAACATTTACGAGAGAACGAAAATTATTTGATGCCAATAAAAATAAAAGCGGATGTTCTCTCCCACTTTCCACTGCTTTAGCTCCTAGTTCCATCTTGAAAGGTAAGGAGTCTCCGAAAACACATCCTCAAATCCATTAAAAATTTATCTGATGAAAGGTAGTGATTCAGATCGCATATTCCCATACATCCTTTAAAACTACTGCAGGATTCACCAATAACTCAATGCCTTTTGTTTCCTTTTTGGCGTAATTTACCTTATTACCTAATCAAATCATGAACGCCAATCCAGATCACTACCTTGAATACAGATGTACGAGGTGATAGAGCGATGATCACCGCAATAAGAGAAGTGTGTCGGTTCTGTTGGATCTGTCACTTGACTGGCTTGGTTTGAGATGTATTCGTAGAGATGGATTTCACTTGAGTTGTTGCTAGTACCGCTCCAAATTGTATTTGATTTAGTGTCCAGTCACTTGACTTGAGCTTGAAAATCAAGTCAAGTAGTGAATTGCTAGCGTAACATAAAATTGGTTTTAAATCAACTTACAAAATTAAACAGTCGTCCATTCATTGGTTCGAGGTAGGTGTACTTACCTCTTAGATTTATTTTTGTGCCCAAACATTCTTAAAAGACAAAAGCGAATTTTCGAATTCTGTTTTCGGCAATAGATAGCTAAGGACCATAGCTCTTTCGCTAATTAGTCAATGGGTTCACGTTAGAGAGGTAAACTGATCTGATCGCCATACTGCACATGCATTACGACGGCCCTAGCTGCGGCACTAAAACGACATTTGAAATCATAAATAAGATTGGCGCGAAAATTCCCACGAGTTCCGTAGACTTACACCTAAAAAGTGACAAATGTTACGAATATGACATTTGAGAACGTTTACGCAACTACACCTACTCAATTATAACGGAATCAACTGCTGTTTGTTTGCAAATTTACATTGTAGCAATAATAATATTAACATCTCATAGCTTTTTCGTATTTCTCATCAGTAACTGTTGTTTGATATTAATAATTACGATGGATGTTTTATGATTTTATCCCACGTTTTCTGCAGGAAAAAACTAAAAGTGGAGTCAAAGGGAGGAGAGATTTGCCATGACACTAAAACGAAGTGAGATCATGTTACAACACTTGGACTGACGTAAAAGGATTATAAATTCCTGTGAGTATTTGGAATGGGAATGTTATACTTTAAAGTTATACACAAATGGAATCCCATTCAAAGTGTACATTTTATCATAAAATTTGTTTCATGTATATTCTAATTCTTAATTAATTTAGGAAGGTATATTGATGTAGCTAATATTATTAAATGTGCATTGAAGTTAAACTTTTACATTTCGGGCTTAACAAGTTGTAAGCTCCTACCGCACCAAAAAGTTTGATATTGTATTATAATAAACTATGGAGTTTGTAAAGATTTAGGCATCGATTAAACACCAATTACTTTGTGAAAAACTAAACAAAGAAGAAAGTCTTTCCTTCGGTAAATAATCTCCCCACAAAAAAAGTTGTATTGAATACAGCTGCGTTCTCAAATCACACTCCTTTTAACGGCACTGCACCATATTATTAAATCAAATTTCCATACATCTGCATTTTCATTCTGCTTTCCCCATTAACCGTATTTTGATATCATGAAAGTTACAAAGCACTTGACCTATTTGCTTGTACTCCGACTTTATTAGGTTATCTAACCAAGTTTTGTGTTTAGTTATACATAAACTGGTACTTCATGTTTACTTTTAAATTACGGAAAAATACAATTTTTGGCCATGCAAAATAATAATGAATAATAAATCACTCCAGTTTAACAAAACCCATTGTTAGTGTATTTGGAAGCGAAACAGTCGCAAAACAGCCTTCGAACTTTTATTGCTAAATCCTATAGGGAGAGTATTGTTTAAAAAAAAAATGTTATTTTCACAAAAAGTATTAATGTTTTTCGTTATTGTTTTCGCATTCACAAATTTCATTTTGTGCCATTGTAAAACGTGAAATAATTCATTGAACTTATAAAAAAATCGCGTGATCCGCCATAAAAAACACAACCAATTTACATAGGTATATAGTGTTTTGGGTCTCCATACCGAGAAGCATTCACTTTAATTGATTTGGACACGAGTTAATTCCTCTTTGATAACAACCCGGGTGTTCGCACATTCCTTTTAATTCACGTGTTGCTTAGAAATATGTACGCTATCCTTGTAATTTCCCTATACCAGTGGCGAGAAAGGGTAATATCAACTAATTTTATCGGGGCATCGATGTTAATAACGGTTAGGTTGAAATAATGCCTTAAATAATAAAATTACGATATCGTTTTATGTTTAACCACCACCAACTAAAACGTAGCTTAGTCGCCTTACACATTTTGCAAAGAGGAATGTTGGTCTGGAAAGATTAGTTTGAGCCTAGACCTCTCTAAATTGTAATATCGTCGGATTTAACTAAATTTAAACTATAAGGATGGATGTATCTAATGCGTGAGTAGACCACTCTCAAACCATTTCCTTCTCGGTCTAATTAGGACTTTCCTAAGTATTTTTCTGTCTCCATCCCGATTACAACTAGAATTTTCCATGCATAAATGCGAAACTGTTTGATGAGATACTAATGTAGTCGAACTCTAAGCAAGTTTTACAGCGGATTACAGTTTGGCACAACTCGGCTTAAGGTACAATGGGAATGAGGAACACAATTTTGCGGGTATCTACGCTTATTCTCATACGATGTGTGGAGAAAAGCATTCTGCTGTATCGCCAGGAAACGATAATATAGAGCTTTTTATTGTTGTCGCTCCTGCAAAAGAAATATGGTGTCTTGACAAGCAACACCTAAAAGATGTCAATAAAACGTTAAGGCGTTTAAAATCAAATGCAATTAATGGCAATAACAACGGCTGAAATTTATGGGGTAGGTGTGGAACTTACATCCTACTGAATATCATTAGCCCTAACAGTATATTCCGGTATAGTAAATCAAGTCTGGTGAACTATATAGGCTGTCTGGTTTCTATAATAGCGATCTAACGCTAACGTTTAGTATTTTAATTGCACTTTATATAACATGATAATTTTTCCACCATTTTTCAATTTTCTCTTGTTTTTTTATTTACTCACTTGTTATACATTATTTCATGCTTGTAATAAGATCAGCTCCGATGCTTCTTTAGGTATTTAGATTTCATGATGCGACAAACAAAGGTAGTGCACAGGAAATACTAACAGAATCCAAATTGGTTTGACTTTTATTATAGATAATTCATACTAACCCAATTTCAAGAGGATTAATTGACATTTTCCTCTGCAAAAAAGTATCGTTTCATTGTTGAACATTCACTATCACTCCATGACACGACGGCTGATTCTGATTGTCGACAGACGTTTGGATGGCAATAATATTAGGAAGGATGGAGAAACGCAACGAAACGTTTTCTCTAAATGTTTAATTGGAATAATTCGGAAATCATGTAAATTAAATGGGGGGAGAGAGTATTGAATGTAGTATTCTAAAAAAAATTACTTTCTGTTTCAAGGATTTTCAAAAACTTGAACTAAAAGACTTTGTCCCAAAAAATTGCATTTTGAACGTTGGAGACCGGTATTATTTATAATTGATTTTAGGTTACATATTTTCTGCATTGCGAACGTAAAAAATTTAATAATAATAATAGCCGTTATTCCTCATACATTTCACATGTTATAATTACACATATAAATAACAAAAAAAAGAGAATAATTATTCATAAACCAAAAAAAATCTTCCAAGTTACGAGATAAGAATTAGAAAATGAGGAAAGAAAAGGAAGACAAGAAGTAGTACGTAATATTACGAGGAATCACACGGTGCCAATTTAAATTAGGTGTTAAGACTACCCTTGGTCGTCAAATGGAGCCGTGAAAAAATTGGATAAATGAAAACGCGGTATTTATTATGAACATCCGTTCTGAAACGTATTTTTGTAATAAAGATAAGCTGGTGGCAGAATGTTGCAAATTGCAACCTTTTTCTATAGCTCTTATTCAGGCAGTTCAAATTACGTAATTTGTGCGAAATATGTTCGAGTTGACCTATACCATATATTTATTTATTTATTATCCCTCTCCCTCTTTAAAAACCTCGTTAGATCATAGAGAGGCGGTACCAAAGATCCAATATTAATGTGTCCTAGACGCATACTATAAGAAAACTACCTAAATTGATTAGACAAATTTACATATTTATTTGAATGTTTAACCCAAACAATTGGACAGCCTTGAGTGAGATGTTGATATCGCAAGTTGAAGCTCGATACCACAATTTGCAATAAGTGAACTCATTGCAGCATTGTTCATAATTTATAGCAATTTATGCGAATTCACTCAGATTATTATACGTTTAATGTCGTTAGGAAATATGTAATATTTTTGCTCGAACGTGTCATCGATATTTGATACCTATAAATTTTGAAATGATTCCAATTAAGATCGAAATTGAGTTACGTTAATCCCAGCATAATTATGCTCGCATATGAGGCGGATTGAAATGATTACAGCATAACTCCGGTGCCACTCAATTAAATATTTCGATGGTGCATTTGTCTATTACCTCTGGAATATTGATTACAGAAATGCAGTTCGAAATTATGGATGTTTATTTATTTATTATTATGTGTGTTATTTATATTCTATAAGCCACTTGCACCTCTTGTCTGTAAAAGTCTTGAATAAAACCCATAAATTTGAGGAAAATTTGGTAAACATCTTGTTAGGTAAACTTCTTAAATAAGATCTATAGGTTTGAAGGGAAATTTTGAAAAATTAAATTAATACACTTTTTATGTACAAAATGAATTGAATAAAAGTAGAAAATTTGAAAGCGAAACCCGCGCGCGCCTCTTATATGCAAAAGTCATGAATAAAATCAATCTATAGATTTCAGGATTGTTTGGTAAACAAATAAAAACAATGTAAAAAGTTAATAAAAGAACGTTTTCGTATTATAAGTTATTTACAGGATCTGCCAAAGCAAACAGTAGATACTGAAAGTGATTTACATAATTTAAAGGTTCAACATGTGCACGAGTGCGGCACAAACGGATTTCATAACGCCCTTGCAAATTATCAAATATATTTATAAAGACTACTGTAGTTGCCGACAATAGGATATTAATCAATCAATCAAACCTTTATTTGTCTTTATAAATTACCTACCGTAAGCAGGTTTTGAGTAGGTTTTATTATCCTTTGTAGTAGTTTTCACAGCGGTTTCGGTACTGTTGATTTTGGCGGATACTGTAATTGTGGTGACTCTGACGTGATAAATTGTTCCATCAGTACAATATCCATCGAACGTATGAGCGGTAGCCTGCAATTTACCTGCATTTTGGCCAAATAGCCAAATAACCCCGCGACGGTGGAAAACAGATTTGAACTTAATTCTATCCACAGCCCAAGAAGTCAGTGACAATTGACATAATCACAAAACCTGATACTATTGTGTAAAGTAACTGCTTTTAATGTCTAAACATCCAGATGTGCTCAACTCTACCCCTGTTGCCACAATCTTCAAACATTACATTAAAGCAGATCCAAGATTTTAGCCATAACCTCGGGGGCTGCGTGATGTCTTCAACCATCAATCATCAAATACCAGTCCATAAAGAAGATATAAATACATAAAACGGTCATCAACACCTTTTGGACTTTTTGCATTTACTAGGATGTTATTCGCTTTAAGAAATGAAGGCCAAACATTCTAAAAACTGTTGGATAATATTTTTTTACGATTTCTACTTTGTGAATATCTACTAGACGACATGCCAATCGCATCCAAATCCGAAGAATACCGGAAGTAAAATTTTTGAGAGTTCTGGTAATCAAAAATGGAATCGATTTATTTGTTTATTCGGATCCGATCTCTACAGTTACAAATAAAATCGAAACTAAAATTCTAAACGACCCAACATCAATTCCACATTCCGACGAGCGAAGTTTCCTATAAAATATGAAGACATGGTGTATATTTGTGGAATATAAATTTGTCCCTTGAGGAGGGAGTAATGTAGTGCTTTATTAGAAAATAATTTGACTAATAATTTATAGTGGTTTATGCTAAAAGCAATATAAAAAGTTAATAAAAACCACTTGTCACAACCGTTACATTTAATTATTCAAGGTACGTTTTCGTATTATAAGATTCTCTAACTGTAGTTGTAAGTAGGGAATGCAATCCCGCAGCAAAATCCCAATCCCGGTATTTGCGGGATTGTTAGATGTTAATCCCGCGGGATCCCGGTATTTGCGGGATCTCGCAAAACTTTAAATAAATTGGCAAATAAGCAATTTTGTGCGGTTAACTTCTGTATTAAAATAAATCGCTAATTATCACAATATTTAACAAAAAAGTACCTTCGGCCTAACTCAAAAAAACCTTACCTGTAAAGCACAAAAAGTCTTCTAAAGTGCCTCAAAAATCATAGTACATTTTTAATTTTTCAGTACAAAATTTTTCTTATAGAATGTGGCCTGTAGAATCCATAATTTCAAACAGTTCCAAGATTGGACTACTAGTTCAAAAGTTACAGCCCTTTGAATTTTCTTTCGAAATTGGTTTCTTTTCTAGTCTATAACTTTATATTGAGAAGTCTGATCGAAAAAGTACGAATTGTTTTGGATTCTACGCACCAAAATTAATAAGAAAAAGTGTTTTCCAGTGAAATTTTGGTGCAGTTGATTTTTGGTAAAAAAGGAAGGTTGTACACTGCCTTTTTTTGAGGCCCTCAAAAAAAATTGACTCAGATCGACCCGGAAAAAATGTTTCTTATAGAATGTGGCCTGTAGAATACATAATTTCAAACAGTTCCAAGATTGGGCTACTAGTTCAAAAGTTACAGCCCTTTGAATTTTTTTTCGAAATTGGTTTCTAGTTTATAACTTTTGATTGAGAAGTCTGATCGAAAAAGTACGAATTGATTTGGATTCTACGCACCCAAATTAATAAGAAAAAGTGTTTCCCGAGAAATTTTGGTGCAGTCGATTTTTGGTAAAAAAGGAAGGTTGTACACTGCCTTTTTTTGAGCCCTAAAAAAAAATTGGCTCAGATCGACCCGCAAAAAAAATTTCTTATAGAATGTGGCCTGTAGAATCCAAAATTTCAAACAGTTCCAAGATTGGGCTACTAGATTCTACGCACCAAAATTAATAAGAAAAAGTGTTTTCCCAAGAAATTTTGGTGCAGTCGATTTTTGGTAAAAAACAAAGGTATTACATTACACTGCCTTTTTTTGGGGCACGAAAAAAAAATTGTCTGAGATCGACCCGGAAAAAAATTTTCTTATAGAATGTGGCCTGTAGAATCCATAATTTCAAACAGTTCCAAGATTGGGCTACTAGTTCAAAAGTTACAGCCCTTTGCATTTTCTTTCAAAATTGGTTTCTAGTAGGGAATGCAATCCCGCAGCAAAATCTCAATCCCGGTATTTGCGGGATTGTTAGATGTTAATCCCGCGGGATCCCGGAATTTGCGGGATCTCGCAAAACTTTAAATAAATTGGCAAATAAGCAATTCTGTGCGGTTAACTTCTGTATTAAAATAAATCGCTAATTATCACAATATTTAACAAAAAAGTTCGGCCTAACTTAGAACTCAAAAAAACCTTACCTGTAAAGCACAAAAGGTCTTCTAAAGTGCCTCAAAAATCATAGTACATTTTTAACGAAAAAGTTTAACAATTATTTAAAAAATAATTCGCCGTTATCAGTTTCATTAACAAAGTAAACAGAGTCGTCCCCTTGGTCGACAAATTCCTCAGTCCCGCACATCCCGTGGGATCCCGCTCCATTTGTGTGCGGGATTAATCTCGCAAAAGTGCTGCGGGATCCCGGTATTTCGGGATCCCGCAATCCCGGTATTGCATTCCCTAGTTGTAAGTGTGAAGGATAAAACAAAAGAGGGCCTCCAGGCCGACCAAGCCCGGACTTAAAGCGCTGGAATATTATGGGCGCAAAAAGGATCGGTTAAAAAATTATCTCAAAAATCAAAAATGCACATCAAGCAAGCCCAACGCCTCGAAAGGCGGGGGTGTTAGACGAGAGTCAGCATCATCACATCATCCTAATGCTGTTGACGAAGCGTATTTTGCTGTGTTTCATGTCTAGTGTTTAGTCTAGACGAATGGACTCAATGGTCTAGAGTTCTAGACTATAACCACATGTATAATGAGGATACGTGCATAAACGAATAAAGGCGCATTTGCGCCTTGCATATAGCAAAAATCTCAAACCAAATAATTTTTATGTAGTTTTGAACCTTGGAAATTGTATTATTTGTTTTCTCTGCTGGAATATTGGCTGTAGCGTATGTCATTAGCGCTTAATTTTTGAAGACATGTTCTTGCCTTTTTCTAATATGTATATCATTGGGCATTTTTGAACGTCCCGAGCAATTCACAAGTAAACAAGGCTATTAACCATTGAAATATAATGAGATTTGAACCATACAGTGGGAATTCCTAATTACAAACCGGCAAAACTACAGCGAATATACTATATAAACACGGGTACGCACATGCTTCGTTACCGATCTACAGGGAGTTATAAAACTACGCTATTATATTTGTTATAGCTGGCTGGCTGCCCGACTGAGATCTCAGCAATTACAATAGCTAGAGACTTCAAATTTTCACTAAAAGCTTTCTGATGTAGTGTAGGTAGATGTGCAGGCTCTAGTCTATTTTGAGTTAGATTACTTGTGAGATCGATAATTTAAGAAAATAATTTCGATGTGGTTTTCGGAGGTGCTATAATTTTACCGCGGTGTAAAATTGTAACAAATTCCAAATTTTCCAATTCAACTTTGGAGGGCACTCTTAACGACCAACACCACACAAATAATGACGTGGGAGGATGGCACCGCGCTTTTCAAGAAAGATTTGCATCCCAATTTCCAAATATTTTTCGTTTTATATATTATACTACGAAGTAGTGCAACTGATTACTGGAAATCGAGGAAATCCAAAAAATAAAAGATAGGCAATATTACCTCATGTGAAAGGAATCGTCGAAGATTTTGAAAATCGTGACGTTATTGATTACATACTTGCGTGGGATTTATTTGAAATTATTCCGGATTTAAAAATACTCGTATTTCATCTTCTGTGTATGTATCTAGGTATGTATTTACTCAAAAAATTAAATTTAAAACACAAAAAAAGTTACGAAAAACGGTTGCATTAATCCTACTATGGCTACCTCCTGGTGGTGCAACTGGAAACAACTGAAGCTGGCTAAAGCTAGAGGTAAGACTTCGGGCGCGAGGATGAAACGGTAGAGGCGAAACGTCCCAATCCCGTATTTTTCATATAGAAAACTCTTGAATTTGAGGTAAAGGTAAGGTAAACGTCTTAAATAAAATCGGTAACTTTGAAGGAAGAATTTTGTGAACTTTATCCGCGTTCACTCTTTATGTACAAAAGGAATTGAATAAAATCTGTAGAAAATTGGTAAACTTGAGTGTGCAATTCTTATGGAGTATAAAAGTATTGAACAATATCTCGACATCTCGACCGCGTGCACCTCTTCTACGTAAAAGTCTCGAATTAAATCTATATAAATTCCAGGTAAATTTTATGTACTTCTTGTAAGGAATTCGTACCTTTAAAGGAAGATTTTCTAAACTAGACCGTACACCTCTTATGTAGAATAAAAATATTTGTAAGCTGACACTGTGTACACTGCAATTTTTATATGCAATATTGAGCAAGGTAAATGTAGAGTAAGTTTGGAGGAATCGTTTTAGATCTTGCAGTTTTATTTTTGTGGATTGAAATTGTACCCTTCTACATTTTTGGGGTAATATTTTAGTGTAGATGCGTGGTTGGGGGGTATCAAGAGAGTCGGTCGAGTGAAATTTGTAGTTGCCTAATGAGCTTGACATTAATTTCTGTTTCAGTAATTTTAAATCAAGTGCACCCAGGGCATACAATTTTTTTTAGTATGTAAACCTAAATGAACTCATCCCAAATTGACGTTAAGGGTAATGTAATTCATAGGGCTTACTACATCGGTCCATAAGCATTCGAAAACCGAAATTGCTAAATGTGCAGTTCTCTTTTAATGCATTCACATCATTTTGTTCGCGGTGCATTCCATTCCAGCGCCGGCACCTTTTCTCCAGTCCTGGCGATGTCTTGGCGACTATTTCCGTTTCCGCATCTATAAACGTATATTTTTTTAAGTTCTTAAAGGTAAAGGATTATAATGTTCCGTGCTGTAGATAAACTTGTCCAATAAATCATAGGTTCTCATTGCAATTTAGATACTGTGTGGGGTCAAAAAATGTTCATCTAGCTAGATCGCAGTCCCAGTGTATCCCATCGAAGAAGTTAACTGAAGACGCGAAGAAAAGTTGCCGAGAAACCGGTGCCGCGATGGTCGTCGCCTGAAGGGAATTGCTGGGATCATCATGTGCTTTTTGTTTGATATAGGGAAGTACATATATGCCTAATATTTGAAGCAATTGCCCGTATGTCGGAAATTTCAACACACGATTTGTTGATAGCCTAAAAATTCACGATCAAGGTAGGTATCTTCAAAGGCCACATCGCGATATCCTCTTCTACTTGTTACAGTTGACTAGGTACATCGTAAGTCGTATCACAAACAAATGAAACGATTGAAATGTTTGGAACAACGTTTTTTTGCTCAAAACACCCATGTTTTCATTAATTCTGCATGGCGGAAGTATCCCCAGGAATTGGTAAATATTTGAAATGGTCGTGAGTAGTCAAATAGTAATGGCATCGCATAACACTTGTTTATCATTGAAACATGAGTAGCCGCCATTGATGCCACTATTCCTTAATTATTTTATTTTCTTACTGTATAATGCGAAGTAATCGTTTTTTTGCACTACGACTGTTTACTCAAGATGAAATAATATAGTAACTACAAAATTTTACGCATTTCGTATAGGTAGTTTAATATTTAGTATGTCGCGTAAGTAAGCCCTTATCTGTAAAATTCTATTATTTGAACACGGGATTACGCCAACCCGAGCTCGTGAGACGGAAGCTTTTTGGCGGTAGTCGAAGGTATCTAATAAATTTGTCTGTGGTCAGTTTTTAAATTGTGCAGCTGCATTATCGGAGCGATAATTTGTCTCGTCGGTTTACAAAAAGAAAGAGGTAAGGAAATCGTATTTGATAACATAAAATAAAATGCTCATTCTGCTAATTTTGATTGGCTGTATGTGGTGGTAGGTTCTTCTTGTTTTTCAGTATCTCTACCATTTTAAGTGTGTGGTTCAAGCCGTGAAGATGAGATTAGAAAATGATCACGATCTCCGCCACGCTCGTTACCTGGAGATTCTGTTTGGGAAAATGCATTTAAATACTTTGAGAGATACGCTGTAAGTGTTTTAATTAATTTTTCTAAGTGTACCTACCAATAACATTTCAGCGCTTCTTATGCATGTGTTCAGCGTGTTTGCTTCGTTTTAGGCTCAATTTTTTCTATGGCTTTGGCGGGTTTGGCGGTGTACTTAAAGGTGATATTTTTAACATTTTTTTCACCTTAGTCAAGTTAGCCTCTCACTACCGTTTTGTGTTCAACTAAGTGCTGTTATTTTTTATATTTACCTAAACAAAGGCCCAAAAAATGCATTTTCTTGCTATCACTCGCGATTCATACTGCTCAATTAGGGAGAGATTTGGGAAAATTAGGAAATGCTTGTTGATATGTATGTATTGAGAATTGTCATGAAAACGTGGGGACATGAGCGGAAATATGGGTACAAACGAACTGATTTTTTAAAGCGTAATGGCCGCTGATTTTTTTATGTCGAAACTGCCCCCCACATGTGAAATCTCTTGGCGATACGTTAACGGTGTATCGCTGATGCCGATCTGTCCAATGGTATAATTCATAACGACGACGCACTTGACCACAAATGGACGGGCAAAAAGACACAAAAAAACCTGCTGTTAGACCATATTTCCTTATTTTGATGATATGCCCTAATGTTTATTAATTTATTCATATATGTGCATTCATTTCCATGCGCCTAAATCGACCGATTTCAAATTATTCCAAATTTTCTGCAAGAACGGCTCTGCAATTTCCTTCCGTTATGAAAGCGCTACCGTGTGCGGACAATTCGCACACAGAATATTTCGCATCCTGGACATGGTTCTAGGTAAATTGCTCGAATGCAATTGCTCGAAAGCCAATTGCTCGAGATCAATTGCTCGAAAGTAAGTTGCTCGAATGAACTTTTGCTCGGATTGTAAGTTGCTCGAACAGCAATTCCTCGAATATCTTTTGCTCGAAAGATAAAGTTGTGAAATAGCCTTAACTCGAATCACTGATACAGTTAGGCAGGTACATATTATGAAAAACATATTGTCAATATGATATGTTATGTACTATTCCACGAACATGATCATATATATTTATGTCAGGTGCATAACTATTTACTAGTGTTAAAAGTCTTTGTGCACAATCACGGTATACTTTACGACTGATGGTAGGTGGTCGCCCGCTGATCGGTTCCGGACAATTGACCGAAAACAATTCACCGAAAACCATTCGCCGAAAACATTTGCCCGATCGGACATTTCACCGAACGGACAATTGACCGAAAAACAATTTACCGAACACACAATTGACCGATAGACAATTGACCGAATCATACTATATTTTTTTTAAGTCATTTTGAAGACAAAAAGAATGACAAGAATTCCTATTTTTTGCTTCACTTCGATACTTATCAGCTTTAGCATTTATAGCGAATGTGACATTTAATCAACTTACTGATTCCGACATCTTTCCCGAAGAAGCGCAATGTTTCCTAACGGAACATATATTTCTATTTCTGTTGCATGTGTAATAATAAACAAATAAATACAAGAATCTTATTTTTACTTTAGATTTAGAAGAAAACCAAATTAAACAGAAAGGAAAAGAAATTGAAAGTATAAAGATATCAATTGGTAAAAACACCACCCAAACATTCAATTCTCAATTCAATGAAAAAAAGCAAAATTAAAATTAAACTAACTTCAATAGTTTGAGCTACACAACGCATTCCAACATTGAATAATTTTTGGGTACTTTAGGAACCTGAATACTTTTCGCCCAGTTTAACAGTGCATTCGGTAAATTGTTTATTCGGTAAATTGTACATTCGGTGAATTGTCCGTTCGCCGAATTACCCGTTCGGTTAATTGTCTGTTCGGTCAATTGTATTCGGGCAATTGTTTTCGGTCAATTGTTTTCGGGGAATTGTCCTAAACCCCCCGCTGATATGTTGCTCTATTCGTAATTCGTTTACACTATGCTCCCTCTTTAATGCCGAAATAAATTTCCAGATGTTTAGGTGATCTGCACACAGTTGCATTTGGAAAACTCAATGCCATCCCTCCACTGAGTTGTTTGTTTTTGGAAGTCCATGTTGTACGGCATCGAAACAATTCCACATGTTGATCGCGAAATGGGGCGGGCGCCGTCCACGTCGTTGAGGGCGACCGATCCACGTGTCTTCGAAATAATCAACAATAACTTGCAGTTCAGGAGAAAAAATGTTTTGCTCGCAAATGTCTTGAAAAGCGGGAATTACATCTTGAGGTGGACCGAATGCCAAGGCCGGAAGCAGACCTTTGGCTTGATCATGCATGCATAAATTTAAGTTAATTGCGAACTTCATTCGAGCAAACCGTTTTCGAGCAATTGCCGTTCGAGGAATTTGTAATTCGAGAAAATTGACTTTCGAGCAATTGATTTTCGAGCAAATGATTTCGAGCAATTGCGGTCGAGGAACTTGACGGCACCGACTATAAGGATATTTCTCTCCCTTATATTTCACTCTTGGAATAATGTACACGAGATAAACTACGATTTCACTTCCTGAACAGTTTGGCACTTCCATTATTGGTACTTTAGGAGAGTGTTTGGGAGGTATATAGCTTTAAAAAAATCCGCTTTATCAAAAAATAAATAAAAATATTTGGTCTTAGAAATGGCAGTTTACGTTATTCATCTTGCCGTTCTACTTGTTTCAGTAAAAGAAATTGCCTTTCATAGTGTCTGGTCTGTTACAGAAAGGTTTGCTGGGTTACGACTTGTTCTATACTACTCGGAGTTTATCTCGTGTACATTATTCCGAGAGTGAAATATAAGGGAGAGAAATATCCTTATAGTGGATTTGTCCGAACACGATCTACAAAGATTAACATTATTCCACAGTTTCTAGTCCTTTGCGAGGTTTTTCTAGCACGTCTTTTTTAGTGATAACTTGGTGTGTAGCTAGACCGGTCAAAATCTACATAAAATAAAGAAAACATTGCAAACGCGCATGTAACTACGATTTTTTTATATGTTGTTAGGTCCCTTGAGAGTAGTTAACACCCAAGTTTGCAACCCTGAAAACCTTGTGCTACCCCCACGGTGCTCGAAAAACTGCGAAATTTTGGCACATATTTCAGTTGTTTAGAAAAATGTACCTTAACGAAAAGTTTTTTCAAGTACGTGTTCTAGTACTTTAATAAAGATAACTAAATTTGCTACAATTTCAGCGAAACCTGAGCACGCTATGTCTTTTGGTTGCGAAAATACAGCAAGTCAAAGATGGGCAATTTTCCCGCAGTGATAGGAAAACTCATCTGTTCAGTAGTTTGAAAGATTAACAAACATCCATGCGTCCATTTCATACTTATAAACTTTCACGTTTATAATATTAAAGGATGATTAGGTTTTCGCTAAATAATAAAAACATTGTGCTCAATAATATATGTATTATTCATGAAGAACAAAAAGTACAAATTTGGCATTTAAGATGCAAGTAAATACAAAAAACAGTAATAAATTAAAACTTTAAATTTACACAAATTAAGAGCTTTAGACTCTCGCCCTTTTGGAAGGACCAGGTTCAACCACTCAAGATCAGTGGGGGGGAGTGGGGGTGGAGAGATAGTGTTTTCTGGAGGTGGAGGCGGGTCGGCATATGGTGTTGGATTGTCCTCATCCTCGTCCTCCTCGTCCATAACTATAGGGATGGCGTTATTGCAATTTCGACCGTGGCAAACGGAACATAAGACAGAGCACTTGAGCCCGGCCTTTCTGCAAGTGCACGAACCTAAGGAACCTTTCTTGCATTTGCAAGCCAACATTTTAAGCAGGGTCTGAGGAGCGGGCTCTGCGCACCAGAGTTGGACTGGGTCACTGGGTCACTGGGTCAACTGGGTCACCTGGGTCACTAAATTAAACTGGGTCACTGGGTCGCTGGGTCACGTCCTACTCTTTTCAGTTAGAACCAGTGACCCAGTTTGACCCAGTGACCCAGTTTGACCCAACTTGACCCAGTTTGAACCAGTGACCCAGTTTGAACCAGCGACCCAATTTCACCCGGGGACCCAATTCGACCCAGTCACCTAGTTTGATCGAATAACGCAGTTAAGTCAGTGCCCTCGGTTCAAGTGTACAGATTATGAAATAAATGAAATGCTGGTTT